>NW_027672362.1:0-330219 GCF_964165515.1 Mesoplodon bidens | reverse complement strand
AGCAAATGCAGACCCTTTAAAGCAAAAATGCATGGCCCCCATTCCATGGGTCCCAACTCTGCAGGTTGAAGGGAATATTACTACAGCTATAACATGTACGGGAAACCTAGAGAATGGACACACTGTGAATACAGAAGGTTTCTAAAACTCAACGAGTAGTCCCTCTCCTGGTGCTCCGGTATGACTTTCCAACTGCTTTACTATCAATCTCCCAACTTGGAGAGACAGCCCCTTTAACCTCCTGGTTCGCACAGGTTGCCAATTTGGCAGAGGATGGAAGGGAAGAAGCAGAACCAATGAGAGAGTTACTGTTAGGCATTTGGACGGGCACATGTCACTCTAATTTCCCGGCAGGAAGAAGAATTAACCAGAGTCTCAGCCACCCACCGGGAACCAGTATAGGTCCTGAACCAAAATTTTGGACTTGCGTACAGCTCACAAAAAACGAGTTGGAAAATGGAGCTCAGGGCCACAGCAATTCACAAACTGGCAGAGTAATAAAGGACAACTATCGTCCAAAAATCTGTTGAGGGAAGGCAACGAGGCAGACTTGAAATCCAGGCAGAATAGCAGGAAACAGATTTCAAGAGGTACGTTGGAATCGCCTTTAAAGCACAGGAAGAGGGGCACAACTTCGACAATGACGCAGTTGGCCAAAAAGGTCGTATGCGTTTTCTCCTGAATATATTCAGGAGAAAACGAATACGCCCTTTTTGGCCAAACAAGCAAGCGGGCAATGCAAATCTGCACTACAAAGAAGTATCACTTCCCACCGGTCAAAAGGGACATCCACAAAATGTGTAAAAACCAGAAAGGCAAGACAGGCCCTGGAGAACAGGGAGCCTTGTTATGCTGATGGGCGGGATGTAAATTGCCAACTGCCTCACTGGAGGAGTGCATTGCGTTCCCTAAAACAAGTAAACAACAGAGCTACAGAGCCAAGGGCACTTCCAGTCTAGGGAATATACATTGGGAAAACTGAAAATCAATAAGACAGAGCCACCCCCAAATTTAGGGCTGCACTGCTTACAAGAAGCTCAACTTGGGTACACCTTAAATATACCAGGAAATATAAAAATGGTTCAAAAAACTGTGGTATTTATGTCCGATGGAATATCCCTCAGCCATGAAATCAATGTCATAAGACCAGCAGCAGCAAAGTGAGTGGATTCAGGTACGATGATTCTAAGTGAAATAAGTCACACAGAAAAAGAAACTTATCATAAGATATGACTTATGAAGATCCTGTAAACAGGGCTACACATGAACTGAGTTAGGAAAGAGAACAGAGCCTCACATTTAGAAAACACTCTTATGCCTGCTTAAGGGGAAAGGAGAGGTGGGGTGATTCATAAAACCAGAGTTTGATATAAGCACAGGTACCATTTCCAAAACCAACTGTGGAATAGAACAGACCTACACCTTCCTCAGTGAAAGGGACTCAAAACCCCATATTTCCCGCAGAGGAATAGATCTGACTAGTAAGAATCTTAAAACCTATGTATTGATATGTCTCTGTAAGGGAATCAAGTGTGTCTAGACTGGCATAAACATGGCAGAGAGAATCAGCTCAAACCCACTATAAAAATGAATTTCAAAAACAAATCCAAAAAACAGGGAAATTCTTTACATTTCCTTCAGGGTCTCTGATGAAACCTGGAAAAACCCTGTCTACAATGACAGCTGGATGTGGCATAAGGCTGGACACTTGGGACTGAGAGGATTGGTGAGATTGGGTGAGCAAATGCAGACCCTTTAAAGCAAAAATGCATGGCCCCCATTCCATGGGTCCCAACTCTCCAGGTTGAAGGGAATATTACTACAGCTATAACATGTACGGGAAACCTAGAGAATGGACACACTGTGAATACAAAAGGTTTCTAAAACTCAACGAGTAGTCCCTCTCCTGGTGCTCCGGTTTGACTTTCCAACTGCTTTTCTATCAATCTCCCAACTTTGAGAGACAGCCCCTTTAACCTCCTGGTTCGCACAGGTTGCCAATTTGGCAGAGGATGGAAGGGAAGAGGGAGAACCAATAAGAGAGTAGCTGTTAGGCATTTCGACGGGCACATGTCACTCTAATTTCGCGGCAGGAAGAAGAATTAACCAGAGTCTCAGCCACCCACCGGGAACCAGTATAGGTCCTGAACCAAAATTTTGGACTTGCGTACAGCTCACAAAAAACGAGTTGGAAAATGGAGCTGAGGGCCACAGCAATTCACAAACTGGCAGAGTAATAAAGGACAACTATCGTCCAAAAATCTGTTGAGGGAAGGCAACGAGGCAGACTTGAAAGCCAGGCAGAATAGCAGGAAACAGATTTTAAGAGGTACGTTGGAATCATCTTTAAAGCACAGGAAGAGGGGCACAACTTCGACAATGACGCAGTTGGCCAAAAAGTGCGTATGCATTTTCTCCTGAACATATTCAGGAGAAAACGCATACGCCCTTTTTGGCCAAACAAGCAAGCGCGCAATTCAAATCTGCACTACAAAGAAGTATCACTTCCCACCGGTCAAAAGGTACATCCACAAAATGAGTAAAAACCAGAAAGGCAAGACTGGCCCTGGAGAACAGGGAGCCTTGTTATGCTGATGGGCGGGATGTAAATTGCCAACTGCCTCACTGGAGGAGTGCATTGCGTTCCCTAAAACAAGTAAACAACAGAGCTACAGAGCCAAGGGCACTTCCAGTCTAGGGAATATACATTGGGAAACCTGAAAATCAATAAGACAGAGCCACCCCCAAATTTAGGGCTGCACTGCTTACAAGAACCTCAACTTGGGTACCCCTTAAATATCCCAGGAAATATAAAAATGGTTCAAAAAACTGTGGTAATTATGTCCGATGGAATATCCCTCAGCCATGAAATCAATGTCATAAGACCAGGAGCAGCATAGTGAGTGGATTCAGGTACGATGATTCTAAGTGAAATAAGTCACACAGAAAAAGAAACTTATCATAAGATATGACTTATGAAGATCCTGTAAACATGGCTACACATGAACTGAGTTAGGAAAGAGACCAGAGTCTCACATTTAGAAAACACTCTTATGCCTGCTTAAGGGGAAAGGAGAGGTGGGGTGATGCATAAAACCAGAGTTTGATATAAGCACAGGTACCATTTCCAAAACCAACTGTGGAATAGACAAGACCTACACCTTCCTCAGTGAAAGGGACTCAAAACCCCATATTTCCCGCAGAGGAATAGATCTGACTAGTAAGAATCTTAAAACCTATGTATTGATATGTCTCTGTAAGGGAATCAAGTGTGTCTAGACTGGCATAAACATGGCAGAGAGAATCAGCTCAAACCCACTATAAAAAGGAATTTCAAAAACAAATCCAAAAAACAGGGAAATTCTTTACATTTCCTTCAGGGTCTCTGATGAAACCTGGAAAAACCCTGTCTACAATGACAGCTGGATGTGGCATAAGGCTGGACACTTGGGACTGAGAGGATTGGTGAGATTGGGTGAGCAAATGCAGACCCTTTAATGCAAAAATGCATGGCCCCCATTCCATGGGTCCCAACTCTCCAGGTTGAAGGGAATATTACTACAGCTATAACATGTACGGGAAACCTAGAGAATGGACACACTGTGAATACAAAAGGTTTCTAAAACTCAACGAGTAGTCCCTCTCCTGGTGCTCCGGTTTGACTTTCCAACTGCTTTACTATCAATCTCCCAACTTGGAGAGACAGCCCCTTTAACCTCCTGGTTCGCACAGGTTGCCAATTTGGCAGAGGATGGAAGGGAAGAGGGAGAACCAATGAGAGAGTTACTGTTAGGGATTTGGACGGGCACATGTCACTCTAATTTCCCGGCAGGAAGAAGAATTAACCAGAGTCTCAGCCACCCACCGGGAACCAGTATAGGTCCTGAACCAAAATTTTGGACTTGCGTACAGCTCACAGAAACCGAGTTGGAAAATGGAGCTGAGGGCCACAGCAATTCACAAACTGGCAGAGTAATAAAGGACAACTATCGTCCAAAAATCTGTTGAGGGAAGGCAACGAGGCAGACTTGAAAGCCAGGCAGAATAGCAGGAAACAGATTTCAAGAGGTACGTTGGAATCATCTTTAAAGCACAGGAAGAGGGGCACAACTTCGACAATGACGCAGTTGGCCAAAAAGGGCGTATGCATTTTCTCCTGAACATATTCAGGAGAAAACGCATACGCCCTTTTTGGCCAAACAAGCAAGCGCGCAATTCAAATCTGCACTACAAAGAAGTATCACTTCCCACCGGTCAAAAGGTACATCCACAAAATGAGTAAAAACCAGAAAGGCAAGACTGGCCCTGGAGAACAGGGAGCCTTGTTATGCTGATGGGCGGGATGTAAATTGCCAACTGCCTCACTGGAGGAGTGCATTGCGTTCCCTAAAACAAGTAAACAACAGAGCTACAGAGCCAAGGGCACTTCCAGTCTAGGGAATATACATTGGGAAACCTGAAAATCAATAAGACAGAGCCACCCCCAAATTTAGTGCTGCACTGCTTACAAGAACCTCAACTTGGGTACACCTTAAATATCCCAGGAAATATAAAAATGGTTCAAAAATCTGTGGTATTAATGTCCGATGGAATATCCCTCAGCCATGAAATCAATGTCATAAGACCAGGAGCAGCAAAGTGAGTGGATTCATGTACGATGATTCTAAGTGAAATAAGTCACACAGAAAAAGAAACTTATCATAAGATATGACTTATGAAGATCCTGTAAACATGGCTACACATGAACTGAGTTAGGAAAGAGACCAGAGTCTCACATTTAGAAAACACTCTTATGCCTGCTTAAGGGGAAAGGAGAGGTGGGGTGATTCATAAAACCAGAGTTTGATATAAGCACAGGTACCATTTCCAAAACCAACTGTGGAATAGACAAGACCTACACCTTCCTCAGTGAAAGGGACTCAAAACCCCATATTTCCCGCAGAGGAATAGATCTGACTAGTAAGAATCTTAAAACCTATGTATTGATATGTCTCTGTAAGGGAATCAAGTGTGTCTAGACTGGCATAAACATGGCAGAGAGAATCAGCTCAAACCCACTATAAAAAGGAATTTCAAAAACAAATCCAAAAAACAGGGAAATTCTTTACATTTCCTTCAGGGTCTCTGATGAAACCTGGAAAAACCCTGTCTACAATGACAGCTGGATGTGGCATAAGGCTGCACACTTGGGACTGAGAGGATTGGTGAGATTGGGTGAGCAAATGCAGACCCTTTAAAGCAAAAATGCATGGCCCCCATTCCATGGGTCCCAACTCTCCAGGTTGAAGGGAATATTACTACAGCTATAACATGTACGGGAAACCTAGAGAATGGACACACTGTGAATACAAAAGGTTTCTAAAACTCAACGAGTAGTCCCTCTCCTGGTGCTCCGGTTTGACTTTCCAACTGCTTTACTATCAATCTCCCAACTTGGAGAGACAGCCCCTTTAACCTCCTGGTTCGCACAGGTTGCCAATTTGGCAGAGGATGGAAGGGAAGAGGGAGAACCAATGAGAGAGTTACTGTTAGGGATTTGGACGGGCACATGTCACTCTAATTTCCCGGCAGGAAGAAGAATTAACCAGAGTCTCAGCCACCCACCGGGAACCAGTATAGGTCCTGAACCAAAATTTTGGACTTGCGTACAGCTCACAAAAAACGAGTTGGAAAATGGAGCTCAGGGCCACAGCAATTCACAAACTGGCAGAGTAATAAAGGACAACTATCGTCCAAAAATCTGTTGAGGGAAGGCAACGAGGCAGACTTGAAAGCCAGGCAGAATAGCAGGAAACAGATTTCAAGAGGTACGTTGGAATCGCCTTGAAAGCACAGGAAGAGGGGCACAACTTCGACAATGACGCAGTTGGCCAAAAAGGGCGTATGCGTTTTCTCCTGAATATATTCAGGAGAAAACGCATACGCCCTTTTTGGCCAAGCAAGCAAGCGGGCAATGCAAATCTGCACTACAAAGAAGTATCACTTCCCACCGTTCCAAAGGGGCATCCACAAAATGTGTAAAAACCAGAAAGGCAAGACAGGACCTGGAGAACAGGGATCCTTGTTATGCTGATGGGCGGGATGTAAATTGCCAACTGCCTCACTGGAGGAGTGCATTGCGTTCCCTAAAACAAGTAAACAACAGAGCTACAGAGCCAAGGGCACTTCCAGTCTAGGGAATATACATTGGGAAAACTGAAAATCAATAAGACAGAGCCACCCCCAAATTTAGGGCTGCACTGCTTACAAGAACCTCAACTTGGGTACCCCTTAAATATCCCAGGAAATATAAAAATGGTTCAAAAAACTGTGGTATTTATGTCCGATGGAATATCCCTCAGCCATGAAATCAATGTCATAAGACCAGGAGCAGCATAGTGAGTGGATTCAGGTACGATGATTCTAAGTGAAATAAGTCACACAGAAAAAGAAACTTATCATAAGATATGACTTATGAAGATCCTGTAAACATGGCTACACATGAACTGAGTTAGGAAAGAGACCAGAGTCTCACATTTAGAAAACACTCTTATGCCTGCTTAAGGGGAAAGGAGAGGTGGGGTGATTCATAAAACCAGAGTTTGATATAAGCACAGGTACCATTTCCAAAACCAACTGTGGAATAGACAAGACCTACACCTTCCTCAGTGAAAGGGACTCAAAACCCCATATTTCCCGCAGAGGAATAGATCTGACTAGTAAGAATCTTAAAACCTATGTATTGATATGTCTCTGTAAGGGAATCAAGTGTGTCTAGACTGGCATAAACATGGCAGAGAGAATCAGCTCAAACCCACTATAAAAAGGAATTTCAAAAACAAATCCAAAAAACAGGTAAATTCTTTACATTTCCTTCAGGGTCTCTGATGAAACCTGGAAAAACCCTGTCTACAATGACAGCTGGATGTGTCATAAGGCTGGACACTTGGGACTGAGAGGATTTGTGAGATAGGGTGAGCAAATGCAGACCCTTTAAAGCAAAAATGCATGGCCCCCATTCCATGGGTCCCAACTCTCCAGGTGGAAGGGAATATTACTACAGCTATAACATGTACGGGAAACCTAGAGAATGGACACACTGTGAATACAAAAGGTTTCTAAAACTCAACGAGTAGTCCCTCTCCTGGTGCTCCGGTTTGACTTTCCAACTGCTTTACTATCAATCTCCCAACTTGGAGAGACAGCCCCTTTAACCTCCTGGTTCGCACAGGTTGCCAATTTGGCAGAGGATGGAAGGGAAGAGGGAGAACCAATGAGAGAGTAGTTGTTAGGCATTTGGACGGGCACATGTCACTCTAATTTCCCGGCAGGAAGAAGAATTAACCAGAGTCTCAGCCACCCACCGGGAACCAGTATAGGTCCTGAACCAAAATTTTGGACTTGCGTACAGCTCACAAAAAACGAGTTGGAAAATGGAGCTCAGGGCCACAGCAATTCAAAACTGGCAGAGTAATAAAGGACAACTATCGTCCAAAAATCTGTTGAGGGAAGGCAACGAGGCAGACTTGAAAGCCAGGCAGAATAGCAGGAAACAGATTTCAAGAGGTACGTTGGAATCATCTTTAAAGCACAGGAAGAGGGGCACAACTTCGACAATGACGCAGTTGCCCAAAAAGGGCGTATGCATTTTCTCCTGAACATATTCAGGAGAAAACGCATACGCCCTTTTTGGCCAAACAAGCAAGCGGGCAATGCAAATCTGCACTACAAAGAACTATCACTTCCCACCGGTCAAAAGGTACATCCACAAAATGAGTAAAAACCAGAAAGGCAAGACTGGCCCTGGAGAACTGGGAGCCTTGTTATGCTGATGGGCGGGATGTAAATTGCCAACTGCCTCACTGGAGGAGTGCATTGCGTTCCCTAAAACAAGTAAACAACAGAGCTACAGAGCCAAGGGCACTTCCAGTCTAGGGAATATACATTGGGAAACCTGAAAATCCATAAGACAGAGCCACCCCCAAATTTATGGCTGCACTGCTTACAAGAACCTCAACTTGGGTACACGTTAATTATCCCAGGAAATATAAAAATGGTTCAAAAATCTGTGGTATTAATGTCCGATGGAATATCCCTCAGCCATGAAATCAATGTCATAAGACCAGGAGCAGCAAAGTGAGTGGATTCATGTACGATGATTCTAAGTGAAATAAGTCACACAGAAAAAGAAACTTATCATAAGATATGACTTATGAAGATCCTGTAAACATGGCTACACATGAACTGAGTTAGGAAAGAGACCAGAGTCTCACATTTAGAAAACACTCTTATGCCTGCTTAAGGGGAAAGGAGAGGTGGGGTGATTCATAAAACCAGAGTTTGATATAAGCACAGGTACCATTTCCAAAACCAACTGTGGAATAGACAAGACCTACACCTTCCTCAGTGAAAGGGACTCAAAACCCCATATTTCCCGCAGAGGAATAGATCTGACTAGTAAGAATCTTAAAACCTATGTATTGATATGTCTCTGTAAGGGAATCAAGTGTGTCTAGACTGGCATAAACATGGCAGAGAGAATCAGCTCAAACCCACTATAAAAAGGAATTTCAAAAACAAAACCAAAAAACAGGGAAATTCTTTACATTTCCTTCAGGGTCTCTGATGAAACCTGGAAAAACCCTGTCTACAATGACAGCTGGATGTGGCATAAGGCTGGACACTTGGGACTGAGAGGATTGGTGAGATTGGGTGAGCAAATGCAGACCCTTTAAAGCAAAAATGCATGGCCCCCATTCCATGGGTCCCAACTCTCCAGATTGAAGGGAATATTACTACAGCTATAACATGTACGGGAAACCTAGAGAATGGACACACAGTGAATACAAAAGGTTTCTAAAACTCAACGAGTAGTCCCTCTCCTGGTGCTCCGGTTTGACTTTCCAACTGCTTTACTATCAATCTCCCAACTTGGAGAGACAGCCCCTTTAACCTCCTGGTTCGCACAGGTTGCCAATTTGGCAGAGGATGGAAGGGAAGAGGGAGAACCAATGAGAGAGTTACAGTTAGGCATTTGGACGGGCACATGTCACTCTAATTTCCCGGCAGGAAGAAGAATTAACCAGAGTCTCAGCCACCCACCGGGAACCAGTATAGGTCCTGAACCAAAATTTTGGACTTGCGTACAGCTCACAAAAAACGAGTTGGAAAATGGAGCTCAGGGCCACAGCAATTCACAAACTGGCAGAGTAATAAAGGACAACTATCGTCCAAAAATCTGTTGAGGGAAGGCAACGAGGCAGACTTGAAAGCCAGGCAGAATAGCAGGAAACAGATTTCAAGAGGTACGTTGAAATCGCCTTTAAAGCACAGGAAGAGTGGCACAACTCCGAAAATGACGCACTTGGCCAAAAAGGGCGTATGCGTTTTCTCCTGAACATATTCAGGAGAAAACGCATATGCCCTTTTTGGCCAATCAAGCAAGCGCGCAATTCAATTCTGCACTACAAAGAAGTATCACTTCCCACCGGTCAAAAGGGACATCCACAAAATGTGTAAAAACCCGAAAGGCAAGACTGGCCCTGGAGAACAGGGAGCCTTGTTATGCTGATGGGCGGGATGTAAATTGCCAACTGCCTCACTGGAGGAGTGCATTGTGTTCCCTAAAACAAGTAAACAACAGAGCTACAGAGCCAAGGGCACTTCCAGTCTAGGGAATATACATTGGGAATACTGAAAATCAATAAGACAGAGCCACCCCCAAATTTAGGGCTGCACTGCTTACAAGAACCTCAACTTGGGTACACCTTAAATATCCCAGGAAATATAAAAATGGTTCAAAAAACTGTGGTATTTATGTCCGATGGAATATCCCTCAGCCATGAAATCAATGTCATAAGACCAGGAGCAGCAAAGAGAGTGGATTCAGGTACGATGATTCTAAGTGAAATAAGTCACACAGAAAAAGAAACTTATCATAAGATATCACTTATGAAGATCCTGTAAACATGGCTACACAAGAACTGAGGTAGGAAAGAGAACAGAGTCTCACATTTAGAAAACACCCTTATGCCTGCTTAAGGGGAAAGGAGAGGTGGGGTGATGCATAAAACCAGAGTTTGATATAAGCACAGGTACCATTTCCAAAACCAACTGTTGAATAGACAAGACCTACACCTTCCTCAGTGAAAGGGACTCAAAACCCCATATTTCCCGCAGAGGAATAGATCTGACTAGTAAGAATCTTAAAACCTATGTACTGATATGTCTCTGTAAGGGAATCAAGTGTGTCTAGACTGGCATAAACATGGCAGAGAGAATCAGCTCAAACCCACTATAAAAAGAATTTCAAAAACAAAACCAAAAAACAGGGAAATTCTTTACATTTCCTTCAGGGTCTCTGATGAAACCTGGAAAAACCCGGTCTACAATGACAGCTGGATGTGGCATAAGGCTGGACATTTGGGACTGAGAGGATTGGTGAGATTGGGTGAGCAAATGCAGACCCTTTAAAGCAAAAATGCATGGCCCCCATTCCATGGGTCCCAACTCTCCAGGTTGAAGGGAATATTACTACGGCTATAACATGTACGGGAAACCTAGAGAATGGACACACTGTGAATACAAAAGCTTTCTAAAACTCAACGCGTAGTCCCTCTCCTGGTGCTCCGGTTTGACTTTCCAACTGCTTTACTATCAATCTCCCAACTTGGAGAGACAGCCCCTTTAACCTTCTGGTTCGCACAGGTTGCCAATTTGGCAGAGGATGGAAGGGAAGAGGGAGAACCAATGAGAGAGTTACTGTTAGGCATTTGGACGGGCACATGTCACTCTAATTTCCCGGCAGGAAGAAGAATTAACCAGAGTCTCAGCCACCCACCGGGAACCAGTATAGGTCCTGAACCAAAATTTTGGACTTGCGTACAGCTCACAAAAAACGAGTTGGAAAATGGAGCTGAGGGCCACAGCAATTCACAAACTGGCAGAGTAATAAAGGACAACTATCGTCCAAAAATCTGTTGAGGGAAGGCAACGAGGCAGACTTGAAAGCCAGGCAGAATAGCAGGAAACAGATTTCAAGAGGTACGTTGGAATCGCCTTTAAAGCACAGGAAGAGGGGCACAACTTCGACAGTGACACTGTTGGCCAAAAAGGGCGTATGCGTTTTCTCCTGAGTATATTCAGGAGAAAACGCATACGCCCTTTTTGGCCAAAGAAGCAAGCGGGCAATGCAAATCTGCACTACAAAGAAGTATCACTTCCCACCGGTCAAAAGGGACATCCACAAAATGTCTAAAAACCAGAAAGGCAAGACTGGCCCTGGAGAACAGGAAGCCTTGTTATGCTGATGGTCGGGATGTAAATTACCAAATGCCTCACTGGAGGACTGCATTGCGTTCCCTAAAACAAGTAAACAACAGAGCTACAGAGCCAAGGGCACTTCCAGTCTAGGGAATATACATTGGGAAAACTGAAAATCAATAAGACAGAGCCACCCCCAAATTTAGGGCTGCACTGCTTACAAGAACCTCAACTTGGGTACACCTTAAATATCCCAGGAAATATAAAAATGGTTGAAAAATCTGTGGTATTTTTGTCCGATGGAATATCCCTCAGCCATGAAATCAATGTCATAAGACCAGGAGCAGCAAAGTGAGTGGATTCAGGTACGATGATTCTAAGTGAAAAAAGTCACACAGAAAAAGAAACTTATCATAAGATATCACTTATGAAGATCCTGTAAACATGGCTACACATGAACTGAGTTAGGAAAGAGAACAGAGTCTCACATTTACAAAACACTCTTATGCCTGCTTAAGGGGAAAGGAGAGGTGGGGTGATGCATAAAACTAGAGTTTGATATAAGCACAGGTACCATTTCCAAAACCAACTGTGGAATAGACAAGACCTACACCTTCCTCAGTGAAAGGGACTCAAAACCCAATATTTCCCGCAGAGGAATAGATCTGACTAGTAAGAATCTTAAACCCTATGTATTGATATGTCTCTATACGGGAATCAAGTGTGTCTAGACTGGCATAAACATGGCAGCGAGAATCAGCTCAAACCAACTATAAAAAGGAATTTCAAAAACAAAACCAAAAAACAGGGAAATTCTTTACATTTCCTTCAGGGTCTCTGATGAAACCTGGAAAAACCCTGTCTACAATGACAGCTGGATGTGGCATAAGGCTGGACACTTGGGATTGAGAGGATAGGTGAGATTGGGTGAGCAAATGCAGACCCTTTTAAGCAAAAATTCATGGCCCCCATTCCATGGGTCCCAACTCTCTAGGTTGAAGGGAATATTACTACAGCTATAACATGTACGGGAAACCTAGAGAATGGACACACTGGGAATACAAAAGGTTTCTAAAACTCAACGAGTAGTCCCTCTCCTGGTGCTCCGGTTTGACTTTCCAACTGCTTTACTATCAATCTCCCAACTTGGAGAGACAGCCCCTTTAACCTCCTGGTTCGCACAGGTTGCCAATTTGGCAGAGGATGGAAGGGAAGAGGGAGAACCAATGAGAGAGTTACTGTTAGGCATTTGGACGGGCACATGTCACTCTAATTTCCAGGCAAGAAGAAGAATTAACCAGAGTCTCAGCCACGCACCGGGAACCAGTATAGGTCCTGAACCAAAATTTTGGACTTGCGTACAGCTCACAAAAAACGAGTTGGAGAATGGAGCTCAGGGCCACAGCAATTCACAAACTGGCAGAGTAATAAAGGACAACTATCGTCCAAAAATCTGTTGAGGGAAGGCAACGAGGCAGACTTGAAAGCCAGGCAGAATAGCAGGAAACAGATTTCAAGAGGTACGTTGGAATCGCCTTTAAATCACAGGAAGAGGGGCACAACTTCGACAATGACGCAGTTGGCCAAAAAGGGCGTATGCGTTTTCTCCTGAATATATTCAGGAGAAAACGCATACGCCCTTTTTGGACAAACAAGGAAGCGGGCAATGCAAATCTGCACTACAAAGAAGTATCACTTCCCACCGGTCAAAAGGGACATCCACAAAATGTGTACAAACCAGAAAGGCAAGACAGGCCCTGGAGAACAGGGAGCCCTGTTATGCTGATGGGCGGGATGTAAATTGCCAACTGCCTCACTGGAGGAGTGCATTGCGTACCCTAAAACAAGTAAACAACAGAGCTACAGAGCCAAGGGCACTTCCAGTCTAGGGAATATACATTGGGAAAACTGAAAATCAATAAGACAGAGCCACCCCCAAATTTAGGGCTGCACTGCTTACAAGAACCTCAACTTGGGTACACCTTAAATATCCCAGGAAATATAAAAATGGTTCAAAAAACTGTGGTATTTCTGTCCGATGGAATATCCCTCAGCCATGAAATCAATGTCATAAGACCAGGAGCAGCAAAGTGAGTGGATTCAGGTACGATGATTCTAAGTGAAATAAGTCACACAGAAAAAGAAACTTATCATAAGATATCACTTATGAAGATCCTGTAAACATGGCTACACATGAACTGAGTTCGGAAAGAGCCCAGAGTCTCACTTTTAGAAAACACTCTTATGCCTGCTTAAGGGCAAAGGAGAGGTGGGGTGATGCATAAAACCAGAGTTTGATATAAGCACAGGTACCATTTCCAAAACCAACTGTGGAATAGACAAGACCTACACCTTCCTCAGTGAAAGGGACTCAAAACCCCATATTTCCCGCAGAGGAATAGATCTGACTTGTAAGAATCTTAAAACCTATGTATTGATATGTCTCTGTAAGGGAATCAAGTGTGTCTAGACTGGCATAAACATGGCAGAGAGAATCAGCTCAAACCCACTATAAAAAGGAATTTCAAAAACAAAACCAAAAAACAGGGATATTCTTTACATTTCCTTCAGGGTCTCTGATGAAACCTTGAAAAACCCTGTCTACAATGACAGCTGGATGTGGCATAAGGCTGGACACTTGGGACTGAGAGGATTCGTGAGATTGGGTGAGCAAATGCAGACCCTTTAAAGCAAAAATGCATGGCCCCCATTCCATGGGTCCCAACTCTCCAGGTTGAAGGGAATATTACTACAGCTATAACATGTACGGGAAACCTAGAGAATGGACACACTGTGAATACAAAAGGTTTCTAAAACTCAACGAGTAGTCCCTCTCCTGGTGCTCCGCTTTGACATTCCAACTGCTTTACTATCAATCTCCCAACTTGGAGAGACAGCCCCTTTAACCTCCTGGTTCGCACAGGTTGCCAATTTGGCAGAGGATGGAAGGGAAGAGGGAGAACCAATGAGAGAGTTACTGTTAGGCATTTGGACGGGCACATGTCACTCTAATTTCCCGGCAGGAAGAAGAATTAACCAGAGTCTCAGCCACCCACCGGGAACCAGTATAGGTCCTGAACCAAAATTTTGGACTTGCGTACAGCTCACAAAAAACGAGTTGGAAAATGGAGCTCAGGGCCTCAGCAATTCACAAACTGGCAGAGTAATAAAGGACAACTATCGTCCAAAAATCTATTGAGGGAAGGCAACGAGGCAGACTTGAAAGCCAGGCAGAATAGCAGGAAACAGATTTCAAGAGGTACGTTGGAATCGCCTTTAAAGCACAGGAAGAGGGGCACAACTTCGACAATGACGCAGTTGGCCAAAAAGGGCGTATGCGTTTTCTCCTGAATATATTCAGGAGAAAACGCATACGCCCTTTTTGGACAAACAAGGAAGCGGGCAATGCAAATCTGCACTACAAAGAAGTATCACTTCCCACCGGTCAAAAGGGACATCCACAAAATGTGTAAAAACCAGAAAGGCAAGACAGGCCCTGGAGAACAGGGAGCCTTTTTATGCTGATGGGCGGGATGTAAATTGCCAACTGCCTCACTGGAGGAGTGCATTGAGTTCCCTAAAACAAGTAAACAACAGAGCTACAGAGCCAAGGGCACTTCCAGTCTAGGGAATATACATTGGGAAAACTGAAAATCAATAAGACAGAGCCACCCCCAAATTTAGGGCTGCACTGCTTACAAGAACCTCAACTTGGGTACACCTTAAATATCCCAGGAAATATAAAAATGGTTCAAAAAACTGTGGTATTTATGTCCGATGGAATATCCCTCAGCCATGAAATCAATGTCATAAGACCAGGAGCAGCAAAGTGAGTGGATTCAGGTACGATGATTCTAAGTGAAATAAGTCACACAGAAAAAGAAACTTATCATAAGATATCACTTATGAAGATCCTGTAAACATGGCTACACATGAACTGAGTTAGGAAAGAGAACAGAGCCTCACATTTAGAAAACACTCTTATGCCTGCTTAAGATGAAAGGAGAGGTGGTGTGATGCATAAATCCAGAGTTTGATATAAGCACAGGTACCATTTCCAAAACCAACTGTGGAATAGACAAGACCTACACCTTCCTCAGTGAAAGGCACTCAAAACCCCATATTTCCCGCAGAGGAATAGATCTGACTAGTAAGAATCTAAAAACCTATGTATTGATATGTCTCTGTAAGGGAATCAAGTGTGTCTAGACTGGCATAAACATGGCAGAGAGAATCAGCTCAAACCCACTATAAAAAGGAATTTCAAAAACAAAGCCAAAAAACAGGGAAATTCTTTACATTTCCTTCAGGGTCTCTGATGAAACCTGGAAAAGCCCTGTCTACAATGACAGCTGGATGTGGCATAAGGCTGGACACTTGGGACTGAGAGGATTGGTGAGATTGGGTGAGCAAATGCAGACCCTTTAAAGCAAAAATGCATGGCCCCCATTCCATGGGTCCCAACTCTGCAGGTTGAAGGGAATATTACTACAGCTATAACATGTACGGGAAACCTAGAGAATGGACACACTGTGAATACAGAAGGTTTCTAAAACTCAACGAGTAGTCCCTCTCCTGGTGCTCCGGTATGACTTTCCAACTGCTTTACTATCAATCTCCCAACTTGGAGAGACAGCCCCTTTAACCTCCTGGTTCGCACAGGTTGCCAATTTGGCAGAGGATGGAAGGGAAGAAGGAGAACCAATGAGAGAGTTACTGTTAGGCATTTGGACGGGCACATGTCACTCTAATTTCCCGGCAGGAAGAAGAATTAACCAGAGTCTCAGCCACCCACCGGGAACCAGTATAGTTCCTGAACCAAAATTTTGGACTTGCGTACAGCTCACAAAAAACGAGTTGGAAAATGGAGCTCAGGGCCACAGCAATTCACAAACTGGCAGAGTAATAAAGGACAACTATCGTCCAAAAATCTGTTGAGGGAAGGCAACGAGGCAGACTTGAAATCCAGGCAGAATAGCAGGAAACAGATTTCAAGAGGTACGTTGGAATCGCCTTTAAAGCACAGGAAGAGGGGCACAACTTCGACAATGACGCAGTTGGCCAAAAAGGTTGTATGCGTTTTCTCCTGAATATATTCAGGAGAAAACGAATACGCCCTTTTTGGCCAAACAAGCAAGCGGGCAATGCAAATCTGCACTACAAAGAAGTATCACTTCCCACCGGTCAAAAGGGACATCCACAAAATGTGTAAAAACCAAAAAGGCAAGACAGGCCCTGGAGAACAGGGAGCCTTGTTATGCTGATGGGCGGGATGTAAATTGCCAACTGCCTCACTGGAGGAGTGCATTGCGTTCCCTAAAACAAGTAAACAACAGAGCTACAGAGCCAAGGGCACTTCCAGTCTAGGGAATATACATTGGGAAAACTGAAAATCAATAAGACAGAGCCACCCCCAAATTTAGGGCTGCACTGCTTACAAGAAACTCAACTTGGGTACCCCTTAAATATCCCAGGAAATATAAAAATGGTTCAAAAAACTGTGGTATTTATGTCCGATGGAATATCCCTCAGCCATGAAATCAATGTCATAAGACCAGGAGCAGCATAGTGAGTGGATTCAGGTACGATGATTCTAAGTGAAATAAGTCAGACAGAAAAAGAAACTTATCATAAGATATGACTTATGAAGATCCTGTAAACATGGCTACACATGAACTGAGTTAGGAAAGAGACCAGAGTCTCACATTTAGAAAACACTCTTATGCCTGCTTAAGGGGAAAGGAGAGGTGGGGTGATTCATAAAACCAGAGTTTGATATAAGCACAGGTACCATTTCCAAAACCAACTGTGGAATAGACAAGACCTACTCCTTCCTCAGTGAAAGGGACTCAAAACCCCATATTTCCCGCAGAGGAATAGATCTGACTAGTAAGAATCTTAAAACCTATGTATTGATATGTCTCTGTAAGGGAATCAAGTGTGTCTAGACTGGCATAAACATGGCAGAGAGAATCAGCTCAAACCCACTATAAAAAGGAATTTCAAAAACAAATCCAAAAAACAGGTAAATTCTTTACATTTCCTTCAGGGTCTCTGATGAAACCTGGAAAAACCCTGTCTACAATGACAGCTGGATGTGTCATAAGGCTGGACACTTGGGACTGAGAGGATTTGTGAGATAGGGTGAGCAAATGCAGACCCTTTAAAGCAAAAATGCATGGCCCCCATTCCATGGGTCCCAACTCTCTAGGTTGAAGGGAATATTACTACAGCTATAACATGTACGGGAAACCTAGAGAATGGACACACTGTGAATACAAAAGGTTTCTAAAACTCAACGAGTAGTCCCTCTCCTGGTGCTCCGGTTTGACTTTCCAACTGCTTTACTATCAATCTCCCAACTTGGAGAGACAGCCCCTTTAACCTCCTGGTTCGCACAGGTTGCCAATTTGGCAGAGGATGGAAGGGAAGAGGGAGAACCAATGAGAGAGTAGTTGTTAGGCATTTGGACGGGCACATGTCACTCTAATTTCCCGGCAGGAAGAAGAATTAACCAGAGTCTCAGCCACCCACCGGGAACCAGTATAGGTCCTGAACCAAAATTTTGGACTTGCGTACAGCTCACAAAAAACGAGTTGGAAAATGGAGCTCAGGGCCACAGCAATTCAAAACTGGCAGAGTAATAAAGGACAACTATCGTCCAAAAATCTGTTGAGGGAAGGCAACGAGGCAGACTTGAAAGCCAGGCAGAATAGCAGGAAACAGATTTCAAGAGGTACGTTGGAATCATCTTTAAAGCACAGGAAGAGGGGCACAACTTCGACAATGACGCAGTTGGCCAAAAAGGGCGTATGCATTTTCTCCTGAACATATTCAGGAGAAAACGCATACGCCCTTTTTGGCCAAACAAGCAAGCGCGCAATTCAAATCTGCACTACAAAGAACTATCACTTCCCACCGGTCAAAAGGTACATCCACAAAATGAGTAAAAACCAGAAAGGCAAGACTGGCCCTGGAGAACTGGGAGCCTTGTTATGCTGATGGGCGGGATGTAAATTGCCAACTGCCTCACTGGAGGAGTGCATTGCATTCCCTAAAACAAGTAAACAACAGAGCTACAGAGCCAAGGGCACTTCCAGTCTAGGGAATATACATTGGGAAACCTGAAAATCCATAAGACAGAGCCACCCCCAAATTTATGGCTGCACTGCTTACAAGAACCTCAACTTGGGTACACGTTAATTATCCCAGGAAATATAAAAATGGTTCAAAAATCTGTGGTATTAATGTCCGATGGAATATCCCTCAGCCATGAAATCAATGTCATAAGACCAGGAGCAGCAAAGTGAGTGGATTCATGTACGATGATTCTAAGTGAAATAAGTCACACAGAAAAAGAAACTTATCATAAGATATGACTTATGAAGATCCTGTAAACATGGCTACACATGAACTGAGTTAGGAAAGAGACCAGAGTCTCACATTTAGAAAACACTCTTATGCCTGCTTAAGGGGAAAGGAGAGGTGGGGTGATTCATAAAACCAGAGTTTGATATAAGCACAGGTACCATTTCCAAAACCAACTGTGGAATAGACAAGACCTACACCTTCCTCAGTGAAAGGGACTCAAAACCCCATATTTCCCGCAGAGGAATAGATCTGACTAGTAAGAATCTTAAAACCTATGTATTGATATGTCTCTGTAAGGGAATCAAGTGTGTCTAGACTGGCATAAACATGGCAGAGAGAATCAGCTCAAACCCACTATAAAAAGGAATTTCAAAAACAAAACCAAAAAACAGGGAAATTCTTTACATTTCCTTCAGGGTCTCTGATGAAACCTGGAAAAACCCGGTCTACAATGACAGCTGGATGTGGCATAAGGCTGGACACTTGGGACTGAGAGGATTGGTGAGATTGGGTGAGCAAATGCAGACCCTTTAAAGCAAAAATGCATGGCCCCCATTCCATGGGTCCCAACTCTCCAGATTGAAGGGAATATTACTACAGCTATAACATGTACGGGAAACCTAGAGAATGGACACACAGTGAATACAAAAGGTTTCTAAAACTCAACGAGTAGTCCCTCTCCTGGTGCTCCGGTTTGACTTTCCAACTGCTTTACTATCAATCTCCCAACTTGGAGAGACAGCCCCTTTAACCTCCTGGTTCGCACAGGTTGCCAATTTGGCAGAGGATGGAAGGGAAGAGGGAGAACCAATGAGAGAGTTACAGTTAGGCATTTGGACGGGCACATGTCACTCTAATTTCCCGGCAGGAAGAAGAATTAACCAGAGTCTCAGCCACCCACCGGGAACCAGTATAGGTCCTGAACCAAAATTTTGGACTTGCGTACAGCTCACAAAAAACGAGTTGGAAAATGGAGCTCAGGGCCACAGCAATTCACAAACTGGCAGAGTAATAAAGGACAACTATCGTCCAAAAATCTGTTTAGGGAAGGCAACGAGGCAGACTTGAAAGCCAGGCAGAATAGCAGGAAACAGATTTCAAGAGGTACGTTGAAATCGCCTTTAAAGCACAGGAAGAGTGGCACAACTCCGAAAATGACGCACTTGGCCAAAAAGGGCGTATGCGTTTTCTCCTGAACATATTCAGGAGAAAACGCATATGCCCTTTTTGGCCAATCAAGCAAGCGCGCAATTCAATTCTGCACTACAAAGAAGTATCACTTCCCACCGGTCAAAAGGGACATCCACAAAATGTGTAAAAACCCGAAAGGCAAGACTGGCCCTGGAGAACAGGGAGCCTTGTTATGCTGATGGGCGGGATGTAAATTGCCAACTGCCTCACTGGAGGAGTGCATTGTGTTCCCTAAAACAAGTAAACAACAGAGCTACAGAGCCAAGGGCACTTCCAGTCTAGGGAATATACATTGGGAATACTGAAAATCAATAAGACAGAGCCACCCCCAAATTTAGGGCTGCACTGCTTACAAGAACCTCAACTTGGGTACACCTTAAATATCCCAGGAAATATAAAAATGGTTCAAAAAACTGTGGTATTTATGTCCGATGGAATATCCCTCAGCCATGAAATCAATGTCATAAGACCAGGAGCAGCAAAGAGAGTGGATTCAGGTACGATGATTCTAAGTGAAATAAGTCACACAGAAAAAGAAACTTATCATAAGATATCACTTATGAAGATCCTGTAAACATGGCTACACAAGAACTGAGGTAGGAAAGAGAACAGAGTCTCACATTTAGAAAACACCCTTATGCCTGCTTAAGGGGAAAGGAGAGGTGGGGTGATGCATAAAACCAGAGTTTGATATAAGCACAGGTACCATTTCCAAAACCAACTGTTGAATAGACAAGACCTACACCTTCCTCAGTGAAAGGGACTCAAAACCCCATATTTCCCGCAGAGGAATAGATCTGACTAGTAAGAATCTTAAAACCTATGTACTGATATGTCTCTGTAAGGGAATCAAGTGTGTCTAGACTGGCATAAACATGGCAGAGAGAATCAGCTCAAACCCACTATAAAAAGAATTTCAAAAACAAAACCAAAAAACAGGGAAATTCTTTACATTTCCTTCAGGGTCTCTGATGAAACCTGGAAAAACCCGGTCTACAATGACAGCTGGATGTGGCATAAGGCTGGACATTTGGGACTGAGAGGATTGGTGAGATTGGGTGAGCAAATGCAGACCCTTTAAAGCAAAAATGCATGGCCCCCATTCCATGGGTCCCAACTCTCCAGGTTGAAGGGAATATTACTACGGCTATAACATGTACGGGAAACCTAGAGAATGGACACACTGTGAATACAAAAGCTTTCTAAAACTCAACGCGTAGTCCCTCTCCTGGTGCTCCGGTTTGACTTTCCAACTGCTTTACTATCAATCTCCCAACTTGGAGAGACAGCCCCTTTAACCTCCTGGTTCGCACAGGTTGCCAATTTGGCAGAGGATGGAAGGGAAGAGGGAGAACCAATGAGAGAGTTACTGTTAGGCATTTGGACGGGCACATGTCACTCTAATTTCCCGGCAGGAAGAAGAATTAACCAGAGTCTCAGCCACCCACCGGGAACCAGTATAGGTCCTGAACTAAAATTTTGGACTTGCGTACAGCTCACAAAAAACGAGTTGGAAAATGGAGCTGAGGGCCACAGCAATTCACAAACTGGCAGAGTAATAAAGGACAACTATCGTCCAAAAATCTGTTGAGGGAAGGCAACGAGGCAGACTTGAAAGCCAGGCAGAATAGCAGGAAACAGATTTCAAGAGGTACGTTGGAATCGCCTTTAAAGCACAGGAAGAGGGGCACAACTTCGACAGTGACACTGTTGGCCAAAAAGGGCGTATGCGTTTTCTCCTGAATATATTCAGGAGAAAACGCATACGCCCTTTTTGGCCAAAGAAGCAAGCGGCTAATGCAAATCTGCACTACAAAGAAGTATCACTTCCCACCGGTCAAAAGGGACATCCACAAAATGTGTAAAAACCAGAAAGGCAAGACTGGCCCTGGAGAACAGGAAGCCTTGTTATGCTGATGGTCGGGATGTAAATTACCAAATGCCTCACTGGAGGAGTGCATTGCGTTCCCTAAAACAAGTAAACAACAGAGCTACAGAGCCAAGGGCACTTCCAGTCTAGGGAATATACATTGGGAAAACTGAAAATCAATAAGACAGAGCCACCCCCAAATTTAGGGCTGCACTGCTTACAAGAACCTCAACTTGGGTACACCTTAAATATCCCAGGAAATATAAAAATGGTTCAAAAATCTGTGGTATTTATGTCCGATGGAATATCCCTCAGCCATGAAATCAATGTCATAAGACCAGGAGCAGCAAAGTGAGTGGATTCAGGTACGATGATTCTAAGTGAAAAAAGTCACACAGAAAAAGAAACTTATCATAAGATATCACTTATGAAGATCCTGTAAACATGGCTACACATGAACTGAGTTAGGAAAGAGAACAGAGTCTCACATTTACAAAACACTCTTATGCCTGCTTAAGGGGAAAGGAGAGGTGGGGTGATGCATAAAACTAGAGTTTGATATAAGCACAGGTACCATTTCCAAAACCAACTGTGGAATAGACAAGACCTACACCTTCCTCAGTGAAAGGGACTCAAAACCCCATATTTCCCGCAGAGGAATAGATCTGACTAGTAAGAATCTTAAAACCTATGTATTGATATGTCTCTGTAAGGGAATCAAGTGTGTCTAGACTGGCATAAACATGGCAGAGAGAATCAGCTCAAACCCACTATAAAAAGGAATTTCAAAAACAAATCCAAAAAACAGGGAAATTCTTTACATTTCCTTCAGGGTCTCTGATGAAACCTGGAAAAACCCTGTCTACAATGACAGCTGGATGTGGCATAAGGCTGGACACTTGGGATTGAGAGGATAGGTGAGATTGGGTGAGCAAATGCAGACCCTTTTAAGCAAAAATTCATGGCCCCCATTCCATGGGTCCCAACTCTCTAGGTTGAAGGGAATATTACTACAGCTATAACATGTACGGGAAACCTAGAGAATGGACACACTGGGAATACAAAAGGTTTCTAAAACTCAACGAGTAGTCCCTCTCCTGGTGCTCCGGTTTGACTTTCCAACTGCTTTACTATCAATCTCCCAACTTGGAGAGACAGCCCCTTTAACCTCCTGGTTCGCACAGGTTGCCAATTTGGCAGAGGATGGAAGGGAAGAGGGAGAACCAATGAGAGAGTTACTGTTAGGCATTTGGACGGGCACATGTCACTCTAATTTCCAGGCAAGAAGAAGAATTAACCAGAGTCTCAGCCACGCACCGGGAACCAGTATAGGTCCTGAACCAAAATTTTGGACTTGCGTACAGCTCACAAAAAACGAGTTGGAGAATGGAGCTCAGGGCCACAGCAATTCACAAACTGGCAGAGTAATAAAGGACAACTATCGTCCAAAAATCTGTTGAGGGAAGGCAACGAGGCAGACTTGAAAGCCAGGCAGAATAGCAGGAAACAGATTTCAAGAGGTACGTTGGAATCGCCTTTAAATCACAGGAAGAGGGGCACAACTTCGACAATGACGCAGTTGGCCAAAAAGGGCGTATGCGTTTTCTCCTGAATATATTCAGGAGAAAACGCATACGCCCTTTTTGGACAAACAAGGAAGCGGGCAATGCAAATCTGCACTACAAAGAAGTATCACTTCCCACCGGTCAAAAGGGACATCCACAAAATGTGTACAAACCAGAAAGGCAAGACAGGTTCTGGAGAACAGGGAGCCCTGTTATGCTGATGGGCGGGATGTAAATTGCCAACTGCCTCACTGGAGGAGTGCATTGCGTACCCTAAAACAAGTAAACAACAGAGCTACAGAGCCAAGGGCACTTCCAGTCTAGGGAATATACATTGGGAAAACTGAAAATCAATAAGACAGAGCCACCCCCAAATTTAGGGCTGCACTGCTTACAAGAACCTCAACTTGGGTACACCTTAAATATCCCAGGAATTATAAAAATGGTTCAAAAAACTGTGGTATTTCTGTCCGATGGAATATCCCTCAGCCATGAAATCAATGTCATAAGACCAGGAGCAGCAAAGTGAGTGGATTCAGGTACGATGATTCTAAGTGAAATAAGTCACACAGAAAAAGAAACTTATCATAAGATATCACTTATGAAGATCCTGTAAACATGGCTACACATGAACTGAGTTCGGAAAGAGCCCAGAGTCTCACTTTTAGAAAACACTCTTATGCCTGCTTAAGGGCAAAGGAGAGGTGGGGTGATGCATAAAACCAGAGTTTGATATAAGCACAGGTACCATTTCCAAAACCAACTGTGGAATAGACAAGACCTACACCTTCCTCAGTGAAAGGGACTCAAAACCCCATATTTCCCGCAGAGGAATAGATCTGACTTGTAAGAATCTTAAAACCTATGTATTGATATGTCTCTGTAAGGGAATCAAGTGTGTCTAGACTGGCATAAACATGGCAGAGAGAATCAGCTCAAACCCACTATAAAAAGGAATTTCAAAAACAAAACCAAAAAACAGGGATATTCTTTACATTTCCTTCAGGGTCTCTGATGAAACCTTGAAAAACCCTGTCTACAATGACAGCTGGATGTGGCATAAGGCTGGACACTTGGGACTGAGAGGATTCGTGAGATTGGGTGAGCAAATGCAGACCCTTTAAAGCAAAAATGCATGGCCCCCATTCCATGGGTCCCAACTCTCCAGGTTGAAGGGAATATTACTACAGCTATAACATGTACGGGAAACCTAGAGAATGGACACACTGTGAATACAAAAGGTTTCTAAAACTCAACGAGTAGTCCCTCTCCTGGTGCTCCGCTTTGACATTCCAACTGCTTTACTATCAATCTCCCAACTTGGAGAGACAGCCCCTTTAACCTCCTGGTTCGCACAGGTTGCCAATTTGGCAGAGGATGGAAGGGAAGAGGGAGAACCAATGAGAGAGTTACTGTTAGGCATTTGGACGGGCACATGTCACTCTAATTTCCCGGCAGGAAGAAGAATTAACCAGAGTCTCAGCCACCCACCGGGAACCAGTATAGGTCCTGAACCAAAATTTTGGACTTGCGTACAGCTCACAAAAAACGAGTTGGAAAATGGAGCTCAGGGCCTCAGCAATTCACAAACTGGCAGAGTAATAAAGGACAACTATCGTCCAAAAATCTATTGAGGGAAGGCAACGAGGCAGACTTGAAAGCCAGGCAGAATAGCAGGAAACAGATTTCAAGAGGTACGTTGGAATCGCCTTTAAAGCACAGGAAGAGGGGCACAACTTCGACAATGACGCAGTTGGCCAAAAAGGGCGTATGCGTTTTCTCCTGAATATATTCAGGAGAAAACGCATACGCCCTTTTTGGACAAACAAGGAAGCGGGCAATGCAAATCTGCACTACAAAGAAGTATCACTTCCCACCGGTCAAAAGGGACATCCACAAAATGTGTAAAAACCAGAAAGGCAAGACAGGCCCTGGAGAACAGGGAGCCTTTTTATGCTGATGGGCGGGATGTAAATTGCCAACTGCCTCACTGGAGGAGTGCATTGAGTTCCCTAAAACAAGTAAACAACAGAGCTACAGAGCCAAGGGCACTTCCAGTCTAGGGAATATACATTGGGAAAACTGAAAATCAATAAGACAGAGCCACCCCCAAATTTAGGGCTGCACTGCTTACAAGAACCTCAACTTGGGTACACCTTAAATATCCCAGGAAATATAAAAATGGTTCAAAAAACTGTGGTATTTATGTCCGATGGAATATCCCTCAGCCATGAAATCAATGTCATAAGACCAGGAGCAGCAAAGTGAGTGGATTCAGGTACGATGATTCTAAGTGAAATAAGTCACACAGAAAAAGAAACTTATCATAAGATATCACTTATGAAGATCCTGTAAACATGGCTACACATGAACTGAGTTAGGAAAGAGAACAGAGCCTCACATTTAGAAAACACTCTTATGCCTGCTTAAGATGAAAGGAGAGGTGGTGTGATGCATAAATCCAGAGTTTGATATAAGCACAGGTACCATTTCCAAAACCAACTGTGGAATAGACAAGACCTACACCTTCCTCAGTGAAAGGCACTCAAAACCCCATATTTCCCGCAGAGGAATAGATCTGACTAGTAAGAATCTAAAAACCTATGTATTGATATGTCTCTGTAAGGGAATCAAGTGTGTCTAGACTGGCATAAACATGGCAGAGAGAATCAGCTCAAACCCACTATAAAAAGGAATTTCAAAAACAAAGCCAAAAAACAGGGAAATTCTTTACATTTCCTTCAGGGTCTCTGATGAAACCTGGAAAAGCCCTGTCTACAATGACAGCTGGATGTGGCATAAGGCTGGACACTTGGGACTGAGAGGATTGGTGAGATTGGGTGAGCAAATGCAGACCCTTTAAAGCAAAAATGCATGGCCCCCATTCCATGGGTCCCAACTCTGCAGGTTGAAGGGAATATTACTACAGCTATAACATGTACGGGAAACCTAGAGAATGGACACACTGTGAATACAGAAGGTTTCTAAAACTCAACGAGTAGTCCCTCTCCTGGTGCTCCGGTATGACTTTCCAACTGCTTTACTATCAATCTCCCAACTTGGAGAGACAGCCCCTTTAACCTCCTGGTTCGCTCAGGTTGCCAATTTGGCAGAGGATGGAAGGGAAGAGGGAGAACCAATGAGAGAGTTACTGTTAGGCATTTGGACGGGCACATGTCACTCTAATTTCCCGGCAGGAAGAAGAATTAACCAGAGTCTCAGCCACCCACCGGGAACCAGTATAGTTCCTGAACCAAAATTTTGGACTTGCGTACAGCTCACAAAAAACGAGTTGGAAAATGGAGCTCAGGGCCACAGCAATTCACAAACTGGCAGAGTAATAAAGGACAACTATCGTCCAAAAATCTGTTGAGGGAAGGCAACGAGGCAGACTTGAAATCCAGGCAGAATAGCAGGAAACAGATTTCAAGAGGTACGTTGGAATCGCCTTTAAAGCACAGGAAGAGGGGCACAACTTCGAAAATGACGCAGTTGGCCAAAAAGGTTGTATGCGTTTTCTCCTGAATATATTCAGGAGAAAACGAATACGCCCTTTTTGGCCAAACAAGCAAGCGGGCAATGCAAATCTGCACTACAAAGAAGTATCACTTCCCACCGGTCAAAAGGGACATCCACAAAATGTGTAAAAACCAAAAAGGCAAGACAGGCCCTGGAGAACAGGGAGCCTTGTTATGCTGATGGGCGGGATGTAAATTGCCAACTGCCTCACTGGAGGAGTGCATTGCGTTCCCTAAAACAAGTAAACAACAGAGCTACAGAGCCAAGGGCACTTCCAGTCTAGGGAATATACATTGGGAAAACTGAATATCAATAAGACAGAGCCACCCCCAAATTTAGGGCTGCACTGCTTACAAGAAACTCAACTTGGGTACCCCTTAAATATCCCAGGAAATATAAAAATGGTTCAAAAAACTGTGGTATTTATGTCCGATGGAATATCCCTCAGCCATGAAATCAATGTCATAAGACCAGGAGCAGCATAGTGAGTGGATTCAGGTACGATGATTCTAAGTGAAATAAGTCACACAGAAAAAGAAACTTATCATAAGATATGACTTATGAAGATCCTGTAAACATGGCTACACATGAACTGAGTTAGGAAAGAGACCAGAGTCTCACATTTAGAAAACACTCTTATGCCTGCTTAAGGGGAAAGGAGAGGTGGGGTGATTCATAAAACCAGAGTTTGATATAAGCACAGGTACCATTTCCAAAACCAACTGTGGAATAGACAAGACCTACTCCTTCCTCAGTGAAAGGGACTCAAAACCCCATATTTCCCGCAGAGGAATAGATCTGACTAGTAAGAATCTTAAAACCTATGTATTGATATGTCTCTGTAAGGGAATCAAGTGTGTCTAGACTGGCATAAACATGGCAGAGAGAATCAGCTCAAACCCACTATAAAAAGGAATTTCAAAAACAAATCCAAAAAACAGGTAAATTCTTTACATTTCCTTCAGGGTCTCTGATGAAACCTGGAAAAACCCTGTCTACAATGACAGCTGGATGTGTCATAAGGCTGGACACTTGGGACTGAGAGGATTTGTGAGATAGGGTGAGCAAATGCAGACCCTTTAAAGCAAAAATGCATTGCCCCCATTCCATGGGTCCCAACTCTCCAGGTGGAAGGGAATATTACTACAGCTATAACATGTACGGGAAACCTAGAGAATGGACACACTGTGAATACAAAAGGTTTCTAAAACTCAACGAGTAGTCCCTCTCCTGGTGCTCCGGTTTGACTTTCCAACTGCTTTACTATCAATCTCCCAACTTGGAGAGACAGCCCCTTTAACCTCCTGGATCGCACAGGTTGCCAATTTGGCAGAGGATGGAAGGGAAGAGGGTGAACCAATGAGAGAGTAGTTGTTAGGCATTTGGACGGGCACATGTCACTCTAATTTCCCGGCAGGAAGAAGAATTAACCAGAGTCTCAGCCACCCACCGGGAACCAGTATAGGTCCTGAACCAAAATTTTGGACTTGCGTACAGCTCACAAAAAACGAGTTGGAAAATGGAGCTCAGGGCCACAGCAATTCACAAACTGGCAGAGTAATAAAGGACAACTATCGTCCAAAAATCTGTTGAGGGAAGGCAACGAGGCAGACTTGAAAGCCAGGCAGAATAGCAGGAAACAGATTTCAAGAGGTACGTTGGAATCATCTTTAAAGCACAGGAAGAGGGGCACAACTTCGACAATGACGCAGTTGGCCAAAAAGGGCGTATGCATTTTCTCCTGAACATATTCAGGAGAAAACGCATACGCCCTTTTTGGCCAAACAAGCAAGCGCGCAATTCAAATCTGCACTACAAAGAACTATCACTTCCCACCGGTCAAAAGGTACATCCACAAAATGAGTAAAAACCAGAAAGGCAAGACTGGCCCTGGAGAACTGGGAGCCTTGTTATGCTGATGGGCGGGATGTAAATTGCCAACTGCCTCACTGGAGGAGTGCATTGCGTTCCCTAAAACAAGTAAACAACAGAGCTACAGAGCCAAGGGCACTTCCAGTCTAGGGAATATACATTGGGAAACCTGAAAATCAATAAGACAGAGCCACCCCCAAATTTATGGCTGCACTGCTTACAAGAACCTCAACTTGGGTACACGTTAATTATCCCAGGAAATATAAAAATGGTTCAAAAATCTGTGGTATTAATGTCCGATGGAATATCCCTCAGCCATGAAATCAATGTCATAAGACCAGGAGCAGCAAAGTGAGTGGATTCATGTACGATGATTCTAAGTGAAATAAGTCACACAGAAAAAGAAACTTATCATAAGATATGACTTATGAAGATCCTGTAAACATGGCTACACATGAACTGAGTTAGGAAAGAGACCAGAGTCTCACATTTAGAAAACACTCTTATGCCTGCTTACGGGGAAAGGAGAGGTGGGGTGATTCATAAAACCAGAGTTTGATATAAGCACAGGTACCATTTCCAAAACCAACTGTGGAATAGACAAGACCTACACCTTCCTCAGTGAAAGGGACTCAAAACCCCATATTTCCCGCAGAGGAATAGATCTGACTAGTAAGAATCTTAAAACCTATGTATTGATATGTCTCTGTAAGGGAATCAAGTGTGTCTAGACTGGCATAAACATGGCAGAGAGAATCAGCTCAAACCCACTATAAAAAGGAATTTCAAAAACAAAACCAAAAAACAGGGAAATTCTTTACATTTCCTTCAGGGTCTCTGATGAAACCTGGAAAAACCCTGTCTACAATGACAGCTGGATGTGGCATAAGGCTGGACACTTGGGACTGAGAGGATTGGTGAGATTGGGTGAGCAAATGCAGACCCTTTAAAGCAAAAATGCATGGCCCCCATTCCATGGGTCCCAACTCTCCAGATTGAAGGGAATATTACTACAGCTATAACATGTACGGGAAACCTAGAGAATGGACACACAGTGAATACAAAAGGTTTCTAAAACTCAACGAGTAGTCCCTCTCCTGGTGCTCCGGTTTGACTTTCCAACTGCTTTACTATCAATCTCCCAACTTTAGAGACAGCCCCTTTAACCTCCTGGTTCGCACAGGTTGCCAATTTGGCAGAGGATGGAAGGGAAGAGGGAGAACCAATGAGAGAGTTACAGTTAGGCATTTGGACGGGCACATGTCACTCTAATTTCCCGGCAGGAAGAAGAATTAACCAGAGTCTCAGCCACCCACCGGGAACCAGTATAGGTCCTGAACCAAAATTTTGGACTTGCGTACAGCTCACAAAAAACGAGTTGGAAAATGGAGCTCAGGGCCACAGCAATTCACAAACTGGCAGAGTAATAAAGGACAACTATCGTCCAAAAATCTGTTGAGGGAAGGCAACGAGGCAGACTTGAAAGCCAGGCAGAATAGCAGGAAACAGATTTCAAGAGGTACGTTGAAATCGCCTTTAAAGCACAGGAAGAGTGGCACAACTCCGAAAATGACGCACTTGGCCAAAAAGGGCGTATGCGTTTTCTCCTGAACATATTCAGGAGAAAACGCATATGCCCTTTTTGGCCAATCAAGCAAGCGCGCAATTCAATTCTGCACTACAAAGAAGTATCACTTCCCACCGGTCAAAAGGGACATCCACAAAATGTGTAAAAACCCGAAAGGCAAGACTGGCCCTGGAGAACAGGGAGCCTTGTTATGCTGATGGGCGGGATGTAAATTGCCAACTGCCTCACTGGAGGAGTGCATTGTGTTCCCTAAAACAAGTAAACAACAGAGCTACAGAGCCAAGGGCACTTCCAGTCTAGGGAATATACATTGGGAAAACTGAAAATCAATAAGACAGAGCCACCCCCAAATTTAGGGCTGCACTGCTTACAAGAACCTCAACTTGGGTACACCTTAAATATCCCAGGAAATATAAAAATGGTTCAAAAAACTGTGGTATTTATGTCCGATGGTATATCCCTCAGCCATGAAATCAATGTCATAAGACCAGGAGCAGCAAAGTGAGTGGATTCAGGTACGATGATTCTAAGTGAAATAAGTCACACAGAAAAAGAAACTTATCATAAGATATCACTTATGAAGATCCTGTAAACATGGCTACACAAGAACTGAGGTAGGAAAGAGAACAGAGTCTCACATTTAGAAAACACCCTTATGCCTGCTTAAGGGGAAAGGAGAGGTGGGGTGATGCATAAAACCAGAGTTTGATATAAGCACAGGTACCATTTCCAAAACCAACTGTTGAATAGACAAGACCTACACCTTCCTCAGTGAAAGGGACTCAAAACCCCATATTTCCCGCAGAGGAATAGATCTGACTAGTAAGAATCTTAAAACCTATGTATTGATATGTCTCTGTAAGGGAATCAAGTGTGTCTAGACTGGCATAAACATGGCAGAGAGAATCAGCTCAAACCCACTATAAAAAGAATTTCAAAAACAAAACCAAAAAACAGGGAAATTCTTTACATTTCCTTCAGGGTCTCTGATGAAACCTGGAAAAACCCGGTCTACAATGACAGCTGGATGTGACATAAGGCTGGACATTTGGGACTGAGAGGATTGGTGAGATTGGGTGAGCAAATGCAGACCCTTTAAAGCAAAAATGCATGGCCCCCATTCCATGGGTCCCAACTCTCCAGGTTGAAGGGAATATTACTACGGCTATAACATGTACGGGAAACCTAGAGAATGGACACACTGTGAATACAAAAGGTTTCTAAAACTCAACGCGTAGTCCCTCTCCTGGTGCTCCGGTTTGACTTTCCAACTGCTTTACTATCAATCTCCCAACTTGGAGAGACAGCCCCTTTAACCTCCTGGTTCGCACAGGTTGCCAATTTGGCAGAGGATGGAAGGGAAGAGGGAGAACCAATGAGAGAGTTACTGTTAGGCATTTGGACGGGCACATGTCACTCTAATTTCCCGGCAGGAAGAAGTATTAACCAGAGTCTCAGCCACCCACCGGGAACCAGTATAGGTCCTGAACCAAAATTTTGGACTTGCGTACAGCTCACAAAAAACGAGTTGGAAAATGGAGCTGAGGGCCACAGCAATTCACAAACTGGCAGAGTAATAAAGGACAACTATCGTCCAAAAATCTGTTGAGGGAAGGCAACGAGGCAGACTTGAAAGCCAGGCAGAATAGCAGGAAACAGATTTCAAGAGGTACGTTGGAATCGCCTTTAAAGCACAGGAAGAGGGGCACAACTTCGACAGTGACACTGTTGGCCAAAAAGGGCGTATGCGTTTTCTCCTGAATATATTCAGGAGAAAACGCATACGCCCTTTTTGGCCAAACAAGCAAGCGGGCAATGCAAATCTGCACTACAAAGAAGTATCACTTCCCACCGGTCAAAAGGGACATCCACAAAATGTGTAAAAACCAGAAAGGCAAGACAGGCCCTGGAGAACAGGGAGCCTTGTTATGCTGATGGGCGGGATGTAAATTGCCAACTGCCTCACTGGAGGAGTGCATTGCGTTCCCTAAAACAAGTAAACAACAGAGCTACAGAGCCAAGTGCACTTCCAGTCTAGGGAATATACATTGGGAAAACTGAAAATCAATAAGACAGAGCCACCCCCAAATTTAGGGCTGCACTGCTTAGAAGAACCTCAACTTGGGTACCCCTTAAATATCCCAGGAAATATAAAAATGGTTCAAAAAACTGTGGTATTTATGTCCGATGGAATATCCCTCAGCCATGAAATCAATGTCATAAGACCAGGAGCAGCATAGTGAGTGGATTCAGGTACGATGATTCTAAGTGAAATAAGTCACACAGAAAAAGAAACTTATCATAAGATATGACTTATGAAGATCCTGTAAACATGGCTACACATGAACTGAGTTAGGAAAGAGACCAGAGTCTCACATTTAGAAAACACTCTTATGCCTGCTTAAGGGGAAAGGAGAGGTGGGGTGATTCATAAAACCAGAGTTTGATATAAGCACAGGTACCATTTCCAAAACCAACTGTGGAATAGACAAGACCTACTCCTTCCTCAGTGAAAGGGACTCAAAACCCCATATTTCCCGCAGAGGAATAGATCTGACTAGTAAGAATCTTAAAACCTATGTATTGATATGTCTCTGTAAGGGAATCAAGTGTGTCTAGACTGGCATAAACATGGCAGAGAGAATCAGCTCAAACCCACTATAAAAAGGAATTTCAAAAACAAATCCAAAAAACAGGTAAATTCTTTACATTTCCTTCAGGGTCTCTGATGAAACCTGGAAAAACCCTGTCTACAATGACAGCTGGATGTGTCATAAGGCTGGACACTTGGGACTGAGAGGATTTGTGAGATAGGGTGAGCAAATGCAGACCCTTTAAAGCAAAAATGCATTGCCCCCATTCCATGGGTCCCAACTCTCCAGGTGGAAGGGAATATTACTACAGCTATAACATGTACGGGAAACCTAGAGAATGGACACACTGTGAATACAAAAGGTTTCTAAAACTCAACGAGTAGTCCCTCTCCTGGTGCTCCGGTTTGACTTTCCAACTGCTTTACTATCAATCTCCCAACTTGGAGAGACAGCCCCTTTAACCTCCTGGATCGCACAGGTTGCCAATTTGGCAGAGGATGGAAGGGAAGAGGGTGAACCAATGAGAGAGTAGTTGTTAGGCATTTGGACGGGCACATGTCACTCTAATTTCCCGGCAGGAAGAAGAATTAACCAGAGTCTCAGCCACCCACCGGGAACCAGTATAGGTCCTGAACCAAAATTTTGGACTTGCGTACAGCTCACAAAAAACGAGTTGGAAAATGGAGCTCAGGGCCACAGCAATTCACAAACTGGCAGAGTAATAAAGGACAACTATCGTCCAAAAATCTGTTGAGGGAAGGCAACGAGGCAGACTTGAAAGCCAGGCAGAATAGCAGGAAACAGATTTCAAGAGGTACGTTGGAATCATCTTTAAAGCACAGGAAGAGGGGCACAACTTCGACAATGACGCAGTTGGCCAAAAAGGGCGTATGCATTTTCTCCTGAACATATTCAGGAGAAAACGCATACGCCCTTTTTGGCCAAACAAGCAAGCGCGCAATTCAAATCTGCACTACAAAGAACTATCACTTCCCACCGGTCAAAAGGTACATCCACAAAATGAGTAAAAACCAGAAAGGCAAGACTGGCCCTGGAGAACTGGGAGCCTTGTTATGCTGATGGGCGGGATGTAAATTGCCAACTGCCTCACTGGAGGAGTGCATTGCGTTCCCTAAAACAAGTAAACAACAGAGCTACAGAGCCAAGGGCACTTCCAGTCTAGGGAATATACATTGGGAAACCTGAAAATCAATAAGACAGAGCCACCCCCAAATTTATGGCTGCACTGCTTACAAGAACCTCAACTTGGGTACACGTTAATTATCCCAGGAAATATAAAAATGGTTCAAAAATCTGTGGTATTAATGTCCGATGGAATATCCCTCAGCCATGAAATCAATGTCATAAGACCAGGAGCAGCAAAGTGAGTGGATTCATGTACGATGATTCTAAGTGAAATAAGTCACACAGAAAAAGAAACTTATCATAAGATATGACTTATGAAGATCCTGTAAACATGGCTACACATGAACTGAGTTAGGAAAGAGACCAGAGTCTCACATTTAGAAAACACTCTTATGCCTGCTTACGGGGAAAGGAGAGGTGGGGTGATTCATAAAACCAGAGTTTGATATAAGCACAGGTACCATTTCCAAAACCAACTGTGGAATAGACAAGACCTACACCTTCCTCAGTGAAAGGGACTCAAAACCCCATATTTCCCGCAGAGGAATAGATCTGACTAGTAAGAATCTTAAAACCTATGTATTGATATGTCTCTGTAAGGGAATCAAGTGTGTCTAGACTGGCATAAACATGGCAGAGAGAATCAGCTCAAACCCACTATAAAAAGGAATTTCAAAAACAAAACCAAAAAACAGGGAAATTCTTTACATTTCCTTCAGGGTCTCTGATGAAACCTGGAAAAACCCTGTCTACAATGACAGCTGGATGTGGCATAAGGCTGGACACTTGGGACTGAGAGGATTGGTGAGATTGGGTGAGCAAATGCAGACCCTTTAAAGCAAAAATGCATGGCCCCCATTCCATGGGTCCCAACTCTCCAGATTGAAGGGAATATTACTACAGCTATAACATGTACGGGAAACCTAGAGAATGGACACACAGTGAATACAAAAGGTTTCTAAAACTCAACGAGTAGTCCCTCTCCTGGTGCTCCGGTTTGACTTTCCAACTGCTTTACTATCAATCTCCCAACTTTAGAGACAGCCCCTTTAACCTCCTGGTTCGCACAGGTTGCCAATTTGGCAGAGGATGGAAGGGAAGAGGGAGAACCAATGAGAGAGTTACAGTTAGGCATTTGGACGGGCACATGTCACTCTAATTTCCCGGCAGGAAGAAGAATTAACCAGAGTCTCAGCCACCCACCGGGAACCAGTATAGGTCCTGAACCAAAATTTTGGACTTGCGTACAGCTCACAAAAAACGAGTTGGAAAATGGAGCTCAGGGCCACAGCAATTCACAAACTGGCAGAGTAATAAAGGACAACTATCGTCCAAAAATCTGTTGAGGGAAGGCAACGAGGCAGACTTGAAAGCCAGGCAGAATAGCAGGAAACAGATTTCAAGAGGTACGTTGAAATCGCCTTTAAAGCACAGGAAGAGTGGCACAACTCCGAAAATGACGCACTTGGCCAAAAAGGGCGTATGCGTTTTCTCCTGAACATATTCAGGAGAAAACGCATATGCCCTTTTTGGCCAATCAAGCAAGCGCGCAATTCAATTCTGCACTACAAAGAAGTATCACTTCCCACCGGTCAAAAGGGACATCCACAAAATGTGTAAAAACCCGAAAGGCAAGACTGGCCCTGGAGAACAGGGAGCCTTGTTATGCTGATGGGCGGGATGTAAATTGCCAACTGCCTCACTGGAGGAGTGCATTGTGTTCCCTAAAACAAGTAAACAACAGAGCTACAGAGCCAAGGGCACTTCCAGTCTAGGGAATATACATTGGGAAAACTGAAAATCAATAAGACAGAGCCACCCCCAAATTTAGGGCTGCACTGCTTACAAGAACCTCAACTTGGGTACACCTTAAATATCCCAGGAAATATAAAAATGGTTCAAAAAACTGTGGTATTTATGTCCGATGGTATATCCCTCAGCCATGAAATCAATGTCATAAGACCAGGAGCAGCAAAGTGAGTGGATTCAGGTACGATGATTCTAAGTGAAATAAGTCACACAGAAAAAGAAACTTATCATAAGATATCACTTATGAAGATCCTGTAAACATGGCTACACAAGAACTGAGGTAGGAAAGAGAACAGAGTCTCACATTTAGAAAACACCCTTATGCCTGCTTAAGGGGAAAGGAGAGGTGGGGTGATGCATAAAACCAGAGTTTGATATAAGCACAGGTACCATTTCCAAAACCAACTGTTGAATAGACAAGACCTACACCTTCCTCAGTGAAAGGGACTCAAAACCCCATATTTCCCGCAGAGGAATAGATCTGACTAGTAAGAATCTTAAAACCTATGTATTGATATGTCTCTGTAAGGGAATCAAGTGTGTCTAGACTGGCATAAACATGGCAGAGAGAATCAGCTCAAACCCACTATAAAAAGAATTTCAAAAACAAAACCAAAAAACAGGGAAATTCTTTACATTTCCTTCAGGGTCTCTGATGAAACCTGGAAAAACCCGGTCTACAATGACAGCTGGATGTGGCATAAGGCTGGACATTTGGGACTGAGAGGATTGGTGAGATTGGGTGAGCAAATGCAGACCCTTTAAAGCAAAAATGCATGGCCCCCATTCCATGGGTCCCAACTCTCCAGGTTGAAGGGAATATTACTACGGCTATAACATGTACGGGAAACCTAGAGAATGGACACACTGTGAATACAAAAGGTTTCTAAAACTCAACGCGTAGTCCCTCTCCTGGTGCTCCGGTTTGACTTTCCAACTGCTTTACTATCAATCTCCCAACTTGGAGAGACAGCCCCTTTAACCTCCTGGTTCGCACAGGTTGCCAATTTGGCAGAGGATGGAAGGGAAGAGGGAGAACCAATGAGAGAGTTACTGTTAGGCATTTGGACGGGCACATGTCACTCTAATTTCCCGGCAGGAAGAAGAATTAACCAGAGTCTCAGCCACCCACCGGGAACCAGTATAGGTCCTGAACCAAAATTTTGGACTTGCGTACAGCTCACAAAAAACGAGTTGGAAAATGGAGCTGAGGGCCACAGCAATTCACAAACTGGCAGAGTAATAAAGGACAACTATCGTCCAAAAATCTGTTGAGGGAAGGCAACGAGGCAGACTTGAAAGCCAGGCAGAATAGCAGGAAACAGATTTCAAGAGGTACGTTGGAATCGCCTTTAAAGCACAGGAAGAGGGGCACAACTTCGACAGTGACACTGTTGGCCAAAAAGGGCGTATGCGTTTTCTCCTGAATATATTCAGGAGAAAACGCATACGCCCTTTTTGGCCAAACAAGCAAGCGGGCAATGCAAATCTGCACTACAAAGAAGTATCACTTCCCACCGGTCAAAAGGGACATCCACAAAATGTGTAAAAACCAGAAAGGCAAGACTGGCCCTGGAGAACAGGAAGCCTTGTTATGCTGATGGTCGGGATGTAAATTACCAAATGCCTCACTGGAGGAGTGCATTGCGTTCCCTAAAACAAGTAAACAACAGAGCTACAGAGCCAAGGGCACTTCCAGTCTAGGGAATATACATTGGGAAAACTGAAAATCAATAAGACAGAGCCACCCCCAAATTTAGGGCTGCACTGCTTACAAGAACCTCAACTTGGGTACACCTTAAATATACCAGGAAATATAAAAATGGTTCAAAAATCTGTGGTATTTATGTCCGATGGAATATCCCTCAGCCATGAAATCAATGTCATAAGACCAGGAGCAGCAAAGTGAGTGGATTCAGGTACGATGATTCTAAGTGAAAAAAGTCACACAGAAAAAGAAACTTATCATAAGATATCACTTATGAAGATCCTGTAAACATGGCTACACATGAACTGAGTTAGGAAAGAGAACAGAGTCTCACATTTACAAAACACTCTTATGCCTGCTTAAGGGGAAAGGAGAGGTGGGGTGATGCATAAAACTAGAGTTTGATATAAGCACAGGTACCATTTCCAAAACCAACTGTGGAATAGACAAGACCTACACCTTCCTCAGTGAAAGGGACTCAAAACCCAATATTTCCCGCAGAGGAATAGATCTGACTAGTAAGAATCTTAAACCCTATGTATTGATATGTCTCTATACGGGAATCAAGTGTGTCTAGACTGGCATAAACATGGCAGCGAGAATCAGCTCAAACCAACTATAAAAAGGAATTTCAAAAACAAAACCAAAAAACAGGGAAATTCTTTACATTTCCTTCAGGGTCTCTGATGAAACCTGGAAAAACCCTGTCTACAATGACAGCTGGATGTGGCATAAGGCTGGACACTTGGGATTGAGAGGATAGGTGAGATTGGGTGAGCAAATGCAGACCCTTTTGAGCAAAAATTCATGGCCCCCATTCCATGGGTCCCAACTCTCCAGGTTGAAGGGAATATTACTACAGCTATAACATGTACGGGAAACCTAGAGAATGGACACACTGGGAATACAAAAGGTTTCTAAAACTCAACGAGTAGTCCCTCTCCTGGTGCTCCGGTTTGACTTTCCAACTGCTTTACTATCAATCTCCCAACTTGGAGAGACAGCCCCTTTAACCTCCTGGTTCGCACAGGTTGCCAATTTGGCAGAGGATGGAAGGGAAGAGGGAGAACCAATGAGAGAGTTACTGTTAGGCATTTGGACGGGCACATGTCACTCTAATTTCCAGGCAAGAAGAAGAATTAACCAGAGTCTCAGCCACGCACCGGGAACCAGTATAGGTCCTGAACCAAAATTTTGGACTTGCGTACAGCTCACAAAAAACGAGTTGGAGAATGGAGCTCAGGGCCACAGCAATTCACAAACTGGCAGAGTAATAAAGGACAACTATCGTCCAAAAATCTGTTGAGGGAAGGCAACGAGGCAGACTTGAAAGCCAGGCAGAATAGCAGGAAACAGATTTCAAGAGGTACGTTGGAATCGCCTTTAAAGCACAGGAAGAGGGGCACAACTTCGACAATGACGCAGTTGGCCAAAAAGGGCGTATGCATTTTCTCCTGAACATATTCAGGAGAAAACGCATACGCCCTTTTTGGCCAAACAAGCAAGCGCGCAATTCAAATCTGCACTACAAAGAACTATCACTTCCCACCGGTCAAAAGGTACATCCACAAAATGAGTAAAAACCAGAAAGGCAAGACTGGCCCTGGAGAACTGGGAGCCTTGTTATGCTGATGGGCGGGATGTAAATTGCCAACTGCCTCACTGGAGGAGTGCATTGCGTTCCCTAAAACAAGTAAACAACAGAGCTACAGAGCCAAGGGCACTTCCAGTCTAGGGAATATACATTGGGAAACCTGAAAATCAATAAGACAGAGCCACCCCCAAATTTATGGCTGCACTGCTTACAAGAACCTCAACTTGGGTACACGTTAATTATCCCAGGAAATATAAAAATGGTTCAAAAATCTGTGGTATTAATGTCCGATGGAATATCCCTCAGCCATGAAATCAATGTCATAAGACCAGGAGCAGCAAAGTGAGTGGATTCATGTACGATGATTCTAAGTGAAATAAGTCACACAGAAAAAGAAACTTATCATAAGATATGACTTATGAAGATCCTGTAAACATGGCTACACATGAACTGAGTTAGGAAAGAGACCAGAGTCTCACATTTAGAAAACACTCTTATGCCTGCTTACGGGGAAAGGAGAGGTGGGGTGATTCATAAAACCAGAGTTTGATATAAGCACAGGTACCATTTCCAAAACCAACTGTGGAATAGACAAGACCTACACCTTCCTCAGTGAAAGGGACTCAAAACCCCATATTTCCCGCAGAGGAATAGATCTGACTAGTAAGAATCTTAAAACCTATGTATTGATATGTCTCTGTAAGGGAATCAAGTGTGTCTAGACTGGCATAAACATGGCAGAGAGAATCAGCTCAAACCCACTATAAAAAGGAATTTCAAAAACAAAACCAAAAAACAGGGAAATTCTTTACATTTCCTTCAGGGTCTCTGATGAAACCTGGAAAAACCCTGTCTACAATGACAGCTGGATGTGGCATAAGGCTGGACACTTGGGACTGAGAGGATTGGTGAGATTGGGTGAGCAAATGCAGACCCTTTAAAGCAAAAATGCATGGCCCCCATTCCATGGGTCCCAACTCTCCAGATTGAAGGGAATATTACTACAGCTATAACATGTACGGGAAACCTAGAGAATGGACACACAGTGAATACAAAAGGTTTCTAAAACTCAACGAGTAGTCCCTCTCCTGGTGCTCCGGTTTGACTTTCCAACTGCTTTACTATCAATCTCCCAACTTTAGAGACAGCCCCTTTAACCTCCTGGTTCGCACAGGTTGCCAATTTGGCAGAGGATGGAAGGGAAGAGGGAGAACCAATGAGAGAGTTACAGTTAGGCATTTGGACGGGCACATGTCACTCTAATTTCCCGGCAGGAAGAAGAATTAACCAGAGTCTCAGCCACCCACCGGGAACCAGTATAGGTCCTGAACCAAAATTTTGGACTTGCGTACAGCTCACAAAAAACGAGTTGGAAAATGGAGCTCAGGGCCACAGCAATTCACAAACTGGCAGAGTAATAAAGGACAACTATCGTCCAAAAATCTGTTGAGGGAAGGCAACGAGGCAGACTTGAAAGCCAGGCAGAATAGCAGGAAACAGATTTCAAGAGGTACGTTGAAATCGCCTTTAAAGCACAGGAAGAGTGGCACAACTCCGAAAATGACGCACTTGGCCAAAAAGGGCGTATGCGTTTTCTCCTGAACATATTCAGGAGAAAACGCATATGCCCTTTTTGGCCAATCAAGCAAGCGCGCAATTCAATTCTGCACTACAAAGAAGTATCACTTCCCACCGGTCAAAAGGGACATCCACAAAATGTGTAAAAACCCGAAAGGCAAGACTGGCCCTGGAGAACAGGGAGCCTTGTTATGCTGATGGGCGGGATGTAAATTGCCAACTGCCTCACTGGAGGAGTGCATTGTGTTCCCTAAAACAAGTAAACAACAGAGCTACAGAGCCAAGGGCACTTCCAGTCTAGGGAATATACATTGGGAAAACTGAAAATCAATAAGACAGAGCCACCCCCAAATTTAGGGCTGCACTGCTTACAAGAACCTCAACTTGGGTACACCTTAAATATCCCAGGAAATATAAAAATGGTTCAAAAAACTGTGGTATTTATGTCCGATGGTATATCCCTCAGCCATGAAATCAATGTCATAAGACCAGGAGCAGCAAAGTGAGTGGATTCAGGTACGATGATTCTAAGTGAAATAAGTCACACAGAAAAAGAAACTTATCATAAGATATCACTTATGAAGATCCTGTAAACATGGCTACACAAGAACTGAGGTAGGAAAGAGAACAGAGTCTCACATTTAGAAAACACCCTTATGCCTGCTTAAGGGGAAAGGAGAGGTGGGGTGATGCATAAAACCAGAGTTTGATATAAGCACAGGTACCATTTCCAAAACCAACTGTTGAATAGACAAGACCTACACCTTCCTCAGTGAAAGGGACTCAAAACCCCATATTTCCCGCAGAGGAATAGATCTGACTAGTAAGAATCTTAAAACCTATGTATTGATATGTCTCTGTAAGGGAATCAAGTGTGTCTAGACTGGCATAAACATGGCAGAGAGAATCAGCTCAAACCCACTATAAAAAGAATTTCAAAAACAAAACCAAAAAACAGGGAAATTCTTTACATTTCCTTCAGGGTCTCTGATGAAACCTGGAAAAACCCGGTCTACAATGACAGCTGGATGTGGCATAAGGCTGGACATTTGGGACTGAGAGGATTGGTGAGATTGGGTGAGCAAATGCAGACCCTTTAAAGCAAAAATGCATGGCCCCCATTCCATGGGTCCCAACTCTCCAGGTTGAAGGGAATATTACTACGGCTATAACATGTACGGGAAACCTAGAGAATGGACACACTGTGAATACAAAAGGTTTCTAAAACTCAACGCGTAGTCCCTCTCCTGGTGCTCCGGTTTGACTTTCCAACTGCTTTACTATCAATCTCCCAACTTGGAGAGACAGCCCCTTTAACCTCCTGGTTCGCACAGGTTGCCAATTTGGCAGAGGATGGAAGGGAAGAGGGAGAACCAATGAGAGAGTTACTGTTAGGCATTTGGACGGGCACATGTCACTCTAATTTCCCGGCAGGAAGAAGTATTAACCAGAGTCTCAGCCACCCACCGGGAACCAGTATAGGTCCTGAACCAAAATTTTGGACTTGCGTACAGCTCACAAAAAACGAGTTGGAAAATGGAGCTGAGGGCCACAGCAATTCACAAACTGGCAGAGTAATAAAGGACAACTATCGTCCAAAAATCTGTTGAGGGAAGGCAACGAGGCAGACTTGAAAGCCAGGCAGAATAGCAGGAAACAGATTTCAAGAGGTACGTTGGAATCGCCTTTAAAGCACAGGAAGAGGGGCACAACTTCGACAGTGACACTGTTGGCCAAAAAGGGCGTATGCGTTTTCTCCTGAATATATTCAGGAGAAAACGCATACGCCCTTTTTGGCCAAACAAGCAAGCGGGCAATGCAAATCTGCACTACAAAGAAGTATCACTTCCCACCGGTCAAAAGGGACATCCACAAAATGTGTAAAAACCAGAAAGGCAAGACAGGCCCTGGAGAACAGGGAGCCTTGTTATGCTGATGGGCGGGATGTAAATTGCCAACTGCCTCACTGGAGGAGTGCATTGCGTTCCCTAAAACAAGTAAACAACAGAGCTACAGAGCCAAGTGCACTTCCAGTCTAGGGAATATACATTGGGAAAACTGAAAATCAATAAGACAGAGCCACCCCCAAATTTAGGGCTGCACTGCTTAGAAGAACCTCAACTTGGGTACCCCTTAAATATCCCAGGAAATATAAAAATGGTTCAAAAAACTGTGGTATTTATGTCCGATGGAATATCCCTCAGCCATGAAATCAATGTCATAAGACCAGGAGCAGCATAGTGAGTGGATTCAGGTACGATGATTCTAAGTGAAATAAGTCACACAGAAAAAGAAACTTATCATAAGATATGACTTATGAAGATCCTGTAAACATGGCTACACATGAACTGAGTTAGGAAAGAGACCAGAGTCTCACATTTAGAAAACACTCTTATGCCTGCTTAAGGGGAAAGGAGAGGTGGGGTGATTCATAAAACCAGAGTTTGATATAAGCACAGGTACCATTTCCAAAACCAACTGTGGAATAGACAAGACCTACTCCTTCCTCAGTGAAAGGGACTCAAAACCCCATATTTCCCGCAGAGGAATAGATCTGACTAGTAAGAATCTTAAAACCTATGTATTGATATGTCTCTGTAAGGGAATCAAGTGTGTCTAGACTGGCATAAACATGGCAGAGAGAATCAGCTCAAACCCACTATAAAAAGGAATTTCAAAAACAAATCCAAAAAACAGGTAAATTCTTTACATTTCCTTCAGGGTCTCTGATGAAACCTGGAAAAACCCTGTCTACAATGACAGCTGGATGTGTCATAAGGCTGGACACTTGGGACTGAGAGGATTTGTGAGATAGGGTGAGCAAATGCAGACCCTTTAAAGCAAAAATGCATTGCCCCCATTCCATGGGTCCCAACTCTCCAGGTGGAAGGGAATATTACTACAGCTATAACATGTACGGGAAACCTAGAGAATGGACACACTGTGAATACAAAAGGTTTCTAAAACTCAACGAGTAGTCCCTCTCCTGGTGCTCCGGTTTGACTTTCCAACTGCTTTACTATCAATCTCCCAACTTGGAGAGACAGCCCCTTTAACCTCCTGGATCGCACAGGTTGCCAATTTGGCAGAGGATGGAAGGGAAGAGGGTGAACCAATGAGAGAGTAGTTGTTAGGCATTTGGACGGGCACATGTCACTCTAATTTCCCGGCAGGAAGAAGAATTAACCAGAGTCTCAGCCACCCACCGGGAACCAGTATAGGTCCTGAACCAAAATTTTGGACTTGCGTACAGCTCAGAAAAAACGAGTTGGAAAATGGAGCTCAGGGCCACAGCAATTCACAAACTGGCAGAGTAATAAAGGACAACTATCGTCCAAAAATCTGTTGAGGGAAGGCAACGAGGCAGACATGAAAGCCAGGCAGAATAGCAGGAAACAGATTTCAAGAGGTACGTTGGAATCATCTTTAAAGCACAGGAAGAGGGGCACAACTTCGACAATGACGCAGTTGGCCAAAAAGGGCGTATGCATTTTCTCCTGAACATATTCAGGAGAAAACGCATACGCCCTTTTTGGCCAAACAAGCAAGCGCGCAATTCAAATCTGCACTACAAAGAACTATCACTTCCCACCGGTCAAAAGGTACATCCACAAAATGAGTAAAAACCAGAAAGGCAAGACTGGCCCTGGAGAACTGGGAGCCTTGTTATGCTGATGGGCGGGATGTAAATTGCCAACTGCCTCACTGGAGGAGTGCATTGCGTTCCCTAAAACAAGTAAACAACAGAGCTACAGAGCCAAGGGCACTTCCAGTCTAGGGAATATACATTGGGAAACCTGAAAATCAATAAGACAGAGCCACCCCCAAATTTATGGCTGCACTGCTTACAAGAACCTCAACTTGGGTACACGTTAATTATCCCAGGAAATATAAAAATGGTTCAAAAATCTGTGGTATTAATGTCCGATGGAATATCCCTCAGCCATGAAATCAATGTCATAAGACCAGGAGCAGCAAAGTGAGTGGATTCATGTACGATGATTCTAAGTGAAATAAGTCACACAGAAAAAGAAACTTATCATAAGATATGACTTATGAAGATCCTGTAAACATGGCTACACATGAACTGAGTTAGGAAAGAGACCAGAGTCTCACATTTAGAAAACACTCTTATGCCTGCTTACGGGGAAAGGAGAGGTGGGGTGATTCATAAAACCAGAGTTTGATATAAGCACAGGTACCATTTCCAAAAGCAACTGTGGAATAGACAAGACCTACACCTTCCTCAGTGAAAGGGACTCAAAACCCCATATTTCCCGCAGAGGAATAGATCTGACTAGTAAGAATCTTAAAACCTATGTATTGATATGTCTCTGTAAGGGAATCAAGTGTGTCTAGACTGGCATAAACATGGCAGAGAGAATCAGCTCAAACCCACTATAAAAAGGAATTTCAAAAACAAAACCAAAAAACAGGGAAATTCTTTACATTTCCTTCAGGGTCTCTGATGAAACCTGGAAAAACCCTGTCTACAATGACAGCTGGATGTGGCATAAGGCTGGACACTTGGGACTGAGAGGATTGGTGAGATTGGGTGAGCAAATGCAGACCCTTTAAAGCAAAAATGCATGGCCCCCATTCCATGGGTCCCAACTCTCCAGATTGAAGGGAATATTACTACAGCTATAACATGTACGGGAAACCTAGAGAATGGACACACAGTGAATACAAAAGGTTTCTAAAACTCAACGAGTAGTCCCTCTCCTGGTGCTCCGGTTTGACTTTCCAACTGCTTTACTATCAATCTCCCAACTTTAGAGACAGCCCCTTTAACCTCCTGGTTCGCACAGGTTGCCAATTTGGCAGAGGATGGAAGGGAAGAGGGAGAACCAATGAGAGAGTTACAGTTAGGCATTTGGACGGGCACATGTCACTCTAATTTCCCGGCAGGAAGAAGAATTAACCAGAGTCTCAGCCACCCACCGGGAACCAGTATAGGTCCTGAACCAAAATTTTGGACTTGCGTACAGCTCACAAAAAACGAGTTGGAAAATGGAGCTCAGGGCCACAGCAATTCACAAACTGGCAGAGTAATAAAGGACAACTATCGTCCAAAAATCTGTTGAGGGAAGGCAACGAGGCAGACTTGAAAGCCAGGCAGAATAGCAGGAAACAGATTTCAAGAGGTACGTTGAAATCGCCTTTAAAGCACAGGAAGAGTGGCACAACTCCGAAAATGACGCACTTGGCCAAAAAGGGCGTATGCGTTTTCTCCTGAACATATTCAGGAGAAAACGCATATGCCCTTTTTGGCCAATCAAGCAAGCGCGCAATTCAATTCTGCACTACAAAGAAGTATCACTTCCCACCGGTCAAAAGGGACATCCACAAAATGTGTAAAAACCCGAAAGGCAAGACTGGCCCTGGAGAACAGGGAGCCTTGTTATGCTGATGGGCGGGATGTAAATTGCCAACTGCCTCACTGGAGGAGTGCATTGTGTTCCCTAAAACAAGTAAACAACAGAGCTACAGAGCCAAGGGCACTTCCAGTCTAGGGAATATACATTGGGAAAACTGAAAATCAATAAGACAGAGCCACCCCCAAATTTAGGGCTGCACTGCTTACAAGAACCTCAACTTGGGTACACCTTAAATATCCCAGGAAATATAAAAATGGTTCAAAAAACTGTGGTATTTATGTCCGATGGTATATCCCTCAGCCATGAAATCAATGTCATAAGACCAGGAGCAGCAAAGTAAGTGGATTCAGGTACGATGATTCTAAGTGAAATAAGTGACACAGAAAAAGAAACTTATCATAAGATATCACTTATGAAGATCCTGTAAACATGGCTACACAAGAACTGAGGTAGGAAAGAGAACAGAGTCTCACATTTAGAAAACACCCTTATGCCTGCTTAAGGGGAAAGGAGAGGTGGGGTGATGCATAAAACCAGAGTTTGATATAAGCACAGGTACCATTTCCAAAACCAACTGTTGAATAGACAAGACCTACACCTTCCTCAGTGAAAGGGACTCAAAACCCCATATTTCCCGCAGAGGAATAGATCTGACTAGTAAGAATCTTAAAACCTATGTATTGATATGTCTCTGTAAGGGAATCAAGTGTGTCTAGACTGGCATAAACATGGCAGAGAGAATCAGCTCAAACCCACTATAAAAAGAATTTCAAAAACAAAACCAAAAAACAGGGAAATTCTTTACATTTCCTTCAGGGTCTCTGATGAAACCTGGAAAAACCCGGTCTACAATGACAGCTGGATGTGGCATAAGGCTGGACATTTGGGACTGAGAGGATTGGTGAGATTGGGTGAGCAAATGCAGACCCTTTAAAGCAAAAATGCATGGCCCCCATTCCATGGGTCCCAACTCTCCAGGTTGAAGGGAATATTACTACGGCTATAACATGTACGGGAAACCTAGAGAATGGACACACTGTGAATACAAAAGGTTTCTAAAACTCAACGCGTAGTCCCTCTCCTGGTGCTCCGGTTTGACTTTCCAACTGCTTTACTATCAATCTCCCAACTTGGAGAGACAGCCCCTTTAACCTCCTGGTTCGCACAGGTTGCCAATTTGGCAGAGGATGGAAGGGAAGAGGGAGAACCAATGAGAGAGTTACTGTTAGGCATTTGGACGGGCACATGTCACTCTAATTTCCCGGCAGGAAGAAGAATTAACCAGAGTCTCAGCCACCCACCGGGAACCAGTATAGGTCCTGAACCAAAATTTTGGACTTGCGTACAGCTCACAAAAAACGAGTTGGAAAATGGAGCTGAGGGCCACAGCAATTCACAAACTGGCAGAGTAATAAAGGACAACTATCGTCCAAAAATCTGTTGAGGGAAGGCAACGAGGCAGACTTGAAAGCCAGGCAGAATAGCAGGAAACAGATTTCAAGAGGTACGTTGGAATCGCCTTTAAAGCACAGGAAGAGGGGCACAACTTCGACAGTGACACTGTTGGCCAAAAAGGGCGTATGCGTTTTCTCCTGAATATATTCAGGAGAAAACGCATACGCCCTTTTTGGCCAAACAAGCAAGCGGGCAATGCAAATCTGCACTACAAAGAAGTATCACTTCCCACCGGTCAAAAGGGACATCCACAAAATGTGTAAAAACCAGAAAGGCAAGACTGGCCCTGGAGAACAGGAAGCCTTGTTATGCTGATGGTCGGGATGTAAATTACCAAATGCCTCACTGGAGGAGTGCATTGCGTTCCCTAAAACAAGTAAACAACAGAGCTACAGAGCCAAGGGCACTTCCAGTCTAGGGAATATACATTGGGAAAACTGAAAATCAATAAGACAGAGCCACCCCCAAATTTAGGGCTGCACTGCTTACAAGAACCTCAACTTGGGTACACCTTAAATATACCAGGAAATATAAAAATGGTTCAAAAATCTGTGGTATTTATGTCCGATGGAATATCCCTCAGCCATGAAATCAATGTCATAAGACCAGGAGCAGCAAAGTGAGTGGATTCAGGTACGATGATTCTAAGTGAAAAAAGTCACACAGAAAAAGAAACTTATCATAAGATATCACTTATGAAGATCCTGTAAACATGGCTACACATGAACTGAGTTAGGAAAGAGAACAGAGTCTCACATTTACAAAACACTCTTATGCCTGCTTAAGGGGAAAGGAGAGGTGGGGTGATGCATAAAACTAGAGTTTGATATAAGCACAGGTACCATTTCCAAAACCAACTGTGGAATAGACAAGACCTACACCTTCCTCAGTGAAAGGGACTCAAAACCCAATATTTCCCGCAGAGGAATAGATCTGACTAGTAAGAATCTTAAACCCTATGTATTGATATGTCTCTATACGGGAATCAAGTGTGTCTAGACTGGCATAAACATGGCAGCGAGAATCAGCTCAAACCAACTATAAAAAGGAATTTCAAAAACAAAACCAAAAAACAGGGAAATTCTTTACATTTCCTTCAGGGTCTCTGATGAAACCTGGAAAAACCCTGTCTACAATGACAGCTGGATGTGGCATAAGGCTGGACACTTGGGATTGAGAGGATAGGTGAGATTGGGTGAGCAAATGCAGACCCTTTTGAGCAAAAATTCATGGCCCCCATTCCATGGGTCCCAACTCTCCAGGTTGAAGGGAATATTACTACAGCTATAACATGTACGGGAAACCTAGAGAATGGACACACTGGGAATACAAAAGGTTTCTAAAACTCAACGAGTAGTCCCTCTCCTGGTGCTCCGGTTTGACTTTCCAACTGCTTTACTATCAATCTCCCAACTTGGAGAGACAGCCCCTTTAACCTCCTGGTTCGCACAGGTTGCCAATTTGGCAGAGGATGGAAGGGAAGAGGGAGAACCAATGAGAGAGTTACTGTTAGGCATTTGGACGGGCACATGTCACTCTAATTTCCAGGCAAGAAGAAGAATTAACCAGAGTCTCAGCCACGCACCGGGAACCAGTATAGGTCCTGAACCAAAATTTTGGACTTGCGTACAGCTCACAAAAAACGAGTTGGAGAATGGAGCTCAGGGCCACAGCAATTCACAAACTGGCAGAGTAATAAAGGACAACTATCGTCCAAAAATCTGTTGAGGGAAGGCAACGAGGCAGACTTGAAAGCCAGGCAGAATAGCAGGAAACAGATTTCAAGAGGTACGTTGGAATCGCCTTTAAAGCACAGGAAGAGGGGCACAACTTCGACAATGACGCAGTTGGCCAAAAAGGGCGTATGCGTTTTCTCCTGAATATATTCAGGAGAAAACGCATACGCCCTTTTTGGACAAACAAGGAAGCGGGCAATGCAAATCTGCACTACCAAGAAGTATCACTTCCCACCGGTCAAAAGGGACATCCACAAAATGTGTACAAACCAGAAAGGCAAGACAGGCCCTGGAGAACAGGGAGCCCTGTTATGCTGATGGGCGGGATGTAAATTGCCAACTGCCTCACTGGAGGAGTGCATTGCGTACCCTAAAACAAGTAAACAACAGAGCTACAGAGCCAAGGGCACTTCCAGTCTAGGGAATATACATTGGGAAAACTGAAAATCAATAAGACAGAGCCACCCCCAAATTTAGGGCTGCACTGCTTACAAGAACCTCAACTTGGGTACACCTTAAATATCCCAGGAAATATAAAAATGGTTCAAAAAACTGTGGTATTTATGTCCGATGGAATATCCCTCAGCCATGAAATCAATGTCATAAGACCAGGAGCAGCAAAGTGAGTGGATTCAGGTACGATGATTCTAAGTGAAATAAGTCACACAGAAAAAGAAACTTATCATAAGATATCACTTATGAAGATCCTGTAAACATGGCTACACATGAACTGAGTTCGGAAAGAGCCCAGAGTCTCACTTTTAGAAAACACTCTTATGCCTGCTTAAGGGCAAAGGAGAGGTGGGGTGATGCATAAAACCAGAGTTTGATATAAGCACAGGTACCATTTCCAAAACCAACTGTGGAATAGACAAGACCTACACCTTCCTCAGTGAAAGGGACTCAAAACCCCATATTTCCCGCAGAGGAATAGATCTGACTTGTAAGAATCTTAAAACCTATGTATTGATATGTCTCTGTAAGGGAATCAAGTGTGTCTAGACTGGCATAAACATGGCAGAGAGAATCAGCTCAAACCCACTATAAAAAGGAATTTCAAAAACAAAACCAAAAAACAGGGATATTCTTTACATTTCCTTCAGGGTCTCTGATGAAACCTTGAAAAACCCTGTCTACAATGACAGCTGGATGTGGCATAAGGCTGGACACTTGGGACTGAGAGGATTCGTGAGATTGGGTGAGCAAATGCAGACCCTTTAAAGCAAAAATGCATGGCCCCCATTCCATGGGTCCCAACTCTCCAGGTTGAAGGGAATATTACTACAGCTATAACATGTACGGGAAACCTAGAGAATGGACACACTGTGAATACAAAAGGTTTCTAAAACTCAACGAGTAGTCCCTCTCCTGGTGCTCCGCTTTGACTTTCCAACTGCTTTACTATCAATCTCCCAACTTGGAGAGACAGCCCCTTTAACCTCCTGGTTCGCACAGGTTGCCAAATTGGCAGAGGATGGAAGGGAAGAGGGAGAACCAATGAGAGAGTTACTGTTAGGCATTTGGACGGGCACATGTCACTCTAATTTCCCGGCAGGAAGAAGAATTAACCAGAGTCTCAGCCACCCACCGGGAACCAGTATAGGTCCTGAACCAAAATTTTGGACTTGCGTACAGCTCACAAAAAACGAGTTGGAAAATGGAGCTCAGGGCCACAGCAATTCACAAACTGGCAGAGTAATAAAGGACAACTATCGTCCAAAAATCTGTTGAGGGAAGGCAACGAGGCAGACTTGAAAGCCAGGCAGAATAGCAGGAAACAGATTTCAAGAGGTACGTTGAAATCGCCTTTAAAGCACAGGAAGAGTGGCACAACTCCGAAAATGACGCACTTGGCCAAAAAGGGCGTATGCGTTTTCTCCTGAACATATTCAGGAGAAAACGCATATGCCCTTTTTGGCCAATCAAGCAAGCGCGCAATTCAATTCTGCACTACAAAGAAGTATCACTTCCCACCGGTCAAAAGGGACATCCACAAAATGTGTAAAAACCCGAAAGGCAAGACTGGCCCTGGAGAACAGGGAGCCTTGTTATGCTGATGGGCGGGATGTAAATTGCCAACTGCCTCACTGGAGGAGTGCATTGTGTTCCCTAAAACAAGTAAACAACAGAGCTACAGAGCCAAGGGCACTTCCAGTCTAGGGAATATACATTGGGAAAACTGAAAATCAATAAGACACAGCCACCCCCAAATTTAGGGCTGCACTGCTTACAAGAACCTCAACTTGGGTACACCTTAAATATCCCAGGAAATATAAAAATGGTTCAAAAAACTGTGGTATTTATGTCCGATGGTATATCCCTCAGCCATGAAATCAATGTCATAAGACCAGGAGCAGCAAAGTGAGTGGATTCAGGTACGATGATTCTAAGTGAAATAAGTCACACAGAAAAAGAAACTTATCATAAGATATCACTTATGAAGATCCTGTAAACATGGCTACACAAGAACTGAGGTAGGAAAGAGAACAGAGTCTCACATTTAGAAAACACCCTTATGCCTGCTTAAGGGGAAAGGAGAGGTGGGGTGATGCATAAAACCAGAGTTTGATATAAGCACAGGTACCATTTCCAAAACCAACTGTTGAATAGACAAGACCTACACTTTCCTCAGTGAAAGGGACTCAAAACCCCATATTTCCCGCAGAGGAATAGATCTGACTAGTAAGAATCTTAAAACCTATGTATTGATATGTCTCTGTAAGGGAATCAAGTGTGTCTAGACTGGCATAAACATGGCAGAGAGAATCAGCTCAAACCCACTATAAAAAGAATTTCAAAAACAAAACCAAAAAACAGGGAAATTCTTTACATTTCCTTCAGGGTCTCTGATGAAACCTGGAAAAACCCGGTCTACAATGACAGCTGGATGTGGCATAAGGCTGGACATTTGGGACTGAGAGGATTGGTGAGATTGGGTGAGCAAATGCAGACCCTTTAAAGCAAAAATGCATGGCCCCCATTCCATGGGTCCCAACTCTCCAGGTTGAAGGGAATATTACTACGGCTATAACATGTACGGGAAACCTAGAGAATGGACACACTGTGAATACAAAAGCTTTCTAAAACTCAACGCGTAGTCCCTCTCCTGGTGCTCCGGTTTGACTTTCCAACTGCTTTACTATCAATCTCCCAACTTGGAGAGACAGCCCCTTTAACCTCCTGGTTCGCACAGGTTGCCAATTTGGCAGAGGATGGAAGGGAAGAGGGAGAAACAATGAGAGAGTTACTGTTAGGCATTTGGACGGGCACATGTCACTCTAATTTCCCGGCAGGAAGAAGAATTAACCAGAGTCTCAGCCACCCACCGGGAACCAGTATAGGTCCTGAACCAAAATTTTGGACTTGCGTACAGCTCACAAAAAACGAGTTGGAAAATGGAGCTGAGGGCCACAGCAATTCACAAACTGGCAGAGTAATAAAGGACAACTATCGTCCAAAAATCTGTTGAGGGAAGGCAACGAGGCAGACTTGAAAGCCAGGCAGAATAGCAGGAAACAGATTTCAAGAGGTACGTTGGAATCGCCTTTAAAGCACAGGAAGAGGGGCACAACTTCGACAGTGACACTGTTGGCCAAAAAGGGCGTATGCGTTTTCTCCTGAATATATTCAGGAGAAAACGCATACGCCCTTTTTGGCCAAACAAGCAAGCGGGCAATGCAAATCTGCACTACAAAGAAGTATCACTTCCCACCGGTCAAAAGGGACATCCACAAAATGTGTAAAAACCAGAAAGGCAAGACTGGCCCTGGAGAACAGGAAGCCTTGTTATGCTGATGGTCGGGATGTAAATTACCAAATGCCTCACTGGAGGAGTGCATTGCGTTCCCTAAAACAAGTAAACAACAGAGCTACAGAGCCAAGGGCACTTCCAGTCTAGGGAATATACATTGGGAAAACTGAAAATCAATAAGACAGAGCCACCCCCAAATTTAGGGCTGCACTGCTTACAAGAACCTCAACTTGGGTACACCTTAAATATCCCAGGAAATATAAAAATGGTTCAAAAATCTGTGGTATTTATGTCCGATGGAATATCCCTCAGCCATGAAATCAATGTCATAAGACCAGGAGCAGCAAAGTGAGTGGATTCAGGTACCATGATTCTAAGTGAAAAAAGTCACACAGAAAAAGAAACTTATCATAAGATATCACTTATGAAGATCCTGTAAACATGGCTACACATGAACTGAGTTAGGAAAGAGAACAGAGTCTCACATTTACAAAACACTCTTATGCCTGCTTAAGGGGAAAGGAGAGGTGGGGTGATGCATAAAACTAGAGTTTGATATAAGCACAGGTACCATTTCCAAAACCAACTGTGGAATAGACAAGACCTACACCTTCCTCAGTGAAAGGGACTCAAAACCCAATATTTCCCGCAGAGGAATAGATCTGACTAGTAAGAATCTTAAACCCTATGTATTGATATGTCTCTATACGGGAATCAAGTGTGTGTAGACTGGCATAAACATGGCAGCGAGAATCAGCTCAAACCAACTATAAAAAGGAATTTCAAAAACAAAACCAAAAAACAGGGAAATTCTTTCCATTTCCTTCAGGGTCTCTGATGAAACCTGGAAAAACCCTGTCTACAATGACAGCTGGATGTGGCATAAGGCTGGACACTTGGGATTGAGAGGATAGGTGAGATTGGGTGAGCAAATGCAGACCCTTTTAAGCAAAAATTCATGGCCCCCATTCCATGGGTCCCAACTCTCCAGGTTGAAGGGAATATTACTACAGCTATAACATGTACGGGAAACCTAGAGAATGGACACACTGGGAATACAAAAGGTTTCTAAAACTCAACGAGTAGTCCCTCTCCTGGTGCTCCGGTTTGACTTTCCAACTGCTTTACTATCAATCTCCCAACTTGGAGAGACAGCCCCTTTAACCTCCTGGTTCGCACAGGTTGCCAATTTGGCAGAGGATGGAAGGGAAGAGGGAGAACCAATGAGAGAGTTACTGTTAGGCATTTGGACGGGCACATGTCACTCTAATTTCCAGGCAAGAAGAAGAATTAACCAGAGTCTCAGCCACGCACCGGGAACCAGTATAGGTCCTGAACCAAAATTTTGGACTTGCGTACAGCTCACAAAAAACGAGTTGGAGAATGGAGCTCAGGGCCACAGCAATTCACAAACTGGCAGAGAAATAAAGGACAACTATCGTCCAAAAATCTGTTGAGGGAAGGCAACGAGGCAGACTTGAAAGCCAGGCAGAATAGCAGGAAACAGATTTCAAGAGGTACGTTGGAATCGCCTTTAAAGCACAGGAAGAGGGGCACAACTTCGACAATGATGCAGTTGGCCAAAAAGGGCGTATGCGTTTTCTCCTGAATATATTCAGGAGAAAACGCATACGCCCTTTTTGGACAAACAAGGAAGCGGGCAATGCAAATCTGCACTACAAAGAAGTATCACTTCCCACCGGTCAAAAGGGACTTCCACAAAATGTGTACAAACCAGAAAGGCAAGACAGGCCCTGGAGAACAGGGAGCCCTGTTATGCTGATGGGCGGGATGTAAATTGCCAACTGCCTCACTGGAGGAGTGCATTGCGTACCCTAAAACAAGTAAACAACAGAGCTACAGAGCCAAGGGCACTTCCAGTCTAGGGAATATACATTGGGAAAACTGAAAATCAATAAGACAGAGCCACCCCCAAATTTAGGGCTGCACTGCTTACAAGAACCTCAACTTGGGTACACCTTAAATATCCCAGGAAATATAAAAATGGTTCAAAAAACTGTGGTATTTATGTCCGATGGAATATCCCTCAGCCATGAAATCAATGTCATAAGACCAGGAGCAGCAAAGTGAGTGGATTCAGGTACGATGATTCTAAGTGAAATAAGTCACACAGAAAAAGAAACTTATCATAAGATATCACTTATGAAGATCCTGTAAACATGGCTACACATGAACTGAGTTCGGAAAGAGCCCAGAGTCTCACTTTTAGAAAACACTCTTATGCCTGCTTAAGGGCAAAGGAGAGGTGGGGTGATGCATAAAACCAGAGTTTGATATAAGCACAGGTACCATTTCCAAAACCAACTGTGGAATAGACAAGACCTACACCTTCCTCAGTGAAAGGGACTCAAAACCCCATATTTCCCGCAGAGGAATAGATCTGACTTGTAAGAATCTTAAAACCTATGTATTGATATGTCTCTGTAAGGGAATCAAGTGTGTCTAGACTGGCATAAACATGGCAGAGAGAATCAGCTCAAACCCACTATAAAAAGGAATTTCAAAAACAAAACCAAAAAACAGGGATATTCTTTACATTTCCTTCAGGGTCTCTGATGAAACCTTGAAAAACCCTGTCTACAATGACAGCTGGATGTGGCATAAGGCTGGACACTTGGGACTGAGAGGATTCGTGAGATTGGGTGAGCAAATGCAGACCCTTTAAAGCAAAAATGCATGGCCCCCATTCCATGGGTCCCAACTCTCCAGGTTGAAGGGAATATTACTACAGCTATAACATGTACGGGAAACCTAGAGAATGGACACACTGTGAATACAAAAGGTTTCTAAAACTCAACGAGTAGTCCCTCTCCTGGTGCTCCGCTTTGACTTTCCAACTGCTTTACTATCAATCTCCCAACTTGGAGAGACAGCCCCTTTAACCTCCTGGTTCGCACAGGTTGCCAAATTGGCAGAGGATGGAAGGGAAGAGGGAGAACCAATGAGAGAGTTACTGTTAGGCATTTGGACGGGCACATGTCACTCTAATTTCCCGGCAGGAAGAAGAATTAACCAGAGTCTCAGCCACCCACCGGGAACCAGTATAGGTCCTGAACCAAAATTTTGGACTTGCGTACAGCTCACAAAAAACGAGTTGGAAAATGGAGCTCAGGGCCTCAGCAATTCACAAACTGGCAGAGTAATAAAGGACAACAATCGTCCAAAAATCTATTGAGGGAAGGCAACGAGGCAGACTTGAAAGCCAGGCAGAATAGCAGGAAACAGATTTCAAGAGGTACGTTGGAATCGCCTTTAAAGCACAGGAAGAGGGGCACAACTTCGACAATGACGCAGTTGGCCAAAAAGGGCGTATGCGTTTTCTCCTGAATATATTCAGGAGAAAACGCATACGCCCTTTTTGGACAAACAAGGAAGCGGGCAATGCAAATCTGCACTACAAAGAAGTATCACTTCCCACCGGTCAAAAGGGACATCCACAAAATGTGTAAAAACCAGAAAGGCAAGACAGGCCCTGGAGAACAGGGAGCCTTTTTATGCTGATGGGCGGGATGTAAATTGCCAACTGCCTCACTGGAGGAGTGCATTGCGTTCCCTAAAACAAGTAAACAACAGAGCTACAGAGCCAAGGGCACTTCCAGTCTAGGGAATATACATTGGGAAAACTGAAAATCAATAAGACAGAGCCACCCCCAAATTTAGGGCTGCACTGCTTACAAGAACCTCAACTTGGGTACACCTTAAATATCCCAGGAAATATAAAAATGGTTCAAAAAACTGTGGTATTTATGTCCGATGGAATATCCCTCAGCCATGAAATCAATGTCATAAGACCAGGAGCAGCAAAGTGAGTGGATTCAGGTACGATGATTCTAAGTGAAATAAGTCACACAGAAAAAGAAACTTATCATAAGATATGACTTATGAAGATCCTGTAAACATGGCTACACATGAACTGAGTTAGGAAAGAGAACAGAGCCTCACATTTAGAAAAAACTCTTATGCCTGCTTAAGATGAAAGGAGAGGTGGTGTGATGCATAAATCCAGAGTTTGATATAAGCACAGGTACCATTTCCAAAACCAACTGTGGAATAGACAAGACCTACACCTTCCTCAGTGAAAGGCACTCAAAACCCCATATTTCCCGCAGAGGAATAGATCTGACTAGTAAGAATCTAAAAACCTATGTATTGATATGTCTCTGTAAGGGAATCAAGTGTGTCTAGACTGGCATAAACATGGCAGAGAGAATCAGCTCAAACCCACTATAAAAAGGAATTTCAAAAACAAAACCAAAAAACAGGGAAATTCTTTACATTTCCTTCAGGGTCTCTGATGAAACCTGGAAAAGCCCTGTCTACAATGACAGCTGGATGTGGCATAAGGCTGGACACTTGGGACTGAGAGGATTGGTGAGATTGGGTGAGCAAATGCAGACCCTTTAAAGCAAAAATGCATGGCCCCCATTCCATGGGTCCCAACTCTGCAGGTTGAAGGGAATATTTCTACAGCTATAACATGTACGGGAAACCTAGAGAATGGACACACAGTGAATACAAAAGGTTTCTAAAACTCAACGAGTAGTCCCTCTCCTGGTGCTCCGGTTTGACTTTCCAACTGCTTTACTATCAATCTCCCAACTTGGAGAGACAGCCCCTTTAACCTCCTGGTTCGCACAGGTTGGCAATTTGGCAGAGGATGGAAGGGAAGAGGGAGAACCAATGAGAGAGTTACAGTTAGGCATTTGGACGGGCACATGTCACTCTAATTTCCCGGCAGGAAGAAGAATTAACCAGAGTCTCAGCCACCCACCGGGAACCAGTATAGGTCCTGAACCAAAATTTTGGACTTGCGTACAGCTCACAAAAAACGAGTTGGAAAATGGAGCTCAGGGCCACAGCAATTCACAAACTGGCAGAGTAATAAAGGACAACTATCGTCCAAAAATCTGTTGAGGGAAGGCAACGAGGCAGACTTGAAAGCCAGGCAGAATAGCAGGAAACAGATTTCAAGAGGTACGTTGAAATCGCCTTTAAAGCACAGGAAGAGTGGCACAACTCCGAAAATGACGCACTTGTCCAAAAAGGGCGTATGCGTTTTCTCCTGAACATATTCAGGAGAAAACGCATATGCCCTTTTTGGCCAATCAAGCAAGCGCGCAATTCAATTCTGCACTACAAAGAAGTATCACTTCCCACCGGTCAAAAGGGACATCCACAAAATGTGTAAAAACCCGAAAGGCAAGACTGGCCCTGGAAAACAGGGAGCCTTGTTATGCTGATGGGCGGGATGTAAATTGCCAACTGCCTCACTGGAGGAGTGCATTGTGTTCCCTAAAACAAGTAAACAACAGAGCTACAGAGCCAAGGGCACTTCCAGTCTAGGGAATATACATTGGGAAAACTGAAAATCAATAAGACAGAGCCACCCCCAAATTTAGGGCTGCACTGCTTACAAGAACCTCAACTTGGGTACACCTTAAATATCCCAGGAAATATAAAAATGGTTCAAAAAACTGTGGTATTTATGTCCGATGGTATATCCCTCAGCCATGAAATCAATGTCATAAGACCAGGAGCAGCAAAGTGAGTGGATTCAGGTACGATGATTCTAAGTGAAATAAGTCACACAGAAAAAGAAACTTATCATAAGATATCACTTATGAAGATCCTGTAAACATGGCTACACAAGAACTGAGGTAGGAAAGAGAACAGAGTCTCACATTTAGAAAACACCCTTATGCCTGCTTAAGGGGAAAGGAGAGGTGGGGTGATGCATAAAACCAGAGTTTGATATAAGCACAGGTACCATTTCCAAAACCAACTGTTGAATAGACAAGACCTACACCTTCCTCAGTGAAAGGGACTCAAAACCCCATATTTCCCGCAGAGGAATAGATCTGACTAGTAAGAATCTTAAAACCTATGTATTGATATGTCTCTGTAAGGGAATCAAGTGTGTCTAGACTGGCATAAACATGGCAGAGATAATCAGCTCAAACCCAATATAAAAAGAATTTCAAAAACAAAACCAAAAAACAGGGAAATTCTTTACATTTCCTTCAGGGTCTCTGATGAAACCTGGAAAAACCCTGTCTACAATGACAGCTGGATGTGGCATAAGGCTGGACATTTGGGACTGAGAGGATTGGTGAGATTGGGTGAGCAAATGCAGACCCTTTAAAGCAAAAATGCATGGCCCCCATTCCATGGGTCCCAACTCTCCAGGTTGAAGGGAATATTACTACGGCTATAACATGTACGGGAAACCTAGAGAATGGACACACTGTGAATACAAAAGCTTTCTAAAACTCAACGCGTAGTCCCTCTCCTGGTGCTCCGGTTTGACTTTCCAACTGCTTTACTATCAATCTCCCAACTTGGAGAGACAGCCCCTTTAACCTCCTGGTTCGCACAGGTTGCCAATTTGGCAGAGGATGGAAGGGAAGAGGGAGAACCAATGAGAGAGTTACTGTTAGGCATTTGGACGGGCACATGTCACTCTAATTTCCCGGCAGGAAGAAGAATTAACCAGAGTCTCAGCCACCCACCGGGAACCAGTATAGGTCCTGAACCAAAATTTTGGACTTGCGTACAGCTCACAAAAAACGAGTTGGAAAATGGAGCTCAGGGCCACAGCAATTCACAAACTGGCAGAGTAATAAAGGACAACTATCGTCCAAAAATCTGTTGAGGGAAGGCAACGAGGCAGACTTGAAAGCCAGGCAGAATAGCAGGAAACAGATTTCACGAGGTACGTTGGAATCGCCTTTAAAGCACAGGAAGAGGGGCAAAACTTCGACAGTGACACTGTTGGCCAAAAAGGGCGTATGCGTTTTCTCCTGAATATATTCAGGAGAAAACGCATACGCCCTTTTTGGACAAACAAGCAAGCGGGCAATGCAAATCTGCACTACAAAGAAGTATCACTTCCCACCGGTCAAAAGGGACATCCACAAAATGTGTAAAAACCAGATAGGCAAGACTGGCCCTGGAGAACAGGAAGCCTTGTTATGCTGATGGTCGGGATGTAAATTACCAAATGCCTCACTGGAGGAGTGCATTGCGTTCCCTAAAACAAGTAAACAACAGAGCTACAGAGCCAAGGGCACTTCCAGTCTAGGGAATATACATTGGGAAAACTGAAAATCAATAAGACAGAGCCACCCCCAAATTTAGGGCTGCACTGCTTACAAGAACCTCAACTTGGGTACACCTTAAATATCCCAGGAAATATAAAAATGGTTCAAAAATCTGTGGTATTTATGTCCGATGGAATATCCCTCAGCCATGAAATCAATGTCATAAGACCAGGAGCAGCAAAGTGAGTGGATTCAGGTACGATGATTCTAAGTGAAAAAAGTCACACAGAAAAAGAAACTTATCATAAGATATCACTTATGAAGATCCTGTAAACATGGCTACACATGAACTGAGTTAGGAAAGAGAACAGAGTCTCACATTTACAAAACACTCTTATGCCTGCTTAAGGGGAAAGGAGAGGTGGGGTGATGCATAAAACTAGAGTTTGATATAAGCACAGGTACCATTTCCAAAACCAACTGTGGAATAGACAAGACCTACACCTTCCTCAGTGAAAGGGACTCAAAACCCAATATTTCCCGCAGAGGAATAGATCTGACTAGTAAGAATCTTAAACCCTATGTATTGATATGTCTCTATACGGGAATCAAGTGTGTGTAGACTGGCATAAACATGGCAGCGAGAATCAGCTCAAACCAACTATAAAAAGGAATTTCAAAAACAAAACCAAAAAACAGGGAAATTCTTTACATTTCCTTCAGGGTCTCTGATGAAACCTGGAAAAACCCTGTCTACAATGACAGCTGGATGTGGCATAAGGCTGGACACTTGGGATTGAGAGGATAGGTGAGATTGGGTGAGCAAATGCAGACCCTTTTAAGCAAAAATACATGGCCCCCATTCCATGGGTCCCAACTCTCCAGGTTGAAGGGAATATTACTACAGCTATAACATGTACGGGAAACCTAGAGAATGGACACACTGGGAATACAAAAGGTTTCTAAAACTCAACGAGTAGTCCCTCTCCTGGTGCTCCGGTTTGACTTTCCAACTGCTTTACTATCAATCTCCCAACTGGAGAGACAGCCCCTTTAACCTCCTGGTTCGCACAGGTTGCCAATTTGGCAGAGGATGGAAGGGAAGAGGGAGAACCAATGAGAGAGTTACTGTTAGGCATTTGGACGGGCACATGTCACTCTAATTTCCAGGCAAGAAGAAGAATTAACCAGAGTCTCAGCCACGCACCGGGAACCAGTATAGGTCCTGAACCAAAATTTTGGACTTGCGTACAGCTCACAAAAAACGAGTTGGAGAATGGAGCTCAGGGCCACAGCAATTCACAAACTGGCAGAGTAATAAAGGACAACTATCGTCCAAAAATCTGTTGAGGGAAGGCAACGAGGCAGACTTGAAAGCCAGGCAGAATAGCAGGAAACAGATTTCAAGAGGTACGTTGGAATCGCCTTTAAATCACAGGAAGAGGGGCACAACTTCGACAATGACGCAGTTGGCCAAAAAGGGCGTATGCGTTTTCTCCTGAATATATTCAGGAGAAAACGCATACGCCCTTTTTGGACAAACAAGGAAGCGGGCAATGCAAATCTGCACTACAAAGAAGTATCACTTCCCACCGGTCAAAAGGGACATCCACAAAATGTGTACAAACCAGAAAGGCAAGACAGGCCCTGGAGAACAGGGAGCCCTGTTATGCTGATGGGCGGGATGTAAATTGCCAACTGCCTCACTGGAGGATTGCATTGCGTACCCTAAAACAAGTAAACAACAGAGCTACAGAGCCTAGGGCACTTCCAGTCTAGGGAATATACATTGGGAAAACTGAAAATCAATAAGACAGAGCCACCCCCAAATTTAGGGCTGCACTGCTTACAAGAACCTCAACTTGGGTACACCTTAAATATCCCAGGAAATATAAAAATGGTTCAAAAAACTGTGGTATTTCTGTCCGATGGAATATCCCTCAGCCATGAAATCAATGTCATAAGACCAGGAGCAGCAAAGTGAGTGGATTCAGGTACGATGATTCTAAGTGAAATAAGTCACACAGAAAAAGAAACTTATCATAAGATATCACTTATGAAGATCCTGTAAACATGGCTACACATGAACTGAGTTCGGAAAGAGCCCAGAGTCTCACTTTTAGAAAACACTCTTATGCCTGCTTAAGGGCAAAGGAGAGGTGGGGTGATGCATAAAACCAGAGTTTGATATAAGCACAGGTACCATTTCCAAAACCAACTGTGGAATAGACAAGACCTACACCTTCCTCAGTGAAAGGGACTCAAAACCCCATATTTCCCGCAGAGGAATAGATCTGACTTGTAAGAATCTTAAAACCTATGTATTGATATGTCTCTGTAAGGGAATCAAGTGTGTCTAGACTGGCATAAACATGGCAGAGAGAATCAGCTCAAACCCACTATAAAAAGGAATTTCAAAAACAAAACCAAAAAACAGGGATATTCTTTACATTTCCTTCAGGGTCTCTGATGAAACCTTGAAAAACCCTGTCTACAATGACAGCTGGATGTGGCATAAGGCTGGACACTTGGGACTGAGAGGATTCGTGAGATTGGGTGAGCAAATGCAGACCCTTTAAAGCAAAAATGCATGGCCCCCATTCCATGGGTCCCAACTCTCCAGGTTGAAGGGAATATTACTACATCTATAACATGTACGGGAAACCTAGAGAATGGACACACTGTGAATACAAAAGGTTTCTAAAACTCAACGAGTAGTCCCTCTCCTGGTGCTCCGCTTTGACTTTCCAACTGCTTTACTATCAATCTCCCAACTTGGAGAGACAGCCCCTTTAACCTCCTGGTTCGCACAGGTTGCCAATTTGGCAGAGGATGGAAGGGAAGAGGGAGAACCAATGAGAGAGTTACTGTTAGGCATTTGGACGGGCACATGTCACTCTAATTTCCCGGCAGGAAGAAGAATTAACCAGAGTCTCAGCCACCCACCGGGAACCAGTATAGGTCCTGAACCAAAATTTTGGACTTGCGTACAGCTCACAAAAAACGAGTTGGAAAATGGAGCTCAGGGCCTCAGCAATTCACAAACTGGCAGAGTAATAAAGGACAACTATCGTCCAAAAATCTATTGAGGGAAGGCAACGAGGCAGACTTGAAAGCCAGGCAGAATAGCAGGAAACAGATTTCAAGAGGTACGTTGGAATCGCCTTTAAAGCACAGGAAGAGGGGCACAACTTCGACAATGACGCAGTTGGCCAAAAAGGGCGTATGCGTTTTCTCCTGAATATATTCAGGAGAAAACGCATACGCCCTTTTTGGACAAACAAGGAAGCGGGCAATGCAAATCTGCACTACAAAGAAGTATCACTTCCCACCGGTCAAAAGGGACATCCACAAAATGTGTAAAAACCAGAAAGGCAAGACAGGCCCTGGAGAACAGGGAGCCTTTTTATGCTGATGGGCGGGATGTAAATTGCCAACTGCCTCACTGGAGGAGTGCATTGCGTTCCCTAAAACAAGTAAACAACAGAGCTACAGAGCCAAGGGCACTTCCAGTCTAGGGAATATACATTGGGAAAACTGAAAATCAATAAGACAGAGCCACCCCCAAATTTAGGGCTGCACTGCTTACAAGAACCTCAACTTGGGTACACCTTAAATATCCCAGGAAATATAAAAATGGTTCAAAAAACTGTGGTATTTATGTCCGATGGAATATCCCTCAGCCATGAAATCAATGTCATAAGACCAGGAGCAGCAAAGTGAGTGGATTCAGGTACGATGATTCTAAGTGAAATAAGTCACACAGAAAAAGAAACTTATCATAAGATATGACTTATGAAGATCCTGTAAACATGGCTACACATGAACTGAGTTAGGAAAGAGAACAGAGCCTCACATTTAGAAAACACTCTTATGCCTGCTTAAGATGAAAGGAGAGGTGGTGTGATGCATAAATCCAGAGTTTGATATAAGCACAGGTACCATTTCCAAAACCAACTGTGGAATAGACAAGACCTACACCTTCCTCAGTGAAAGGCACTCAAAACCCCATATTTCCCGCAGAGGAATAGATCTGACTAGTAAGAATCTAAAAACCTATGTATTGATATGTCTCTGTAAGGGAATCAAGTGTGTCTAGACTGGCATAAACATGGCAGAGAGAATCAGCTCAAACCCACTATAAAAAGGAATTTCAAAAACAAAACCAAAAAACAGGGAAATTCTTTACATTTCCTTCAGGGTCTCTGATGAAACCTGGAAAAGCCCTGTCTACAATGACAGCTGGATGTGGCATAAGGCTGGACACTTGGGACTGAGAGGATTGGTGAGATTGGGTGAGCAAATGCAGACCCTTTAAAGCAAAAATGCATGGCCCCCATTCCATGGGTCCCAACTCTGCAGGTTGAAGGGAATATTACTACAGCTATAACATGTACGGGAAACCTAGAGAATGGACACACTGTGAATACAGAAGGTTTCTAAAACTCAACGAGTAGTCCCTCTCCTGGTGCTCCGGTATGACTTTCCAACTGCTTTACTATCAATCTCCCAACTTGGAGAGACAGCCCCTTTAACCTCCTGGTTCGCACAGGTTGCCAATTTGGCAGAGGATGGAAGGGAAGAAGGAGAACCAATGAGAGAGTTACTGTTAGGCATTTGGACGGGCACATGTCACTCTAATTTCCCGGCAGGAAGAAGAATTAACCAGAGTCTCAGCCACCCACCGGGAACCAGTATAGGTCCTGAACCAAAATTTTGGACTTGCGTACAGCTCATAAAAAAAAGAGTTGGAAAATGGAGCTCAGGGCCACAGCAATTCACAAACTGGCAGAGTAATAAAGGACAACTATCGTCCAAAAATCTGTTGAGGGAAGACAACGAGGCAGACTTGAAATCCAGGCAGAATAGCAGGAAACAGATTTCAAGAGGTATGTTGGAATCGCCTTTAAAGCACAGGAAGTGGGGCTCAACTTCGACAATGACGCAGTTGGCCAAAAAGGTCGTATGCGTTTTATCCTGAATATATTCAGGAGAAAACGAATACGCCCTTTTTGGCCAAACAAGCAAGCGGGCAATGCAAATCTGCACTACAAAGAAGTATCACTTCCCACCGGTCAAAAGGGACATCCACAAAATGTGTAAAAACCAGAAAGGCAAGACAGGCCCTGGAGAACAGGGAGCCTTGTTATGCTGATGGGCGGGATGTAAATTGCCAACTGCCTCACTGGAGGAGTGCATTGCGTTCCCTAAAACAAGTAAACAACAGAGCTACAGAGCCAAGGGCACTTCCAGTCTAGGGAATATACATTGGGAAAACTGAAAATCAATAAGACAGAGCCACCCCCAAATTTAGGGCTGCACTGCTTACAAGAAGCTCAACTTGGGTACACCTTAAATATACCAGGAAATATAAAAATGGTTCAAAAAACTGTGGTATTTATGTCCGATGGAATATCCCTCAGCCATGAAATCAATGTCATAAGACCAGCAGCAGCAAAGTGAGTGGATTCTGGTACGATGATTCTAAGTGAAATAAGTCACACAGAAAAAGAAACTTATCATAAGATATGACTTATGAAGATCCTGTAAACATGGCTACACATGAACTGAGTTAGGAAAGAGAACAGAGCCTCACATTTATAAAACACTCTTATGCCTGCTTAAGGGGAAAGGAGAGGTGGGGTGATTCATAAAACCAGAGTTTGATATAAGCACAGGTACCATTTCCAAAACCAACTGTGGAATAGACAAGACCTACACCTTCCTCAGTGAAAGGGACTCAAAACCCCATATTTCCCGCAGAGGAATAGATCTGACTAGTAAGAATCTTAAAACCTATGTATTGATATGTCTCTGTAAGGGAATCAAGTGTGTCTAGACTGGCATAAACATGGCAGAGAGAATCAGCTCAAACCCACTATAAAAATGAATTTCAAAAACAAATCCAAAAAACAGGGAAATTCTTTACATTTCCTTCAGGGTCTCTGATGAAACCTGGAAAAACCCTGTCTACAATGACAGCTGGATGTGGCATAAGGCTAGACACTTGGGACTGAGAGGATTGGTGAGATTGGGTGAGCAAATGCAGACCCTTTAAAGCAAAAATGCATGGCCCCCATTCCATGGGTCCCAACTCTCCAGGTTGAAGGGAATATTACTACAGCTATAACATGTACGGGAAACCTAGAGAATGGACACACTGTGAATACAAAAGGTTTCTAAAACTCAACGAGTAGTCCCTCTCCTGGTGCTCCGGTTTGACTTTCCAACTGCTTTACTATCAATCTCCCAACTTGGAGAGACAGCCCCTTTAACCTCCTGGTTCGCACAGGTTGCCAATTTGGCAGAGGATGGAAGGGAAGAGGGAGAACCAATGAGAGAGTTACTGTTAGGGATTTGGACGGGCACATTTCACTCTAATTTCCCGGCAGGAAGAAGAATTAACCAGAGTCTCAGCCACCCACCGGGAACCAGTATAGGTCCTGAACCAAAATTTTGGACTTGCGTACAGCTCACAAAAAACGAGTTGGAAAATGGAGCTCAGGGCCACAGCAATTCACAAACTGGCAGAGTAATAAAGGACAACTATCGTCCAAAAATCTGTTGAGGGAAGGCAACGAGGCAGACTTGAAAGCCAGGCAGAATAGCAGGAAACAGATTTCAAGAGGTACGTTGGAATCGCCTTTAAAGCACAGGAAGAGGGGCACAACTTCGACAATGACGCAGTTGGCCAAAAAGGGCGTATGCGTTTTCTCCTGAATATATTCAGGAGAAAACGCATACGCCCTTTTTGGCCAAACAAGCAAGCGGGCAATGCAAATCTGCACTACAAAGAAGTATCACTTCCCACCGGTCAAAAGGGACGTCCACAAAATGTGTAAAAACCAGAAAGGCAAGACAGGCCCTGGAGAACAGGGAGCCTTGTTATGCTGATGGGCGGGATGTAAATTGCCAACTGCCTCACTGGAGGAGTGCATTGCGTTCCCTAAAACAAGTAAACAACAGAGCTACAGAGCCAAGGGCACTTCCAGTCTAGGGAATATACATTGGGAAACCTGAAAATCAATAAGAAAGAGCCACCCCCAAATTTAGGGCTGCACTGCTTACAAGAACCTCAACTTGGGTACACCTTAAATATCCCAGGAAATATAAAAATGGTTCAAAAATCTGTGGTATTAATGTCCGATGGAATATCCCTCAGCCATGAAATCAATGTCATAAGACCAGGAGCAGCAAAGTGAGTGGATTCATGTACGATGATTCTAAGTGAAATAAGTCACACAGAAAAAGAAACTTATCATAAGATATGACTTATGAAGATCCTGTAAACATGGCTACACATGAACTGAGTTAGGAAAGAGACCAGAGTCTCACATTTAGAAAACACTCTTATGCCTGCTTAAGGGGAAAGGAGAGGTGGGGTGATTCATAAAACCAGAGTTTGATATAAGCACAGGTACCATTTCCAAAACCAACTGTGGAATAGACAAGACCTACACCTTCCTCAGTGAAAGGGACTCAAAACCCCATATTTCCCGCAGAGGAATAGATCTGACTAGTAAGAATCTTAAAACCTATGTATTGATATGTCTCTGTAAGGGAATCAAGTGTGTCTAGACTGGCATAAACATGGCAGAGAGAATCAGCTCAAACCCACTATAAAAAGGAATTTCAAAAACAAAACCAAAAAAACAGGGAAATTCTTTACATTTCCTTCAGGGTCTCTGATGAAACCTGGAAAAACCCTGTCTACAATGACAGCTGGATGTGGCATAAGCCTGGACACTTGGGACTGAGAGGATTGGTGAGATTGGGTGAGCAAATGCAGACCCTTTAAAGCAAAAATGCATGGCCCCCATTCCATGGGTCCCAACTCTCCAGGTTGAAGGGAATATTACTACAGCTATAACATGTACGGGAAACCTAGAGAATGGACACACTGTGAATACAAAAGGTTTCTAAAACTCAACGAGTAGTCCCTCTCCTGGTGATCCGGTTTGACTTTCCAACTGCTTTACTATCAATCTCCCAACTTGGAGAGATAGCCCCTTTAACCTCCTGGTTCGCACAGGTTGCCAATTTGGCAGAGGATGGAAGGGAAGAGGGAGAACCAATGAGAGAGTTACTGTTAGGGATTTGGACGGGCACATGTCACTCTAATTTCCCGGCAGGAAGAAGAATTAACCAGAGTCTCAGCCACCCACCGGGAACCAGTATAGGTCCTGAACCAAAATTTTGGACTTGCGTACAGCTCACAAAAAACGAGTTGGAAAATGGAGCTCAGGGCCACAGCAATTCACAAACTGGCAGAGTAATAAAGGACAACTATCGTCCAAAAATCTGTTGAGGAAAGGCAACGAGGCAGACTTGAAAGCCAGGCAGAATAGCAGGAAACAGATTTCAAGAGGTACGTTGGAATCGCCTTTAAAGCACAGGAAGAGGGGCACAACTTCGACAATGACGCAGTTGGCCAAAAAGGGCGTATGCGTTTTCTCCTGAATATATTCAGGAGAAAACGCATACGCCCTTTTTGGCCAAACAAGCAAGCGGGCAATGCAAATCTGCACTACAAAGAAGTATCACTTCCCACCGGTCAAAAGGGACATCCACAAAATGTGTAAAAACCAGAAAGGCAAGACAGGCCCTGGAGAACAGGGAGCCTTGTTATGCTGATGGGCGGGATGTAAATTGCCAACTGCCTCACTGGAGGAGTGCATTGCGTTCCCTAAAACAAGTAAACAACAGAGCTACAGAGCCAAGGGCACTTCCAGTCTAGTGAATATACATTGGGAAACCTGAAAATCAATAAGACAGAGCCACCCCCAAATTTAGGGCTGCACTGCTTACAAGAACCTCAACTTGGGTACACCTTAAATATCCCAGGAAATATAAAAATGGTTCAAAAATCTGTGGTATTAATGTCCGATGGAATATCCCTCAGCCATGAAATCAATGTCATAAGACCAGGAGCAGCAAAGTGAGTGGATTCATGTACGATGATTCTAAGTGAAATAAGTCACACAGAAAAAGAAACTTATCGTAAGATATGACTTATGAAGATCCTGTAAACATGGCTACACATGAACTGAGTTAGGAAAGAGACCAGAGTCTCACATTTAGAAAACACTCTTATGCCTGCTTAAGGGGAAAGGAGAGGTGGGGTGATTCATAAAACCAGAGTTTGATATAAGCACAGGTACCATTTCCAAAACCAACTGTGGAATAGACAAGACCTACACCTTCCTCAGTGAAAGGGACTCAAAACCCCATATTTCCCGCAGAGGAATAGATCTGACTAGTAAGAATCTTAAAACCTATGTATTGATATGTCTCTGTAAGGGAATCAAGTGTGTCTAGACTGGCATAAACATGGCAGAGAGAATCAGCTCAAACCCACTATAAAAAGGATTTTCAAAAACAAATCCAAAAAACAGGGAAATTCTTTACATTTCCTTCAGGGTCTCTGATGAAACCTGGAAAAACCCTGTCTACAATGACAGCTGGATGTGGCATAAGGCTGGACACTTGGGACTGAGAGGATTGGTGAGATTGGGTGAGCAAATGCAGACCCTTTAAAGCAAAAATGCATGGCCCCCATTCCATGGGTCCCAACTCTCCAGGTTGAAGGGAATATTACTACAGCTATAACATGTACGGGAAACCTAGAGAATGGACACACTGTGAATACAAAAGGTTTCTAAAACTCAACGAGTAGTCCCTCTCCTGGTGCTCCGGTTTGACTTTCCAACTGCTTTACTATCAATCTCCCAACTTGGAGAGACAGCCCCTTTAACCTCCTGGTTCGCACAGGTTGCCAATTTGGCAGAGGATGGAAGGGAAGAGGGAGAACCAATGAGAGAGTTACTGTTAGGGATTTGGACGGGCACATGTCACTCTAATTTCCCGGCAGGAAGAAGAATTAACCAGAGTCTCAGCCACCCACCGGGAACCAGTATAGGTCCTGAACCAAAATTTTGGACTTGCGTACAGCTCACAAAAAACGAGTTGGAAAATGGAGCTCAGGGCCACAGCAATTCACAAACTGGCAGAGTAATAAAGGACAACTATCGTCCAAAAATCTGTTGAGGGAAGGCAACGAGGCAGACTTGAAAGCCAGGCAGAATAGCAGGAAACAGATTTCAAGAGGTACGTTGGAATGGCCTTTAAAGCACAGGAAGAGGGGCACAACTTCGACAATGACGCAGTTGGCCAAAAAGGGCGTATGCGTTTTCTCCTGAATATATTCAGGAGAAAACGCATACGCCCTTTTTGGCCAAACAAGCAAGCGGGCAATGCAAATCTGCACTACAAAGAAGTATCACTTCCCACCGGTCAAAAGGGACGTCCACAAAATGTGTAAAAACCAGAAAGGCAAGACAGGCCCTGGAGAACAGGGAGCCTTGTTATGCTGATGGGCGGGATGTAAATTGCCAACTGCCTCACTGGAGGAGTGCATTGCGTTCCCTAAAACAAGTAAACAACAGAGCTACAGAGCCAAGGGCACTTCCAGTCTAGGGAATATACATTGGGAAAACTGAAAATCAATAAGACAGAGCCACCCCCAAATTTAGGGCTGCACTGCTTACAAGAACCTCAACTTGGGTACCCCTTAAATATCCCAGGAAATATAAAAATGGTTCAAAAAACTGTGGTAATTATGTCCGATGGAATATCCCTCAGCCATGAAATCAATGTCATAAGACCAGGAGCAGCATAGTGAGTGGATTCAGGTACGATGATTCTAAGTGAAATAAGTCACACAGAAAAAGAAACTTATCATAAGATATGACTTATGAAGATCCTGTAAACATGGCTACACATGAACTGAGTTAGGAAAGAGACCAGAGACTCACATTTAGAAAACACTCTTATGCCTGCTTAAGGGGAAAGGAGAGGTGGGGTGATGCATAAAACCAGAGTTTGATATAAGCACAGGTACCATTTCCAAAACCAACTGTGGAATAGACAAGACCTACACCTTCCTCAGTGAAAGGGACTCAAAACCCCATATTTCCCGCAGAGGAATAGATCTGACTAGTAAGAATCTTAAAACCTATGTATTGATATGTCTCTGTAAGGGAATCAAGTGTGTCTAGACTGGCATAAACATGGCAGAGAGAATCAGCTCAAACCCACTATAAAAAGGAATTTCAAAAACAAATCCAAAAAACAGGGAAATTCTTTACATTTCCTTCAGGGTCTCTGATGAAACCTGGAAAAACCCTGTCTACAATGACAGCTGGATGTGGCATAAGGCTGGACACTTGGGACTGAGAGGATTGGTGAGATTGGGTGAGCAAATGCAGACCCTTTAAAGGAAAAATGCATGGCCCCCATTCCATGGGTCCCAACTCTCCAGGTTGAAGGGAATATTACTACAGCTATAACATGTACGGGAAACCTAGAGAATGGACACACTGTGAATACAAAAGGTTTCTAAAACTCAACGAGTAGTCCCTCTCCTGGTGCTCCGGTTTGACTTTCCAACTGCTTTACTATCAATCTCCCAACTTGGAGAGACAGCCCCTTTAACCTCCTGGTTCGCACAGGTTGCCAATCTGGCAGAGGATGGAAGGGAAGAGGGAGAACCAATGAGAGAGTTACTGTTAGGGATTTGGACGGGCACATGTCACTCTAATTTCCCGGCAGGAAGAAGAATTAACCAGAGTCTCAGCCACCCACCGGGAACCAGTATAGGTCCTGAACCAAAATTTTGGACTTGCGTACAGCTCACAAAAAACGAGTTGGAAAATGGAGCTCAGGGCCACAGCAATTCACAAACTGGCAGAGTAATAAAGGACAACTATCGTCCAAAAATCTGTTGAGGGAAGGCAACGAGGCAGACTTGAAAGCCAGGCAGAATAGCAGGAAACAGATTTCAAGAGGTACGTTGGAATGGCCTTTAAAGCACAGGAAGAGGGGCACAACTTCGACAATGACGCAGTTGGCCAAAAAGGGCGTATGCGTTTTCTCCTGAATATATTCAGGAGAAAACGCATACGCCCTTTTTGGCCAAACAAGCAAGCGGGCAATGCAAATCTGCACTACAAAGAAGTATCACTTCCCACCGGTCAAAAGGGACGTCCACAAAATGTGTAAAAAACAGAAAGGCAAGACAGGCCCTGGAGAACAGGGAGCCTTGTTATGCTGATGGGCGGGATGTAAATTGCCAACTGCCTCACTGGAGGAGTGCATTGCGTTCCCTAAAACAAGTAAACAACAGAGCTACAGAGCCAAGGGCACTTCCAGTCTAGGGAATATACATTGGGAAAACTGAAAATCAATAAGACAGAGCCACCCCCAAATTTAGGGCTGCACTGCTTAGAAGAACCTCAACTTGGGTACACCATAAATATCCCAGGAAATATAAAAATGGTTCAAAAACTGTGGTATTTATGTCCGATGGAATATCCCTCAGCCATGAAATCAATGTCATAATACCAGGAGCAGCATAGTGAGTGGATTCAGGTACGATGATTCTAAGTGAAATAAGTCACACAGAAAAAGAAACATCATAAGATATGATTTATGAAGATCCTGTAAACATGGCTACACAGGAACTGAGTTAGGAAAGAGACCAGAGTCTCACATTTAGAAAACACTCTTATGCCTGCTTAAGGGGAAAGGAGAGGTGGGGTGATGCATAAAACCAGAGTTTGATATAAGCACAGGTACCATTTCCAAAACCAACTGTGGAATAGACAAGACCTACACCTTCCTCAGTGAAAGGGACTCAAAACCCCATATTTCCCGCAGAGGAATAGATCTGACTAGTAAGAATCTTAAAACCTATGTATTGATATGTCTCCGTAAGGGAATCAAGTGTGTCTAGACTGGCATAAACATGGCAGAGAGAATCAGCTCAAACCCACTATAAAAAGGAATTTCAAAAACAAAACCAAAAAACAGGGAAATTCTTTACATTTCCTTCAGGGTCTCTGATGAAACCTGGAAAAACCCTGTCTACAATGACAGCTGGATGTGGCATAAGGCTGGACACTTGGGACTGAGAGGATTGGTGAGATTGGGTGAGCAAATGCAGACCCTTTAAAGCAAAAATGCATGGCCCCCTTTCCATGGGTCCCAACTCTCCAGTTTGAAGGGAATATTACTACAGCCATAACATGTACGGGACACCTAGAGAATGGACACACGGTGAATACAAATCTTTCTAAAACTCAACGCGTAGTCCCTCTCCTGGTGCTCCGGTTTGACATTCCAACTGCTTTACTATCAATCTCCCAACTTGGAGAGACAGCCCCTTTAACCTCCTGGTTCGCACAGGTTGCCAATTTGGCAGAGGATGGAAGGGAAGAGCGAGAACCAATGAGAGAGTTACTGTTAGGGATTTGGACGGGCACATGTCACTCTAATTTCCCGCCAGGAAGGAGAATTAACCAGAGTCTCAGCCACCCACCGGGAACCAGTATAGGTCCTGAACCAAAATTTTGGACTTGCGTACAGCTCACAAAAAACGAGTTGGAAAATGGAGCTCAGGGCCACAGCAATTCACAAACTGGCAGAGTAATAAAGGACAACTATCGTCCAAAAATCTGTTGAGGGAAGGCAACGAGGCTGATTTGAAAGCCAGGCAGAATAGCAGGAAACAGATTTCAACAGGTACGTTGGAATCGCCTTTAAAGCACAGGAAGAGGGGCACAACTTCGACAATGACGCAGTTGGCCAAAAAGGGCGTATGCGTTTTCTCCTGAATATATTCAGGAGAAAACGCATACGCCCTTTTTGGCCAAACAAGCAAGCGGGCAATGCAAATCTGCACTACAAAGAAGTATCACTTCCCACCGGTCAAAAGGGACATCCACAAAATGTGTAAAAACCAGAAAGGCAAGACAGGCACTGGAGAACAGGGAGCCTTGTTATGCTGATGGGCGGGATGTAAATTGCCAACTGCCTCACTGGAGGAGTGCATTGCGTTCCCTAAAACAAGTAAACAACAGAGCTACAGAGCCAAGGGCACTTCCAGTCTAGGGAATATACATTGGGAAAACTGAAAATCAATAAGACAGAGCCACCCCCAAATTTAGGGCTGCACTGCTTACAAGAACCTCAACTTGGGTACACCTTAAATATCCCAGGAAATATAAAAATGGTTCAAAAAACTGTGTTATTTATGTACGATGGAATATCCCTCAGCCATGAAATCAATGTCATAAGACCAGGAGCAGCAAAGTGAGTGGATTCTGGTACGATGATTCTAAGTGAAATAAGTCACACAGAAAAAGAAACTTATCATAAGATATGACTTATGAAGATCCTGTAAACATGGCTACACATGAACTGAGTTAGGAAAGAGACCAGAGTCTCACATTTAGAAAACACTCTTATGCCTGCTTAAGGGGAAAGGAGAGGTGGGGTGATTCATAAAACCAGAGTTTGATATAAGCACAGGTACCATTTCCAAAACCAACTGTGGAATAGACAAGACCTACACCTTCCTCAGTGAAAGGGACTCAAAACCCCATATTTCCCGTAGAGGAATAGATCTGACTAGTAAGAATCTTAAAACCTATGTATTGATATGTCTGTGTAAGGGAATCATGTGTGTCTAGACTGGCATAAACATGGCAGAGAGAATCAGCTCAAACCCACTATAAAAAGAAATTTCAAAAACAAATCCAAAAAACAGGGAAATTCTTTACATTTCCTTCAGGGTCTCTGATGAAACCTGGAAAAACACTGTCTACAATGACGGCTGGATGTGGCATAAGGCTGGACACTTGGGACTGAGTGGATTGGTGAGATTGGGTGAGCAAATGCAGACCCTTTAAAGCAAAAATGCATGGCCCCCATTCCATGGGTCCCAACTCTCCAGGTTGAAGGGAATATTACTACAGCTATAACATGTACGGGAAACCTAGAGAATGGACACACTGTGAATACAAAAGGTTTCTAAAACTCAACGAGTAGTCCCTCTCCTGGTGCTCCGGTTTGACTTTCCAACTGCTTTACTATCAATCTCCCAACTTGGAGAGACAGCCCCTTTAACCTCCTGGTTCGCACAGGTTGCCAATTTGGCAGAGGATGGAAGGGAAGAGGGAGAACCATTGAGAGAGTTACTGTTAGGGATTTGGACGGGCACATGTCACTCTAATTTCCCAGCAGGAAGAAGAATTAACCAGAGTCTCAGCCACCCACCGGGAACCAGTATAGGTCCTGAACCAAAATTTTGGACTTGCGTACAGCTCACAAAAAACGAGTTGAAAAGGGAGCTCAGGGCCACAGCAATTCACAAACTGGCAGAGTAATAAAGGACAACTATCGTCCAAAAATCTGTTGAGGGAAGGCAACGAGGCAGACTTGAAAGCCAGGCAGAATAGCAGGAAACAGATTTCAACAGGTACGTTGGAATCGCCTTTAAAGCACAGGAAGAGGGGCACAACTTCGACAATGACGCAGTTGGCCAAAAAGGGCGTATGCGTTTTCTCTTGAATATATTCAGGAGAAAACGCATACGCCCTTTTTGGCCAAACAAGCAAGCGGGCAATGCAAATCTGCACTACAAAGAAGTATCACTTCCCACCGGTCAAAAGGGACATCCACAAAATGTGTACAAACCAGAAAGGCAAGACTGGCCCTGGAGAACAGGGAGCCTTGTTATGCTGATGGGCGGGATGTAAATTGCCAACTGCCTCACTGGAGGAGTGCATTGCGTTCCCTAAAACAAGTAAACAACAGAGCTACAGAGCCAAGGGCACTTCCAGTCTAGGGAATATACATTGGGAAAACTGAAAATCAATAAGACAGAGCCACCCCCAAATTTAGGGCTGCACTGCTTACAAGAACCTCAACTTTGGTACCCCTTAAATATCCCAGGAAATATAAAAATGGTTCAAAAAACTGTGGTATTTATGTCCGATGGAATATCCCTCAGCCATGAAATCAATGTCATAAGACCAGGAGCAGCATAGTGAGTGGATTCAGGTACGATGATTCTAAGTGAAATAAGTCACACAGATAAAGAAACTTACCATAAGATATGACTTATGAAGATCCTGTAAACATGGCTACACAGGAACTGAGTTAGGAAAGAGACCAGAGTCACACATTTAGAAAACACTCTTATGCCTGCTTAAGGGGAAAGGAGAGGTGGGGTGATGCATAAAACCAGAGTTTGATATAAGCACAGGTACCATTTCCAAAACCAACTGTGGAATAGACAAGACCTACACCTTCCTCAGTGAAAGGGACTCAAAACCCCATATTTCCCGCAGAGGAATAGATCTGACTAGTAAGAATCTTAAAACCTATGTATTGATATGTCTCTGTAAGGGAATCAAGTGTGTCTAGACTGGCATAAACATGGCAGAGAGAATCAGCTCAAACCCACTATAAAAAGGAATTTCAAAAACAAAACCAAAAAACAGGGAAATTCTTTACATTTCCTTCAGGGTCTCTGATGAAACCTGGAAAAACCCTGTCTACAATGACAGCTGGATGTGGCATAAGGCTGGACACTTGGGACTGAGAGGATTGGTGAGATTGGGTGAGCAAATGCAGACCCTTTAAAGCAAAAATGCATGGCCCCCATTCCATGGGTCCCAACTCTCCAGGTTGAAGGGAATATTACTACAGCTATAACATGTACGGGAAACCTAGAGAATGGACACACTGTGAATACAAAAGGTTTCTAAAACTCAACGCGTAGTCCCTCTCCTGGTGCTCCGGTTTGACTTTCCAACTGCTTTACTATCAATCTCCCAACTTGGAGAGACAGCCCCTTTAACCTCCTGGTTCGCACAGGTTGCCAATTTGGCAGAGGATGGAAGGGAAGAGGGAGAACCAATGAGAGAGTTACTGTTAGGCATTTGGACGGGCACATGTCACTCTAATTTCCCGGCAGGAAGAAGAATTAACCAGAGACTCAGCCACCCACCGGGAACCAGTATAGGTCCTGAACCAAAATTTTGGACTTGCGTAGAGCTCAAAAAAAACGAGTTGAAAAATGGAGCTCAGGGGCACAGCAATTCACAAACTGACAGAGTAATAAAGGACAACTATCGTCCAAAAATCTGTTGAGGGAAGGCAACGAGGCGGACTTGAAAGCGAGGCAGAATAGCAGGAATCAGATTTCAAGAGGTAAGTTGGAATCGCCTTTAAAGCACAGGAAGAGGGGCACAACTTCGACAAAGATGCACTTGGCCAAAAAGGGCGTATGCGTTTTCTCCTGAATATATTCTGGAGAAAACGCATACGCCCTTTTTGGCCAAGCAAGCAAGCGGGCAATGCAAATCTGCACTACAAAGAAGTATCACTTCCCACCAGTCAAAAGGGACATTCACAAATGTGTAAAAACCAGAAAGGCAAGACTGGCCCTGGAGAACAGGGAGCCTTGTTATGCTGATGGGCGGGATGTAAATTGCCAACTGCCTCACTGGAGGAGTGCATTGCGTTCCCTAAAACAAGTAAACAACAGAGCTACAGAGCCAAGGGCACTTCCAGTCTAGGGAATATACCTTGGGAAAAATGAAAATCAATAAGACAGAGCCACCCCCAAAATTAGGGCTGCACTGCTTACAAGAACCTCAACTTGGGTACACCTTAAATATCCCAGGAAATATAAAAATGGTTCAAAAAACTGTGGTATTTATGTACGATGGAATATCACTCAGCCATGAAATCAATGTCATAAGACCAGGAGCAGCAAAGTGAGTGGATTCAGGTACGATGATTCTAAGTGAAATATGTCACACAGAAATAGAAACTTATCATAAGATATCACTTATGAAGATCCTGTAAACAAGGCTACACATGATTTGAGTTAGGAAAGAGAACAGAGTCTCACATTTAGAAAACACTCTCATGCCTGCTTAAGGGGAAAGGAGAGGTGGGGTGATGCATAAAACCAGAGTTTGATATAAGCACAGGTACCATTTCTATAACCAACTGTGGAATAGACAAGACCTACACATTCCTCAGTGAAAGGGACTCAAAACCCCATATGTCCCGCAGAGGAATAGATCTGACTAGTAAGAATCTTAAAACCTATGTATTGATATGTCACTGTAAGGGAATCAAGTGTGTTTAGACTGGCATAAACATGGCAGCGAGAATCAGCTCAAAGCCACTATAAAAAGGAATTTCAAAAACAAAACCAAAAAACAGGGAAATTCTTTACATATCCTTCAGGGTCTCTGATGAAACCTGGAATGACCCTATCTACAATGACAGCTGGATGTGGCATAAGGCTGGACACTTGGGACTGAGAGGATTGGTGAGATTGGGTGAGCAAATGCAGACCCTTTTATGCAAAAATGCATGGCCCCCATTCCATGGGTCCCAACTCTCCATGTGGAAGGGAATATTACTACAGCTATAACATGTACGGGAAACCTAGAGAATGGACACACTGTGTATACAAAAGGTTTCTAAAACTCAACGAATAGACCCTCACCTGGTGCTCAGGTTTGACTTTCCAACTGCTTTACTATCAATCTCCCAACTTGGAGAGACAGCCCCTTTAAGCTCCTGGTTCGAACAGTTTGCCAATTTGGCAGAGGATGGAAGGGAAGAGGGAGAACCAATGCGAGAGTAGCTGTTAGGCATTTGGACGGGCACATGTCACTCTAATTTCCCGGCAGGAAGAAGAATTAACCAGAGTCTCAGCCACCCACCGGGAACCAGTATAGGTCCTGAAACAAAATTTTGTACTTGCGTACAGCTCACAAAAAACGAGTTGAAAAATGGAGCTCCGGGACACAGCAATTCACAAACTGGCAGAGTAATAAAGGACAACTATCGTCCAAAAATCGGTTGAGGGAAGGCAACGAGGCGGACTTGAAAGCGAGGCAGAATAGCAGGAAACAGATTTCAAGAGGTACGTTGGAATCGCCTTTAAAGCACAGGAAGAGGGGCACAACTTTGACAATGACAGACTTGGCCAAAAAGGGCGTATGTGTTTTCTCCTAAATATATATTCAGGAGAAAACGCATACGCCCTTTTTGGCCAAGCAAGCAAGCGGGCAATGCAAATCTGCACTAAAAAGAAGTATCACTTCCCACCGGTCAAAAGGGACATCCACAAAATGTGTAAAAATCAAAAAGTCAAGACAGGCCCCGGAGAACAGGGAGCCTTGTTATGCTGATGGGCGGGATGTAAATTGCCAACTGCCTCACTGGAGGAGTGCATTGCGTTCCCTAAAAGAAGTAAACAACAGAGCTACAGAGCCAAGGGCACATCCAGTCTAGGGAATATACCTTGGGAAAACTGAAAATCAATAAGACAGAGCCACCCACAAATTAAAGGCTGTACTGCTTACAAGAACCTCAACATGGGTACACCTTAAATATCCCAGGAAATATAAAAATGGTTCAAAAAACTGTGGTATTTATGTACGATGGAGTATCCCTCAGCCATGAAATCAATGTCATAAGACCAGGAGCAGCAAAGTGAGTGGATTCTGGTACGATGATTATAAGTGAAATAAGTCACACAGAAAAAGAAACTTCTCATAAGATATCACTTATGAAGATCCTTTAAACATGGCTACACATGAACTGAGTTAGGAAAGAGAACAGAGTCTCACATTTAGAAAACACTCTTATGCCTGCTTAAGGGGAAAGGAGAGGTGGGGTGATGCATAAAACCAGAGTTTGATATAAGCACAGGTACCATTTCTAATACCAACCGTGGAATAGACAAGACCTACACCTTCCTCAGTGAAAGGGACTCAAAACCCCATATTTCCCGCAGAGGAATAGATCTGACTAGTAAGAATCTTAAAACCTATGTATTGATATGTCTCTGTAAGGGAATCAAGTGTGTCTAGACTGGCATAAACATGGCAGAGAGAATCAGCTCAAACCCACTATAAAAAGGAATTTCAAAAACAAATCCAAAAAACAGGTAAATTCTTTACATTTCCTTCAGGGTCTCTGATGAAACCTGGAAAAACCCTGTCTACAATGACAGCTGGATGTGGCATAAGGCTGGACACTTGGGACTGAGAGGATTGGTGAGATTGGGTGAGCAAATGCAGACCCTTTAAAGCAAAAATGCATGGCCCCCATTCCATGGGTCCCAACAATCCATGCTGAAGGGAATATTACTACAGCTATAACATGTACGGGAAACCTAGAGAATGGACACACTGTGAATACAAAAGGTTTCTAAAACTCAACGAGTAGTCCCGCTCCTGGTGCTCCGGTTTGATTTTCCAACTGCTTTACTATCAATCTCCCAACGTGGAGAGACAACCCCTTTAACCTCCTGGTTCGCACAGGTTGCCAATTTGGCAGAGGATGGAAGGGAAGAGGGAGAACCAATGAGAGAGTAGCTGTTAGGCATTTGGACGGGCACATGTCACTCTAATTTCCCGGCAGGAAGAAGAATTAACCAGAGTCTCAGCCACCCACCGGGAACCAGTATAGGTCCTGAACCAAAATTTTGGACTTGCGTGCAGCTCACAAAAAACGAGTTGAAAAATGGAGAACAGGGGCACAGCAATTCAGAAACTGGCAGAGTAATAAAGGACAACTATCTTCCAAAAATCTGTTGAGGGAAGGCAACGAGGCGGACTTGAAAGCGGGGCAGAATAGCAGGAAACAGATTTCAAGATGTACGTTGGAATCGCCTTTAAAGCACAGGAAGAGGGGCACAATTTCGACAGTGACGCACTTGGCAAAAAAGAGCGTATGCGTTTTCTCCTGAATGTATACAGGAGAAAACGCATACGCCCTTTTTGGCCAAACAAGCAAGCGGGCAATGCAAATCTGCACTACAAAGAAGTATCACATCCCACGGGTCAAAAGGGACATCCACAAAATGTGTAAAAACCAGAAAGGCTAGACAGGCATTGGAGAACAGGGAGCCTTGTTATGCTGATGGGCGGGATGTAAATAGCCAACTGCCTCACTGGAGGAGTGCATTGCGTTCCCTAAAAGAAGTAATCAACAGAGCTACAGAGCCAAGGGCACATCCAGTCTAGGGAATATACCTTGGGAAAACTGAAAATCAATAAGACAGAGCCACCCCCAAATTTAGGGCTGCACTGCTTACAAGAACCTCAACATGGGTACACCATAAATATCCCAGGAAATATAAAAATGGTTCAAAAAACTGTGGTATTTATGTACGATGGAATATCCCTCAGCCATGAAATCAATGTCATAAGACCAGGAGCAGCAAAGTGAGTGGATTCAGGTACGATGATGCTAAGTGAAATAAGTCACACAGAAAAAGAAACTTCTCATAAGGTATCACTTATGAAGATCCTGTAAACATGGCTACAAATGAAATGAGTTAGAAAAGAGAACAGAGTCTCACATTTAGAAAACACTCTTATGCCTGCTTAAGGGGAAAGGAGAGGTGGGGTGATGCATAAAACCAGAGTTTGATATAAGCACAGGTACCATTTCCAAAACCAACTGTGGAATAGACAAGACCTACACCTTCCTCAGTGAAAGGGACTCAAAACCCCATATTTCCCGCAGAGGAATAGATCTGACTAGTAAGAATCTTAAAACCTATGTATTGATATGTCTCTGTAAGGGAATCAAGTGTGTCTAGACTGGCATAAACATGGCAGAGAGAATCAGCTCAAACCCACTATAAAAAGGAATTTCAAAAACAAAACCAAAAAACAGGGAAATTCTTTACATTTCCTTCAGGGTCTCTGATGAAACCTGGAAAAACCCTGTCTACAATGACAGCTGGATGTGGCATAAGGCTGGACACTTGGGACTGAGAGGATTGGTGAGATTGGGTGAGCAAATGCAGACCCTTTAAAGCAAAAATGCATGGCCCCCATTCCATGGGTCCCAACTCTCCAGGTTGAAGGGAATATTACTACAGCTATAACATGTACGGGAAACCTAGAGAATGGACACACTGTGAATACAAAAGGTTTCTAAAACTCAACGCGTAGTCCCTCTCCTGGTGCTCCGGTTTGACTTTCCAACTGCTTTACTATCAATCTCCCAACTTGGAGAGACAGCCCCTTTAACCTCCTGGTTCGCACAGGTTGCCAATTTGGCAGAGGATGGAAGGGAAGAGGGAGAACCAATGAGAGAGTTACTGTTAGGCATTTGGACGGGCACATGTCACTCTAATTTCCCGGCAGGAAGAAGAATTAACCAGAGACTCAGCCACCCACCGGGAACCAGTATAGGTCCTGAACCAAAATTTTGGACTTGCGTAGAGCTCAAAAAAAACGAGTTGAAAAATGGAGCTCAGGGGCACAGCAATTCACAAACTGACAGAGTAATAAAGGACAACTATCGTCCAAAAATCTGTTGAGGGAAGGCAACGAGGCGGACTTGAAAGCGAGGCAGAATAGCAGGAATCAGATTTCAAGAGGTAAGTTGGAATCGCCTTTAAAGCACAGGAAGAGGGGCACAACTTCGACAAAGATGCACTTGGCCAAAAAGGGCGTATGCGTTTTCTCCTGAATATATTCTGGAGAAAACGCATACGCCCTTTTTGGCCAAGCAAGCAAGCGGGCAATGCAAATCTGCACTACAAAGAAGTATCACTTCCCACCAGTCAAAAGGGACATTCACAAATGTGTAAAAACCAGAAAGGCAAGACTGGCCCTGGAGAACAGGGAGCCTTGTTATGCTGATGGGCGGGATGTAAATTGCCAACTGCCTCACTGGAGGAGTGCATTGCGTTCCCTAAAACAAGTAAACAACAGAGCTACAGAGCCAAGGGCACTTCCAGTCTAGGGAATATACCTTGGGAAAAATGAAAATCAATAAGACAGAGCCACCCCCAAAATTAGGGCTGCACTGCTTACAAGAACCTCAACTTGGGTACACCTTAAATATCCCAGGAAATATAAAAATGGTTCAAAAAACTGTGGTATTTATGTACGATGGAATATCACTCAGCCATGAAATCAATGTCATAAGACCAGGAGCAGCAAAGTGAGTGGATTCAGGTACGATGATTCTAAGTGAAATATGTCACACAGAAATAGAAACTTATCATAAGATATCACTTATGAAGATCCTGTAAACAAGGCTACACATGATTTGAGTTAGGAAAGAGAACAGAGTCTCACATTTAGAAAACACTCTCATGCCTGCTTAAGGGGAAAGGAGAGGTGGGGTGATGCATAAAACCAGAGTTTGATATAAGCACAGGTACCATTTCTATAACCAACTGTGGAATAGACAAGACCTACACATTCCTCAGTGAAAGGGACTCAAAACCCCATATGTCCCGCAGAGGAATAGATCTGACTAGTAAGAATCTTAAAACCTATGTATTGATATGTCACTGTAAGGGAATCAAGTGTGTTTAGACTGGCATAAACATGGCAGCGAGAATCAGCTCAAAGCCACTATAAAAAGGAATTTCAAAAACAAAACCAAAAAACAGGGAAATTCTTTACATATCCTTCAGGGTCTCTGATGAAACCTGGAATGACCCTATCTACAATGACAGCTGGATGTGGCATAAGGCTGGACACTTGGGACTGAGAGGATTGGTGAGATTGGGTGAGCAAATGCAGACCCTTTTATGCAAAAATGCATGGCCCCCATTCCATGGGTCCCAACTCTCCATGTGGAAGGGAATATTACTACAGCTATAACATGTACGGGAAACCTAGAGAATGGACACACTGTGTATACAAAAGGTTTCTAAAACTCAACGAATAGACCCTCACCTGGTGCTCAGGTTTGACTTTCCAACTGCTTTACTATCAATCTCCCAACTTGGAGAGACAGCCCCTTTAAGCTCCTGGTTCGAACAGTTTGCCAATTTGGCAGAGGATGGAAGGGAAGAGGGAGAACCAATGCGAGAGTAGCTGTTAGGCATTTGGACGGGCACATGTCACTCTAATTTCCCGGCAGGAAGAAGAATTAACCAGAGTCTCAGCCACCCACCGGGAACCAGTATAGGTCCTGAAACAAAATTTTGTACTTGCGTACAGCTCACAAAAAACGAGTTGAAAAATGGAGCTCCGGGACACAGCAATTCACAAACTGGCAGAGTAATAAAGGACAACTATCGTCCAAAAATCGGTTGAGGGAAGGCAACGAGGCGGACTTGAAAGCGAGGCAGAATAGCAGGAAACAGATTTCAAGAGGTACGTTGGAATCGCCTTTAAAGCACAGGAAGAGGGGCACAACTTTGACAATGACAGACTTGGCCAAAAAGGGCGTATGTGTTTTCTCCTAAATATATATTCAGGAGAAAACGCATACGCCCTTTTTGGCCAAGCAAGCAAGCGGGCAATGCAAATCTGCACTAAAAAGAAGTATCACTTCCCACCGGTCAAAAGGGACATCCACAAAATGTGTAAAAATCAAAAAGTCAAGACAGGCCCCGGAGAACAGGGAGCCTTGTTATGCTGATGGGCGGGATGTAAATTGCCAACTGCCTCACTGGAGGAGTGCATTGCGTTCCCTAAAAGAAGTAAACAACAGAGCTACAGAGCCAAGGGCACATCCAGTCTAGGGAATATACCTTGGGAAAACTGAAAATCAATAAGACAGAGCCACCCACAAATTAAAGGCTGTACTGCTTACAAGAACCTCAACATGGGTACACCTTAAATATCCCAGGAAATATAAAAATGGTTCAAAAAACTGTGGTATTTATGTACGATGGAGTATCCCTCAGCCATGAAATCAATGTCATAAGACCAGGAGCAGCAAAGTGAGTGGATTCTGGTACGATGATTCTAAGTGAAATAAGTCACACAGAAAAAGAAACTTCTCATAAGATATCACTTATGAAGATCCTTTAAACATGGCTACACATGAACTGAGTTAGGAAAGAGAACAGAGTCTCACATTTAGAAAACACTCTTATGCCTGCTTAAGGGGAAAGGAGAGGTGGGGTGATGCATAAAACCAGAGTTTGATATAAGCACAGGTACCATTTCTAATACCAACCGTGGAATAGACAAGACCTACACCTTCCTCAGTGAAAGGGACTCAAAACCCCATATTTCCCGCAGAGGAATAGATCTGACTAGTAAGAATCTTAAAACCTATGTATTGATATGTCTCTGTAAGGGAATCAAGTGTGTCTAGACTGGCATAAACATGGCAGAGAGAATCAGCTCAAACCCACTATAAAAAGGAATTTCAAAAACAAATCCAAAAAACAGGTAAATTCTTTACATTTCCTTCAGGGTCTCTGATGAAACCTGGAAAAACCCTGTCTACAATGACAGCTGGATGTGGCATAAGGCTGGACACTTGGGACTGAGAGGATTGGTGAGATTGGGTGAGCAAATGCAGACCCTTTAAAGCAAAAATGCATGGCCCCCATTCCATGGGTCCCAACAATCCATGCTGAAGGGAATATTACTACAGCTATAACATGTACGGGAAACCTAGAGAATGGACACACTGTGAATACAAAAGGTTTCTAAAACTCAACGAGTAGTCCCGCTCCTGGTGCTCCGGTTTGATTTTCCAACTGCTTTAATATCAATCTCCCAACGTGGAGAGACAACCCCTTTAACCTCCTGGTTCGCACAGGTTGCCAATTTGGCAGAGGATGGAAGGGAAGAGGGAGAACCAATGAGAGAGTAGCTGTTAGGCATTTGGACGGGCACATGTCACTCTAATTTCCCGGCAGGAAGAAGAATTAACCAGAGTCTCAGCCACCCACCGGGAACCAGTATAGGTCCTGAACCAAAATTTTGGACTTGCGTGCAGCTCACAAAAAACGAGTTGAAAAATGGAGAACAGGGGCACAGCAATTCAGAAACTGGCAGAGTAATAAAGGACAACTATCTTCCAAAAATCTGTTGAGGGAAGGCAACGAGGCGGACTTGAAAGCGGGGCAGAATAGCAGGAAACAGATTTCAAGATGTACGTTGGAATCGCCTTTAAAGCACAGGAAGAGGGGCACAATTTCGACAGTGACGCACTTGGCAAAAAAGAGCGTATGCGTTTTCTCCTGAATGTATACAGGAGAAAACGCATACGCCCTTTTTGGCCAAACAAGCAAGCGGGCAATGCAAATCTGCACTACAAAGAAGTATCACATCCCACGGGTCAAAAGGGACATCCACAAAATGTGTAAAAACCAGAAAGGCTAGACAGGCATTGGAGAACAGGGAGCCTTGTTATGCTGATGGGCGGGATGTAAATAGCCAACTGCCTCACTGGAGGAGTGCATTGCGTTCCCTAAAAGAAGTAATCAACAGAGCTACAGAGCCAAGGGCACATCCAGTCTAGGGAATATACCTTGGGAAAACTGAAAATCAATAAGACAGAGCCACCCCCAAATTTAGGGCTGCACTGCTTACAAGAACCTCAACATGGGTACACCATAAATATCCCAGGAAATATAAAAATGGTTCAAAAAACTGTGGTATTTATGTACGATGGAATATCCCTCAGCCATGAAATCAATGTCATAAGACCAGGAGCAGCAAAGTGAGTGGATTCAGGTACGATGATGCTAAGTGAAATAAGTCACACAGAAAAAGAAACTTCTCATAAGGTATCACTTATGAAGATCCTGTAAACATGGCTACAAATGAAATGAGTTAGAAAAGAGAACAGAGTCTCACATTTAGAAAACACTCTTATGCCTGCTTAAGGGGAAAGGAGAGGTGGGGTGATGCATAAAACCGGTGTTTGATATAACACAGGTACCATTACTAAAACCAACTGTGGAATAACAAGGCCTACACCTTTCTCAGTGAAAGGGACTCAAAAACCCATATTTCCCCCAGAGGAATAGATCTGACTAGTAAGAATCAAAAAACCTATGTATTGATATGTCTCTGTAAGGGAATCAAGTGTGTCTAGACTGGCATAAACATGGCAGAGAGAATCAGCTCAAACCCACTATAAAAAGGAATTTCACAAACAAAACCAAAAAAGAGGGAAATTCTTTACATTTCCTTCAGGGTCTCTGATGAAACCTGGAATGACCCTATCTACAATGACAGCTGGATGTGGCATAAGACTGGACACTTGGGACTGAGAGGATTGGTGAGTTTGGGTGAGCAAATGCAGACCCTTTAAAGCAAAAATGCATGGCCCCCATTCGATGGGTCCCAACTCTCCATGTTGAAGGGAATATTACTACAGATATAACATGTACGGGAAACCTAGAGAATGGACCCACAGTGAATACAAAAGGTTTCTAAAACTCAACGAGAAGTCCCTCTCCTGGTGCTCCGATTTGACTTTCCAACTGCTTTCCTATCAATCTCCCAACTTGGAGAGACCGCCCCTTTAACCTCCTGGTTCGCACAGGTTGCCAATTTGGCAGAGGATGGAAGGGAAGAGGGAGAACCAATGAGAGAGTAGCTGTTAGACATTTGGACGGGCACACGTCACTCTAATTTCCGGGCAGGAAGAAAAATTAACAAGAGTCTCAGCCACCCACCGGGAACCAGTATAGGTCCTGAACCAAAATTTTGGACTTGCGTACAGCTCACAAAAAACGAGTTGAAAAATGGAGCACAGGGGTACAGCAATTCACAAACTGGCAGAGTAATAAAGACAACTATCGTCCAAAAATCTGTTGAGGGAAGGCAACGAGGCAACTTGAAAGTGAGGCAGAATAGCAGGAAACAGATTTCAAGAGGTACGTTGGAATTGCCTTTAAAGCACAGGAAGAGGGGCACAACTTCGAAAGTGACCCACTTGACCAAAAAGGGCTTATGCGTTTTCTCCTGAATATATTCAGGAGAAAACGCATACGCCCTTTTTGGCCAAGCAAGCAAGCGGGCAATGCAAATCTGCACTACAAAGAAGTATCACTTCCCACCGGTCAAAAGGGACATCCACAAAATGTGTAAAAAGCAGAAAGTCAAGACAGTCCCTGGAGAACAGGGAGCCTTGTTATGCTGATGGGCAGGATGTAAATTGCCAACTGCCTCACTGGAGGAGTGCATTGCGTTCCCTAAAAGAAGTAATCAACAGAGCTACAGAGCCAAGGGCACATCCACTCTAGGGAATATACCTTGGGAAAACTGAAAATCAGTAAGACAGAGCCACCCCCAAATTTAGGGCTGCACTGCTTACAAGAACCTCAACACGGCTACACCTTAAATATCCCAGGAAATATTAAAATGGTTCAAAAAACTGTGGTATTTATGTCCGATGGAATATCCCCCAGCCATGAAATCAATGTCATAAGACCAGGAGCAGCAAAGTGAGTGGATTCAGGTACGATGATTCTAAGTGAAATAAGTCACACAGAAAAGGAAACTTCTCATAAGATATCACTTATGAAGATCCTGTAAACATGGCTACACATGAACAGAGTTAGGAAAGAGAACAGAGTCTCACATTTAGAAAACACTCTTATTCCTGCTTAAGGGGAAAGGAGAGGTGGGGTGATACATAAAACCAAGGTTTGATATAAGCACAGGTACCATTTATAAAACCAACTGTGGAATAGACAAGACCTACACCTTCCTCAGTGAAAGGGACTCAAATCCCCATATTTCCCGCAGAGGAAAAGATCTGACTAGTATGAATCTTAATACATATGTACTGATATGTCTCTGTAAGGGAATCTAGTGTGTCTAGACTGGCATAAACATGGCAGAGAGAATCAGCTCAAACCAACTATAAAAAGGAATTTCAAAAACAAAACCAAAAAACAGGGAAATTCTTTACATTTCCTTCAGGGTCTCTGATGAAACCTGGAAAAACCCTGTCTACAATGACAGCTGGATGTGGCATAAGGCTGGACACTTGGGACTGAGAGGATTGGTGAGATTGGGTGAGCAAATGCAGACCCTTTAAAGCAAAAATGCATGGCCCCCATTCCATGGGTCCCAACTCTCCAGGTTGAAGGGAATATTACTACAGCTATAACATGTACGGGAAACCTAGAGAATGGACACACAGTGAATACAAAAGGTTTCTAAAACTCAACGAGAAGTCCCTCTCCTGGTGCTCCGGTTTGACTTTCCAACTGCTTTACTATCAATCTCCCAACTTGGAGAGACAGCCCCTTTAACCTCCTTGTTCGCACAGGTTGCCAATTTGGCAGAGGATGGAAGGGAAGAGGGAGAACCAATGAGAGAGTAGCTGTTAGACATTTGGACGGGTACATGTCACTCTAATTTCCCGGCAGGAAGAAGAATTAACCAGAGTCTCAGCCAACCACCGGGAACCAGTATAGGTCCTGAACCAAAATTTTGGACTTGCGTACAGCTCACAGAAAACGAGTTGAAAAATGGAGCACAGGGGCACAGCAATTCACAAACTGGCAGAGTAATAAAGGACAACTATCGTCCAAAAATCTGTTGAGGGAAGGCAACGAGGCGGACTTGAAAGCGAGGCAGAATAGCAGGAAACAGATTTCAAGAGGTACGTTGGAATCGCCTTTAAAGCACAGCAAGAGGGGCACAACTTCGACAGTGACGCTCTTGGCCAAAAAGGGCGTATGCGTTTTCTCCTGAATATATTCAGGAGAAAACGCATACGCCCTTTTTGGCCAAGCAAGCAAGCGGGCAATGCAAATCTGCACTACAAAGAAGTATCACTTCCCACCGGTCAAAAGGGACATCCACAAAATGTGTAAAAACCAGAAAGGCAAGACAGGCCCTGGAGAACAGGGAGCCTTCTTATGCTGATGGGCGAATGTAAATTGCCAATTGCCTCCCTGGAGGAGTGCATTGCGTTCCCTAAAAGAAGTAATCAACAGAGCTACAGAGCCAAGGGCACATCCAGTCTAGGGAATATACCTTGGGAAAACTGAAAATCAATAAGACAGAGCCACCCCCAAATTTAGGGCTGCACTGCTTACAAGAACCTCAACATGGGTACACCTTAAATATCGCAGGAAATATAAAACTGGTTCAAAAAACTATGGTATTTATGTACGATGGAATATCCCTCAGCCATGAAATCAATGTCATAAGACCAGGAGCAGCAAAGTAAGTGGATTCAGGTACGATGATTCTAAGAGAAATAAGTCACACAGAAAAAGAAACTTCTCATAAGGTATCACTTATGAAGATCCTGTAAACATGGCTACAAATGAAATGAGTTAGAAATGAGAACAGAGTCTCACATTTAGAAAACACTCTTATGCCTGCTTAAGGGGAAAGGAGAGGTGGGGTGATGCATAAAACCGGAGTTTGATATAAGCACAGGTACCATTACTAAAACCAACTGTGGAATAACAAGGCCTACACCTTCCTCAGTGAAAGGGACTCAAAACCCCATATTTCCCGCAGAGGAATATATCTGACTAGTAAGAATCTTAAAACATATGTATTGATATGTCTCTGTAAGGGAATCAAGTGTGTCTAGACTGGCATATACATGGCAGTGAGAATCAGCTCAAACCCACTATAAAAAGTAATTTCAAAAACAAATACATAAAACAGGGAAATTCTTTACATTTCCTTCAGGGTCTGTGATGAAACCTGGAAAGACCCTATCTACAATGACAGCTGGATGTGGCATAAGGCTGGACACTTGGGACTGAGAGGATTGGTGAGATTGGGTGAGCAAATGCAGACCATTTAAAGCAAAAATGCATGGCCCCCATTCGATGGGTCCCAACTCTCCATGTTGAAGGGAATATTACTACAGATATAACATGTACGGGAAACCTAGAGAATGGACACACAGTGAATACAAAAGGTTTCTAAAACTCAACGAGAAGTCCCTCTCCTGGTTCTCCGGTTTGACTTTCCAACTGCTTTACTATCAATCTCCCAACTTGGAGAGACAGCCCCTTTAACCTCCTGTTTTGCACAGGTTGCCAATTTGGCAGAGGATGGAAGGGAAGAGGGAGAAACAATGAGAGAGTAGCTGTTAGACATTTGGACGGGCACATGTCACTCTAATTTCCCGGCAGGAAGAAGAATTATCCAGAGTCTCAGCCACCCACCGGGAACCAGAATAGGTCCTGAACCAAAATTTTGGACTTGCGTACAGCTCACAAAAAACGAGTGGAAAAATGGAGCACAGGGGCACAGCAATTCACAAACTGGCAGAGTAATAAAGGACAACTATCGTCCAAAAATCTGTTGAGGGAAGGCAACGAGGCGGACTTGAAAGCGAGGCAGAATAGCAGGAAACAGATTTCAAGAGGTACGTTGGAATCGCCTTTAAAGCACAGGAAGAGGGGCACAACTTCGACAATGACGAACTTGGCCAAAAAGGGCGTATGCGTTTTCTCCTGAATATATTCAGGAGAAAACGCATAAGCCCTTTTTGGCCAAACAAGCAAGCGGGCAATGCAAATCTGCACTACAAAGAAGTATCACTTCCCACCGGTGAAAAGGGACATCCACACAATGTGTAAAAACCAGAAAGGCAAGACAGTCCTTGGAGAACAGGGAGCCTTGTTATGCTGATGGGCGGGATGTAAATAGCCAACTGCCTCACTGGAGGAGTGCATTGCGTTCCCTAAAAGAAGTAATCAACAGAGCTACAGAGCCAAGGGCTCATCCAGTCTAGGGAATATACCTTGGGAAAACTGAAATTCAATAAGACAGAGCCACCCCCAAATTTAGGGCTGCACTTCTTACAAGAACCTCAACATTGGTTCACCTTAAATATCCCAGGAAATATAAAAATGGTTCAAAAAAATGTGGTATTTATGTACGATGGAATATCCCTCAGCCATGAAATCAATGTCATAAGACCAGGAGCATCAAAGTGAGTGGATTCAGGTACGATGATTCTAAGTGAAATAAGTCACACAGAAAAAGAAACATCTCATAAGATATCACTTATGAAGATCCTGTAAACATGGCTACACATAAACTGAGTTAGGAAAGAGAACAGAGTCTCACATTTAGAAAACACTCTTATTCCTGGTTAAGTGGAAAGGAGAGGTGGGGTGATGCATAAAACCAGAGTTTGATATAAGCACAGGTACCATTTCTAAAACCAACTGTGGAATAGACAAGACCTACACCTTCCTCAGTGAAAGGGACTCAAAACCCCAAATTTCCCGCAGAGGAATAGATCTGACTAGTAAGAATCTTAAAACCTATATATTGATATGTCTCTGTAAGGGAATCAAGTGGGTCTAGACTGGCATAAACATGGCAGCGAGAATCAGCTCAAACCCACTACAAAACGGAATTTCAAAAACAAAACCAAAAAACAGGGAAATTCTTTACATTTCCTTCAGGGTATCTGTCCAGGCTGGACACTTGGGACTGAGAGGATTGGTGAGATTGGGTGAGCAAATGCAGACCCTTTAAAGCAAAAATGCATGGCCCCCATTCCATGGGTCCCAACTCTCCAGGTTGAAGGGAATATTACTACAGCTATAACATGTACGGGAAACCTAGAGAATGGACACACTGTGAATACAAAAGGTTTCTAAAACTCAACGAGTATTCCCTCTCCTGGTGCTCCGGTTTGACTTTCCAACTGCTTTACTATCAATCTCCCAACTTGGAGAGACAGCCCCTTTAACCTCCTGGTTCGCACAGGTTGCCAATTTCGCAGAGGATTGAAGGGAAGAGGGAGAACCAATGAGAGAGTAGCTGTTAGGCAATTGGACGGGCACATGTCACTCTAATTTCCCGGCAGGAAGAAGAATTAACCAGAGTCTCAGCCACACACCGGGAACCAGTATAGGTCCTGAACCAAAATTTTGGACTTGCGTACAGCTCACAAAAAACGAGTTGGAAAATGGAGCTCAGGGCCACAGCAATTCACAAACTGGCAGAGTAATAAAGGACAACTATCGTCCAAAAATCTGTTGACGGAAGGCAACGAGGCAGACTTGAAAGCCAGGCAGAATAGCAGGAAACAGATTTCAAGAGGTACGTTGGAATCGCCTTTAAAGCACAGGAAGAGGGGCAGAACTTCGACAGTGACGCAGTTGGCCAAAAAGGGCGTATGCGTTTTCTCCTGAATATATTCAGGAGAAAACGCATACGCCCTTTTTGGCCAAACAAGCAACCGGGCAATGCAAATCTGCACTACAAAGAAGTATCACTTCCCACCGGTCAAAAGGGACATCCACAAAATGTGTAAAAACCAGAAAGGAAAGACAGGCCCTGGAGAACAGGGAGCCTTGTTATGCTGATGGGCGGGATGTAAATTGCCAACTGCCTCACAGGAGGAGTGCATTGCGTTCCCTAAAACAAGTAAACAACAGAGCTACAGAGCCAAGGGCACTTCCAGTCTAGGGAATATACATTGGGAAAACTGAAAATCAATAAGACAGAGCCACCCCCAAATTTAGGGCTGCACTGCTTACAAGAACCTCAACTTGGGTACACCTTAAATATCCCAGGAAATATAAAAATGGTTCAAAAAACTGTGGTATTTATGTCCGATGGAATATCCCTCAGCCATGAAATCAATGTCATAAGACCAGGAGCTGCAAAGTGAGTGGATCCAGGTACGATGATTCTAAGTGAAATAAGTCACACAGAAAAAGAAACTTATCATAAGATATCACTTATGAAGATCCTGTAAACATGGCTACACATGAACTGAGTTAGGAAAGAGAACAGAGTCTCACATTTAGAAAACACTCTTATGCCTGCTTAAGGGGAAAGGAGAGGTGGGGTGATGCATAAAACCAGAGTTTGATATAAGCACAGGTACCATTTCCAAAACCAACTGTGGAATAGACAAGACCTACACCTTCCTCAGTGAAAGGGACTCAAAACCCCATATTTCCCGAAGAGGAATAGATCTGACTAGTAAGAATCTTAAACCCTATGTATTGATATGTCTCTGTAAGGGAATCAAGTGTGTCTAGACTGGCATAAACCTGGCAGAGAGAATCAGCTCAAACCCACTATAAAAAGGAATTTCAAAAACAAAACCAAAAAACAGGGAAATTCTTTACATTTCCTTCAGGGTCTCTGATGAAACCTGGAAAAACCCTGTCTACAATGACAGCTGGATGTGGCATAAGGCTGGACACTTGGGACTGAGAGGATTGGTGAGATTGGGTGAGCAAATGCAGACCGTTTAAAGCAAAAATTCATGGCCCCCATTCCATGGGTCCCAACTCTCCAGGTTGAAGGGAATATTACTACAGCTATAACATGTACGGGAAACCTAGAGAATGGACACACTTTGAATACAAAAGGTTTCTAAAACTCAACGAGTAGTCCCTCTCCTGGTGCTCCGGTTTGACTTTCCAACTGCTTTACTATCAATCTCCCAACTTGGAGAGACAGCCCCTTTAACCTCCTGGTTCGCACAGGTTGCCAATTTCGCAGAGGATTGAAGGGAAGAGGGAGAACCAATGAGAGAGTAGCTGTTAGGCATTTGGACGGGCACATGTCACTCTAATTTCCCGGCAGGAAGAAGAATTAACCAGAGTCTCAGCCACCCACCGGGAACCAGTATAGGTCCTGAACCAAAATTTTGGACTTGCGTACAGCTCACAAAAAACGAGTTGGAAAATGGAGCTCAGGGCCACAGCAATTCACAAACTGGCAGAGTAATAAAGGACAACTATCGTCCAAAAATCTGTTGACGGAAGGCAACGAGGCAGACTTGAAAGCCAGACAGAATAGCAGGAAACAGATTTCAAGAGGTACGTTGGAATCGCGTTTAAAGCACAGGAAGAGGGGCACAACTTCGACAGTGACGCTGTTGGCCAAAAAGGGCGTATGCGTTTTCTCCTGAATATATTCAGGAGAAAACGCATACGCCCTTTTTGGCCAAACAAGCAAGCGGGCAATGCAAATCTGCACTACAAAGAAGTATCACTTCCCACCGGTCAAAAGGGACATCCACAAAATGTGTAAAAACCAGAAAGGCAAGACAGGCCCTGGAGAACAGGGAGCCTTGTTATGCTGATGGGCGGGATGTAAATTGCCAACTGCCTCACTGGAGGAGTGCATTGCATTCCCTAAAACAAGTAAACAACAGAGCTACAGAGCCAAGGGCACTTCCAGTCTAGGGAATATACATTGGGAAAACTGAAAATCAATAAGACAGAGCCACCCCCAAATTTAGGGCTGCACTGCTTACAAGAACCTCAACTTGGGTACACCTTAAATATCCCAGGAAATATAAAAATGGTTCAAAAAACTGTGGTATTTATGTCCGATGGAATATCCCTCAGCCATGAAATCAATGTCATAAGACCAGGAGCAGCAAAGTGAGTGGATTCAGGTACGATGATTCTAAGTGAAATAAGTCACACAGAAAAAGAAACTTATCATAAGATATCACTTATGAAGATCCTGTAAACATGGCTACACATGAACTGAGTTAGGAAAGAGAACAGAGTCTCACATTTAGAAAACACTCTTATGCCTGCTTAAGGGGAAAGGAGAGGTGGGGTGATGCATAAAACCAGAGTTTGATATAAGCACAGGTACCATTTCCAAAACCAACTGTGGAATAGACAAGACCTACACCTTCCTCAGTGAAAGGGACTCAAAACCCCATATTTCCCGCAGAGGAATAGATCTGACTAGTAAGAATCTTAAAACCTATGTATTGATATGTCTCTGTAAGGGAATCATGTGTGTCTAGACTGGCATAAACATGGCAGAGAGAATCAGCTCAAACCCACTATAAAAAGGAATTTCAAAAACAAAACCAAAAAACACGGAAATTCTTTACATTTCCTTCAGGGTCTCTGATGAAACCTGGAAAAACCCTGTCTACAATGATAGCTGGATGTGGCATAAGGCTGGACACTTGGGAATGAGAGGATTGGTGAGATTCGGTGAACAAATGCAGACCCTTTAAAGCAAAAATGCATGGCCCCCATTCCATGGGTCCCAACTCTCCAGGTTGAAGGGAATATTACTACAGCTATAACATGTACGGGAAACCTAGAGAATGGACACACTGTGAATACAAAAGGTTTCTAAAACTCAATGAGTAGTCCCTCTCCTGGTGCTCCGGTTTGACTTTCAACCTGCTTTACTATCAATCTCCCAACATGGAGAGACAGCCCCTTTAACCTCCTGGTTCGCACAGGTTGCCAATTTGGCAGAGGCTGGAAGGGAAGAGGGAGAACCAATGAGAGAGTAGCTGTTAGGCATTTGGACGGGCACATGTCACTCTAATTTCCCGGCAGGAAGAAGAATTAACCAGAGTCTCAGCCACCCACCGGGAACCAGTATAGGTCCTGAACCAAAATTTTGGACTTGCGTACAGCTCACAAAAAACGAGTTGGAAAATGGAGCTCAGTGCCACAGCAATTCACAAACTGGCAGAGTAATTAAGGACAACTATCGTCCAAAAATCTGTTGAGGGAAGGCAACGAGGCAGACTTGAAAGCCAGGCAGAATAGCAGGAAACAGATTTCAAGAGGTACGTTGGAATCGCCTTTAAAGCACAGGAAGAGGTGCACAACTTCGACAATGACGCAGGTGGCCAAAAAGGGTGTATGCGTTTTCTCCTGAATATATTCAGGAGAAAACGCATACGCCCTTTTTGGCCAAACAAGCAAGCGGGCAATGCAAATCTGCACTACAAAGAAGTATCACTTCCCACCGGACAAAAGGGACATCAACAAAATGTGTAAAAACCAGAAAGGCAAGACAGGCCCTGGAGAACAGGGAGCCTTGTTATGCTGATGGGCGGGATGTAAATTGCCAACTGCCTCACTGGAGGAGTGCATTGTGTTCCCTAAAACAAGTAAACAACAGAGCTACAGAGCCAAGGGCACTTCCAGTCTAGGGAATATACATTGGGAAAACTGAAAATCAATAAGACAGAGCCACCCCCAAATTTAGGGCTGCACTGCTTACAAGAACCTCAACTTGGGTACACCTTAAATATCCCAGGAAATATAAAAATGGTTCAAAAAACTGTGGTATTTATGTCCGATGGAATATCCCTCAGCCATGAAATCAATGTCATAAGACCAGGAGCAGCAAAGTGAGTGGATTCAGGTACGATGATTCTAAGTGAAATAAGTCACAGAGAAAAAGGAACTTATCATAAGATATCACTTATGAAGATCCTGTAAACATGGCTACACATGAACTGAGTTAGGAAAGAGACCAGAGTCTCACATTTAGAAAACACTCTTATGCCTGCTTAAGGGGAAAGGTGAGGTGGGGTGATTCATAAAACCAGAGTTTGATATAAGCACAGGTACCATTTCCAAAACCAACTGTGGAATAGACAAGACCTACACCTTCCTCAGTGAAAGGGACTCAAAACCCCATATTTCCCGCAGAGGAATAGATCTGACTAGTAAGAATCTTAAAACCTATGTATTGATATGTCTCTGTAAGGGAATCAAGTGTGTCTAGACTGGCATAAACATGGCAGAGAGAATCAGCTCAAACCCACTATAAAAAGGAATTTCAAAAACAAAACCAAAAAACAGGGAAATACTTTACATTTCCTTCAGGGTCTCTGATGAAACCTGGAAAAACCCTGTCTACAATGACAGCTGGATGTGGCATAAGGCTGGACACTTGGGACTGAGAGGATTGGTGAGATTGGGTGAACAAATGCAGACCCTTTAAAGCAAAAATGCATGGCGCCCATTCCATGGGTCCCAACTCTCCAGGTTGAAGGGAATATTACTACAGCTATAACATGTACGGGAAACCTAGAGAATGGACACACTGTGAATACAAAAGGTTTCTAAAACTCAACGCGTAGTCCCTCTCCTGGTGCTCCGGTTTGACTTTCCAACTGCTTTACTATCAATCTCCCAACTTGGAGAGACAGCCCCTTTAACCTCCTGGTTCGCACAGGTTGCCAATTTGGCAGAGGATGGAAGGGAAGAGGGAGAACCAATGAGAGAGTAGCTGTTAGGCATTTGGACGGGCATATGTCACTCTAATTTCCCGGCAGGAAGAAGAATTAACCAGAGTTTCACCCACCAACCGGGAACCAGTATAGGTCCTGAACCAAAATTTTGGACTTGCGTACAGCTCACAAAAAACGAGTTGAAAAATGGAGCTCAGGGCCACAGCAATTCACAAACTGGCAGAGTAATAAAGGACAACTATCGTCCAAAAATCTGTTGAGGGAAGGCAACGAGGCAGACTTGAAAGCCAGGCAGAGTAGCAGGAAACTGAATTCAAGAGGTACGTTGGAATTGCCTTTAAAGCACAGGAAGAGGGGCACAACTTCGACAATGACGCAGTTGGCCAAAAAGGGCGTATGCGTTTTCCCCTGAATATATTCAGGAGAAAACGCATACGCCCTTTTTGGCCAAACAAGCAAGCGGGCAATGCAAATCTGCACTACAAAGAAGTATCACTTCCCACCGGTCAAAAGGGACATCCACAAAATGTGTAAAAACCAGAAAGGCAAGACAGGCACTGGAGAACAGGGAGCCTTCTTATGCTGATGGGCGGGATGTAAATTGCCAACTGCCTCACTGGAGGAGTGCATTGCGTTCCCTAAAACAAGTAAACAACAGAGCTACAGAGCCAAGGGCACTTCCAGTCTAGGGAATATACATTGGGAAAACTGAAAATCAATAAGACAGAGCCAACCCCAAATTTAGGGCTGCACTGCTTACAAGAACCTCAACTTGGGTACACCTTAAATATCCCAGGAAATATAAAAATGGTTCCAAAAACTGTGGTATTTATGTCCGATGGAATATCCCTCAGCCATGAAATCAATGTCATAAGACCAGGAGCAGCAAAGTGAGTGGATTCAGGTACGATGATTCTAAGTGAAATAAGTCACACAGAAAAAGAAACTTATCATAAGATATGACTTATGAAGATCCTGTAAACATGGCTACACATGAACTGAGTTAGGAAAGAGAACAGAGTCTCACATTTAGAAAACACTCTTATTCCTGCTTAAGGGGAAAGGAGAGGTGGGGTGATTCATAAAACCAGAGTTTGATATAAGCACAGGTACCATTTGCAAAACCAACTGTGGAATAGACAAGACCTACAACTTCCTCAGTGAAAGGGACTCAAAACCCCATATTTCCCGCAGAGGAATAGATCTGACTAGTAAGAATCTTAAAACCTATGTATTGATATGTCTCTGTAAGGGAATCAAGTGTGTCTAGACTGGCATAAACATGGCAGAGAGAATCAGCTCAAACCCACTATAAAAAGGAATTTCAAAAACAAAACCAAAAAACAGGGAAATTCTTTACATTTCCTTCAGAGTCTCTGAGGAAACCTGGAAAAACCCTGTCTACAATGACAGCTGGATGTGGCATAAGGCTGGACACTTGGGACTGAGAGGATTGGTGAGATTGGGTGAGCAAATGCAGACCCTTTAAAGCAAAAATGCATGGCCCCCATTCCATGGGTCCCAACTCTCCAGGTTGAAGGGAATATTACTACAGCTATAACATGTACGGGAAACCTAGAGAATGGACACACTGTGAATACAAAAGGTTTCTAAAACTCAACGCGTAGTCCCTCTCCTGGTGCTCCGGTTTGACTTTCCAACTGCTTTACTATCAATCTCCCAACTTGGAGAGACAGCCCCTTTAACCTCCTGGTTCGCACAGGTTGCCAATTTGGCAGAGGATGGAAGGGAAGAGGGAGAACCAATGAGAGAGTAGCTGTTAGGCATTTGGACGGGCATATGTCACTCTAATTTCCCGGCAGGAAGAAGAATTAACCAGAGTTTCACCCACCAACCGGGAACCAGTATAGGTCCTGAACCAAAATTTTGGACTTGCGTACAGCTCACAAAAAACGAGTTGAAAAATGGAGCTCAGGGCCACAGCAATTCACAAACTGGCAGAGTAATAAAGGACAACTATCGTCCAAAAATCTGTTGAGGGAAGGCAACGAGGCAGACTTGAAAGCCAGGCAGAGTAGCAGGAAACTGAATTCAAGAGGTACGTTGGAATTGCCTTTAAAGCACAGGAAGAGGGGCACAACTTCGACAATGACGCAGTTGGCCAAAAAGGGCGTATGCGTTTTCTCCTGAATATATTCAGGAGAAAACGCATACGCCCTTTTTGGCCAAACAAGCAAGCGGGCAATGCAAATCTGCACTACAAAGAAGTATCACTTCCCACCGGTCAAAAGGGACATCCACAAAATGTGTAAAAACCAGAAAGGCAAGACAGGCACTGGAGAACAGGGAGCCTTCTTATGCTGATGGGCGGGATGTAAATTGCCAACTGCCTCACTGGAGGAGTGCATTGCGTTCCCTAAAACAAGTAAACAACAGAGCTACAGAGCCAAGGGCACTTCCAGTCTAGGGAATATACATTGGGAAAACTGAAAATCAATAAGACAGAGCCAACCCCAAATTTAGGGCTGCACTGCTTACAAGAACCTCAACTTGGGTACACCTTAAATATCCCAGGAAATATAAAAATGGTTCCAAAAACTGTGGTATTTATGTCCGATGGAATATCCCTCAGCCATGAAATCAATGTCATAAGACCAGGAGCAGCAAAGTGAGTGGATTCAGGTACGATGATTCTAAGTGAAATAAGTCACACAGAAAAAGAAACTTATCATAAGATATGACTTATGAAGATCCTGTAAACATGGCTACACATGAACTGAGTTAGGAAAGAGAACAGAGTCTCACATTTAGAAAACACTCTTATTCCTGCTTAAGGGGAAAGGAGAGGTGGGGTGATTCATAAAACCAGAGTTTGATATAAGCACAGGTACCATTTGCAAAACCAACTGTGGAAGAGACAAGACCTACAACTTCCTCAGTGAAAGGGACTCAAAACCCCATATTTCCCGCAGAGGAATAGATCTGACTAGTAAGAATCTTAAAACCTATGTATTGATATGTCTCTGTAAGGGAATCAAGTGTGTCTAGACTGGCATAAACATGGCAGAGAGAATCAGCTCAAACCCACTATAAAAAGGAATTTCAAAAACAAAACCAAAAAACAGGGAAATTCTTTACATTTCCTTCAGAGTCTCTGAGGAAACCTGGAAAAACCCTGTCTACAATGACAGCTGGATGTGGCATAAGGCTGGACACTTGGGACTGAGAGGATTGGTGAGATTGGGTGAGCAAATGCAGACCCTTTAAAGCAAAAATGCATGGCCCCCATTCCATGGGTCCCAACTCTCCAGGTTGAAGGGAATATTACTACAGCTATAACATGTACGGGAAACCTAGAGAATGGACACACTGTGAATACAAAAGGTTTCTAAAACTCAACGAGTAGTCCCTCTCCTGGTGCTCCGGTTTGACTTTCCAACTGCTTTACTATCAATCTCCCTACTTGGAGAGACAGCCCCTTTAACCTCCTGGTTCGCACAGGTTGCCAATTTGGCAGAGGATGGAAGGGAAGAGGGAGAACCAATGAGAGAGTAGCTGTTAGGCATTTGGACGGGCATATGTCACTCTAATTTCCCGGCAGGAAGAAGAATTAACCAGACTTTCTCCCACCAACCGGGAACCAGTAAATGTCCTGAACCAAAATTTTGGACTTGCGTACAGCTCACAAAAAACGAGTTGGAAAATGGAGCTCAGGGCCACAGCAATTCACAAACTGGCAGAGTAATAAAGGACAACTATCGTCCAAAAATCTGTTGAGGGAAGGCAACGAGGCAGGCTGGAAAGCCAGGCAGAATAGCAGGAAACAGATTTCAAGAGGTACGTTGGAATCGCCATTAAAGCACAGGAAGAGGGGCACAACTTCGACAATGACGCAGTTGGCCAAAAAGTGCGTATGCGTTTTCTCCTGAATATATTCAGGAGAAAACGCATACGCCCTTTTTGGCCAAACAAGCAAGCGGGCAATGCAAATCTGCACTACAAAGAAGTATCACTTCCCACCAGTCAAAAGGGACATACACAAAATGTGTAAAAACCAGAAAGGCAAGACTGGCCCTGGAGAACAGGGAGCCTTGTTATGCTGATGGGCGGGATGTAAATTGCCAACTGCCTCACTGGAGGAGTGCATTGCGTTCCCTAAAACAAGTAAACAACAGAGCTATAGAGCCAAGGGCACTTCCAGTCTAGGGAATATACATTGGGAAAACTGAAATTCAATAAGACAGAGCCACCCCCAAATTTAGGGCTGCACTGCTTACAAGAACCTCAACTTGGGTACACCTTAAATATCCCAGGAAATATAAAAATGGTTCAAAAAACTGTGGTATTTATGTCCGATGGAATATCCCTCAGCCATGAAATCAATGTCATAAGACCAGGAGCAGCAAAGTGAGTGGATTCAGGTACGATGATTCTAAGTGAAATAAGTCACAGAGAAAAAGGAACTTATCCTAAGATATGACTTATGAAGATCCTGTAAACATGGCTACACATGAACTGAGTTAGGAAAGAGACCAGAGTCTCACATTTAGAAAACACTCTTATGCCTGCTTAAGGGGAAAGGAGAGGTGGGGTGATTCATAAAACCAGAGTTTGATATAAGCACAGGTACCATTTCCAAAACCAACTGTGGAATAGACAAGACCTACACCTTGCTCAGTGAAAGGGATTCAAAACCCCATATTTCCCGCAGAGGAATAGATCTGACTAGTAAGAATCTTAAAACCTATGTATTGATATGTCTCTGTAAGGGAATCAAGTGTGTCTAGACTGGCATAAACATGGCAGAGAGAATCAGCTCAAACCCACTATAAAAAGGAATTTCAAAAACAAAACCAAAAAACAGGGAAATACTTTACATTTCCTTCAGGGTCTCTGATGAAACCTGGAAAAACCCTGTCTACAATGACAGCTGGATGTGGCATAAGGCTGGACACTTGGGACTGAGAGGATTGGTGAGATTGGGTGAACAAATGCAGACCCTTTAAAGCAAAAATGCATGGCGCCCATTCCATGGGTCCCAACTCTCCAGGTTGAAGGGAATATTACTACAGCTATAACATGTACGGGAAACCAAGAGAATAGACACACTGTGAATACAAAAGGTTTCTAAAACTCAACGCGTAGTCCCTCTCCTGGTGCTCCGGTTTGACTTTCCAACTGCTTTACTATCAATCTCCCAACTTGGAGAGACAGCCCCTTTAACCTCCTGGTTCGCACAGGTTGCCAGTTTGGCAGAGGATGGAAGGGAAGAGGGAGAACCAATGAGAGAGTAGCTGTTAGGCATTTGGACGGGCATATGTCACTCTAATTTCCCGGCAGGAAAAGAATTAACCAGAGTTTCACCCACCAACCGGGAACCAGTATAGGTCCGGAACCAAAATTTTGGACTTGCGTACAGCTCACAAAAAAAGAGTTGGAAAATGGAGCTCAGGGCCATAGCAATTCACAAACTGGCAGAGTAATAAAGGACAACTATCGTCCAAAAATCTGTTGAGGGAAGGCAACGAGGCAGACTTGAAAGCCAGGCAGAGTAGCAGGAAACAGATTTCAAGAGGTACGTTGGAATCGCCTTGAAAGCACAGGAAGAGGGGCACAACTTCGACAATGACGCACTTGGCAAAAAAGGGCGTATGCGTTTTCTCCTGAATATATTCAGGACAATACGCATACGCCCTTTTTGGCCAAACAAGCAAGCGGGCAATGCAAATCTGCACTACAAAGTAGTATCACTTCCCACCGTTCCAAAGGGGCATCCACAAAATGTGTAAAAACCAGAAAGGCAAGACATGCCCTGGAGAACAGGGAGCCTTGTTATGCTGATGGGCGGGATGTAAATTGCCAACTGCCTCACTGGAGGAGTGCATTGCGTTCCCTAAAACAAGTAAACAACAGAGCTACAGAGCCAAGGGCACTTCCAGTCTAGGGAATATACATTGGGAAAACTGAAAATCAATAAGACAGAGCCAACCCCAAATTTAGGGCTGCACTGCTTACAAGAACCTCAACTTGGGTACACCTTAAATATCCCAGGAAATATAAAAATGGTTCAAAAAACTGTGGTATTTATGTCCGATGGAATATCCCTCAGCCATGAAATCAATGTCATAAGACCAGGAGCAGCAAAGTGAGTGGATTCAGGTACGATGATTCTAAGTGAAATAAGTCACACAGAAAAAGAAACTTATCATAAGATATGACTTATGAAGATCCTGTAAACATGGCTACACATGAACTGAGTTAGGAAAGAGACCAGAGTCTCACATTTAGAAAACACTCTTATGCCTGCTTAAGGGGAAAGGAGAGGTGGGGTGATGCATAAAACCAGAGTTTGATATAAGCACAGGTACCATTTCCAAAACCAACTGTGGAATAGACAAGACCTACACCTTCCTCAGTGAAAGGGACTCAAAACCCCATATTTCCCGCAGAGGAATAGATCTGACTAGTAAGAATCTTAAAACCTATGTATTGATATGTCTCTGTAAGGGAATCAAGTGTGTCTAGACTGGCATAAACATGGCAGAGAGAATCAGCTCAAACCCACTATAAAAAGGAATTTCAAAAACAAAACCAAAAAACAGGGAAATTCTTTACATTTCCTTCAGAGTCTCTGATGAAACCTGGAAAAACACTGTCTACCATGACAGCTGGATGTGGCATAAGGCTGGACACTTGGGACTGAGAGGATTGGTGAGATTGGGTGAGCAAATGCAGACCGTTTAAAGCAAAAATGCATGGCCCCCATTCCATGGGTCCCAACTCTCCAGGTTGAAGGGAATATTACTACAGCTATAACATGTACGGGAAACCTAGAGAATGGACACACGGTGAATACAAAAGGTTTCTAAAACTCAACGAGTAGTCCGTCTCCTGGTGCTCCGGTTTGACTTTCCAACTGTTTTACTATCAATCTCCCAACTTGGAGAGACAGCCCCTTTAACCTCCTGGTTCCCACAGGTTGCCAATTAGGCAGAGGATGGAAGGGAAGAGGGAGAACCAATGAGAGAGTAGCTGTTAGGCATTTGGACGGGCACATGTCACTCTAATTTCCCGGCAGGAAGAAGAATTAACCAGAGTCTCAGCCACCCACCGGGAACCAGTATAGGTCCTGAACCAAAATTTTGGACTTGCGTACAGCTCACAAAAAACGAGTTGGAAAATGGAGCTCAGGGCCACAGCAATTCACAAACTGGCAGAGTAATAAAGGACAACTATCGTTCAAAAATCTTTTGAGGGAAGGCAACGAGGCAGACTTGAAAGCCAGGCAGAATAGCAGGAAACAGATTTCAAGAGGTACGTTGGAATCGCGTTGAAAGCACAGGAAGAGGGGCACAACTTCGACAATGACGCAGTTGGCCAAAAATGGTGTATGCGTTTTCTCCTGAATATATTCAGGAGAAAACGCATACGCCCTTTTTGGCCAAACAAGCAAGCGGGCAATGCAAATCTGCACTACAAAGAAGTATCACTTCCCACCGGTCAAAAGGGACATCCACAAAATGTGTAAAAACCAGAAAGGCAAGACTGGCCCTGGAGAACAGGGAGCCTTGTTATGCTGATGGGCGGGATGTAAATTGCCAACTGCCTCACTGGAGGAGTGCATTGCGTTCCCTAAAACAAGTAAACAACAGAGCTACAGTGCCAAGGGCACTTCCAGTCTAGGGAATATACATTGGGAAAACTGAAAATCAATAAGACAGAGCCACCCCCAAATTTAGGGCTGCACTGCTTACAAGAACCTCAACTTGGGTACACCTTAAATATCACAGGAAATATAAAAATGGTTCAAAAAACTGTGGTATTTATGTCCGATGGAATATCCCTCAGCCATGAAATCAATGTCATAAGACCAGGAGCAGCAAAGTGAGTGGATTCAGGTACGATGGTTCTAAGTGAAATAAGTCACACAGAAAAAGAAACTTATCATAAGATATGACTTATGAAGATCCTGTAAACATGGCTACACATGAACTGAGTTAGGAAAGAGACCAGAGTCTCACATTTAGAAAACACTCTTATGCCTGCTTAAGGGGAAAGGAGAGGTGGGGTGAGTCATAAAACCAGAGTTTGATATAAGCACAGGTACCATTTCCAAAACCAACTGTGGAATAGACAAGACCTACACTTTCCTCAGTGAAAGGGACTCAAACCCCATATTTCCCGCAGAGCAATAGATCTGACTAGTAAGAATCTTAAAACCTATGTATTGATATGTCTCTGTAAGGGAATCAAGTGTGTCTAGACTGGCATAAACATGGCAGAGAGAATCAGCTCAAACCCACTATAAAAAGGAATTTCAAAAACAAATCCAAAAAACAGGGAAATTCTTTATATTTCCTTCAGGGTCTCTGATGAAACCTGGAAAGACCCTGTCTACAATGACAGCTGGATGTGGCATAAGGCTGGACACTTGGGACTGAGAGGATTGGTGAGATTGGGTGAGCAAATGCAGACCCTTTAAAGCAAAAATGCATGGCCCCCATTCCATGGGTCCCAACTCTCCAGGTTGAAGGGAATATTACTACAGCTATAACATGTTCGGGAACCCTAGAGAATGGACACACTGTGAATACAAAAGCTTTCTAAAACTCAACGCGTAATCCCTCTCCTGGTGCTCCGGTTTGACTTTCCAACTGCTTTACTATCAATCTCCCAACTTGGAGAGACAGCCCCTTTAACCTCCTGGTTCGCACAGGTTGCCAATTTGGCAGAGGATGGAAGGGAAGAGGGAGAACCAATGAGAGAGTAGCTGCTAGGCATTTGGACGGGCACATGTCACTCTAATTTCCCGGCAGGAAGAAGAATTAACCAGAGTTTCAGCCACCCACCGGGAACCAGTATAGGTCCTGAACCAAAATTTTGGACTTGCGTACAGCTCACAAAAAACGAGTTGGAAAATGGAGTTCAGGGCCACAGCAATTCACAAACTGGCAGAGTAATAAAGGACAACTATCGTCCAAAAATCTGTTGAGGGAAGGAAACGAGGCAGACTTGAAAGCCAGGCAGAGTAGCAGGAAACAGATTTCAAGAGGTACGTTGGAATCGCCTTGAAAGCACAGGAAGAGGGGCACAACATCGACAATGACGCAGTTGGCAAATGAGGGCGTATGCGTTTTCCCTGAATATATTCAGGAGAAAACGCATATGCCCTTTTTGGCCAAACCAGCAAGCGGGCAATGCAAATCTGCACTACAAAGAAGTATCACTTCCCACCGGTCAAATGGGACATCCACAAAATGTGTAAAAACCAGAAAGGCAAGACTGGCCCTGGAGAACAGGGAGCCTTGTTATGCTGATGGGCGGGATGTAAATTGCCAACTGCCTCACTGGAGGAGTGCATTGCGTTCCCTAAAACAAGTAAACAACAGAGCTATAGAGCCAAGGGCCCTTCCAGTCTAGGGAATATACATTGGGAAAACTGAAAATCAATAAGACAGAGCCACCCCCAAATTTAGGGCTGCACTGCTTACAAGAACCTCAACTTGGGTACACCTTAAATATCCTAGGAAATATAAAAATGGTTCAAAAAACTGTGGTATTTATGTCCGATGGAATATCCCTCAGCCATGAAATCAATGTCATAAGACCAGGAGCAGCAAAGTGAGTGGACTCAGGTACGATGATTCTAAGTGAAATAAGTCACACAGAAAAAGAATCTTATCATAAGATATGACTTATGAAGATCCTGTAAACATGGCTACACATGAACTGAGTTAGGAAAGAGACCAGAGTCTCACATTTAGAAAACACTCTTATGCCCGCTTAAGGGGAAAGGAGAGGTGGGGTGATGCATAAAACCAGAGTTTGATATAAGCACAGGTACCATTTCCAAAACCAACTGTGGAATAGACAAGACCTACACCTTCCTCAGTGAAAGGGACTCAAAACCCCATATTTCCCGCAGAGGAATAGATCTGACTAGTAAGAATCTTAAAACCTATGTATTGATATGTCTCTGTAAGGGAATCAAGTGTGTCTAGACTGGAATAAACATGGCAGAGAGAATCAGCTCAAACCCACTATAAAAAGGAATTTCAAAAACAAATCCAAAAAACAGGGAAATTCTTTCCATTTCCTTCAGGGTCTCTGATGAAACCTGGAAAAACCCTGTCTACAATGACAGCTGGATGTGGCATAAGGCTGGACACTTGGGACTGAGAGGATTGGTGAGATTGGGTGAGCAAATGCAGACCCTTTAAAGCAAAAATGCATGGCCCCCATTCCATGGGTCCCAACTCTCCAGGTTGAATGGAATATTACTACAGCTATAACATGTACGGGAAACCTAGAGAATGGACACACTGTGAATACAAAAGGTTTCTAAAACTCAACGAGTATTCCCTCTCCTGGTGCTCCGGTTTGACTTTCCAACTGCTTTACTATCAATCTCCCAACTTGGAGAGACAGCCCCTTTAACCTCCTGGTTCGCACAGGTTGCCAATTTGGCAGAGGATGGAAGGGAAGTGGGAGAACCAATGAGAGAGTAGCTGTTAGGCATTTGGACGGGCACATGTCACTCTAATTTCCCGGCAGGAAGAAGAATTAACCAGAGTCTCAGCCACCCACCGGGAACCAGTATAGGTCCTGAACCAAAATTTTGGACTTGCGTACAGCTCACAAAAAACGAGTTGGAAAATGGAGCTCAGGGCCACAGCAATTCACAAACTGGCAGAGTAATAAAGGACAACTATCGTCCAAAAATCTGTTGAGGGAAGGCAACGAGGCAGACTTGAAAGCCAGGCAGAATAGCAGGAAACAGATTTCAAGAGGTACGTTGGAATCGCCTTGAAAGCACAGGAAGAGGGGCACAACTTCGACAATGACGCAGTTGGCCAAAAAGGGCGTATGCGTTTTCTCCTGAATATATTCAGGAGAAAACGCATACGCCCTTTTTGGCCAAGCAAGCAAGCGGGCAATGCAAATCTGCACTACAAAGAAGTATCACTTCCCACCGTTCCAAAGGGGCATCCACAAAATGTGTAAAAACCAGAAAGGCAAGACAGGCCCTGGAGAACAGGGAGCCTTGTTATGCTGATGGGCGGGATGTAAATTGCCAACTGCCTCACTGGAGGAGTGCATTGCGTTCCCTAAAACAAGTAAACAACAGAGCTACAGAGTCAAGGGCACTTCCAGTCTAGGGAATATACCTTGGGAAAACTGAAAATCAATAAGACAGAGCCACCCCCAAATTTAGGGCTGCACTGCTTACAAGAACCTCAACATGGGTACATCATAAATATCCCAGGAAATATAAAAATGGTTCCAAAAACTGTGGTATTTATGTCCGATGGAATATCCCTCAGCCATGAAATCAATGTCATAAGACCAGGAGCAGCAAAGTGAGTGGATTCAGGTACGATGATTCTAAGTGAAATAAGTCACACAGAAAAAGAAACTTATCATAAGGTATGACTTATGAAGATCCTGTAAACATGGCTACACATGAACTGAGTTAGGAAAGAGACCAGAGTCTCACATTTAGAAAACACTCTTATGTCTGCTTAAGGGGAAAGGAGAGGTGAGGTGATTCATAAAACCAGAGTTTGATATACGCACAGGTACCATTTCCAAAACCAACTGTGGAATAGACAAGACCTACACCTTCCTCAGTGAAAGGGACTCAAAACCCCATATTTCCCGCAGAGGAAGAGATCTGACTAGTAATAATCTTAAAACCTATGTATTGATATGTCTCTGTAAGGGAATCAAGTGTGTCTAGACTGGCATAAACATGGCAGAGAGAATCAGCTCAAACCCACTATAAAAAGGAATTTCAAAAACAAAACCAAAAAACAGGGAAATTCTTTCCATTTCCTTCAGGGTCTCTGATGAAACCTGGAAAAACCCTGTCTACAATGACAGCTGGATGTGGCATAAGGCTGGACACTTGGGACTGAGAGGATTGGTGAGATTGGGTGAGCAAATGCAGACCCTTTAAAGCAAAAATGCATGGCCCCCATTCCATGGGTCCCAACTCTCCAGGTTGAAGGGAATATTACTACAGCTATAACATGTACGGGAAACCTAGAGAATGGACACACTGTGAATACAAAAGGTTTCTAAAACTCAACGAGTAGTCCCTCTCCTGGTGCTCCGGTTTGACTTTCCAACTGCTTTACTATCAATCTCCCAACTTGGAGAGACAGCCCCTTTAACCTCCTGGTTCGCACAGGTTGCCAATTTGGCAGAGGATGGAAGGGAAGAGGGAGAACCAATGAGAGAGTAGCTGTTAGGCATTTGGACGGGCACATGTCACTCTAATTTCCCGGCAGGAAGAAGAATTAACCAGAGTCTCAGCCACCCACCGGGAACCAGTATAGGTCCTGAACCAAAATTTTGGACTTGCGTACAGCTCACAAAAAACGAGTTGGAAAATAGAGCTCAGGGGCACAGCAATTCACAAACTGGCAGAATAATAAAGGACAACTATCGTCCAAAAATCAGTTGAGGGAAGGCAACGAGGCAGAATAGCAGGAAACAGATTTTAAGAGGTACGTTGGAATCGCCATGAAAGCACAGGAAGAGGGGCACAACTTCGACAATGACGCAGTTGGCCAAAAAGGGCGTATGCGTTTTCTCCTGAATATATTCAGGAGAAAACGCATACGCCCTTTTTGGCCAAACAAGCAAGCGGGCAATGCAAATCTGCACTACAAAGAAGTATCATTTCCCACCGGTCAAAAGGGACATCCACAAAATGTGTAAAAACCAGAAAGGCAAGACTGGCCCTGGAGAACAGGGAGCCTTGTTATGCTGATGGGCGGGATGTAAATTGCCAACTGCCTCACTGGAGGAGTGCATTGCGTTCCCTAAAACAAGTAAACAACAGAGCTACAGAGCCAAGGGCACTTCCAGTCTAGGGAATATACATTGGGAAAACTGAAAATCAATAAGACAGAGCCACCCCCAAATTTAGGGCTGCACTGCTTAGAAGAACCTCAACTTGGGTACACCTTAAATATCCCAGGAAATATAAAAATGGTTCAAAAAACTGTGGTATTTATGTCCGATGGAATATCCCTCAGCCATGAAATCAATGTCATAAGACCAGGAGCAGCAAAGTGAGTGGATTCAGGTACGATGATTCTAAGTGAAATAAGTCACACCGAAAAAGAAACTTATCATAAGATATGACTTATGAAGATCCTGTAAACATGGCTACACATGAACTGAGTTAGGAAAGAGACCAGAGTCTCACATTTAGAAAACACTCTTATGCCTGCTTAAGGGGAAAGGAGAGGTGGGGTGATTCATAAAACCAGAGTTTGATATAAGCACAGGTACCATTTCCAAAACCAACTGTGGAATAGACAAGACCTACACCTTCCTCAGTGAAAGGGACTCAAAACCCCATATTTCCCGCAGAGGAATAGATCTGACTAGTAAGAATCTTAAAACCTATGTATTGATATGTCTCTGTAAGGGAATCAAGTGTGTCTAGACTGGCATAAACATGGCAGAGAGAATCAGCTCAAACCCACTATAAAAAGGGATTTCAAAGGCAAAACCAAAAAACAGGGAAATTCTTTAACATTTCCTTCAGGGTCTCTGATGAAACCTGGAAAAACCCTGTCTACAATGACAGCTGGATGTGGCAAAAGGCTGGACACTTGGGACTGAGAGGATTGGTGAGATTGGGTGAGCAAATGCAGACCCTTTAAAGCAAAAATGCATGGCCCCCATTCCATGGGTCCCAACTCTCCATGTTGAAGGGAATATTACAACAGCTATAACATGTACGGGAAACCTAGAGAATGGACACACTGTGAATACAAAAGGTTTCTAAAACTCAACGAGTAGTCCCTCTCCTGGTGCTCCGGTTTGACTTTCCAACTGCTTTACTATCAATCTCCCAACTTGGAGAGAGAGCCCCTTTAACCTCCTGGTTCGCACAGGTTGCCAATTTGGCAGAGGATGGAAGGGAATCGGGAGAACCAATGAGAGAGTAGCTGTTAGGCATTTGGACGGGCACATGTCACTCTAATTTCCCGGCAGGAAGAAGAATTAACCAGAGTCTCAGCCACCCACCGGTAACCAGTATAGGTCCTGAACCAAAATTTTGGACTTGCGTACATCTCACAAAAAACGAGTTTGAAAATGGAGCTCAGAGCCACAGCAATTCACAAACTGGCAGAGTAATAAAGGACAACTATCGTCCAAAAATCTGTTGAGGGAAGGCAACGAGGCAGACTTGAAAGCCAGGCAGAATAGCAGGAAACAGATTTCAAGAGGTACGTTGGAATCGCCTTGAAAGCACAGGAAGAGGGGCACAACTTCGACAATGACGCAGTTGGCCAAAAAGGGCGTATGCGTTTTCTCCTGAATATATTCAGGAGAAAACGCATACGCCCTTTTTGGCCAAACAAGCAAGCGGGCAATGCAAATCTGCACAACAAAGAAGTATCACTTCCCAACGGTCAAAAGGGACATCCACAAAATGTGTACAAACCAGAAAGGCAAGACTGGCCCTGGAGAACAGGGAGCCTTGTTATGCTGATGGGCGGGATGTAAATTGCCAACTGCCTCACTGGAGGAGTGCATTGCGTTCCCTAAAACAAGTAAACAACAGAGCTACAGAGCCAAGGGCACTTCCAGTCTAGGGAATATACGTTGGGAAAACTGAAAATCAATAAGACAGAGCCACCCCCAAATTTAGGGCTGCACTGCTTACAAGAACCTCAACTTGGGTACCCCTTAAATATCCCAGGAAATATAAAAATGGTTCAAATAACTGTGGTATTTATGTCCGATGGAATATCCCTCAGCCATGAAATCAATGTCATTAGACCAGGAGCAGCATAGTGAGTGGATTCATGTACGATGATTCTAAGTGAAATAAGTCACACAGAAAAAGAAACTTATCATAAGATATCACTTATGAAGATCCTGTAAACATGGCTACACATGAACTGAGTTAGGAAAGAGACCAGAGTCTCACATTTAGAAAACACTCTTATGCCTGCTTAAGGGGAAAGGAGAGGTGGGGTGATTCATAAAACCAGAGTTTGATATAAGCACAGGTACCATTTCCAAAACCAACTGTGGAATAGACAAGACCTACACCTTCCTCAGTGAAAGGGACTCAAAACCCCATATTTCCCGGAGAGGAATAGATCTGACTAGTAAGAATATTAAAACCTATGTATTGATATGTCTCTGTAAGGGAATCAAGTGTGTCTAGACTGGCATAAACATGGCAGAGAGAATCAGCTCAAACCCACTATAAAAAGGGATTTCAAAGGCAAAACCAAAAAACAGGGAAATTCTTTAACATTTCCTTCAGGGTCTCTGATGAAACCTGGAAAAACCCTGTCTACAATGACAGCTGGATGTGGCATAAGGCTGGACACTTGGGACTGAGAGGATTGGTGAGATTGGGTGAGCAAATGCAGACCCTTTAAAGCAAAAATGCATGGCCCCCATTCCATGGGTCCCAACTCTCCAGGTTGAAGGGAATATTACTACAGCTATAACATGTACGGGAAACCTAGAGAATGGACACACTGTGAATACAAAAGGTTTCTAAAACTCAACGAGTAGTCCCTCTCCTTGTGCTCCGGTTTGACTTTCCAACTGCTTTACTATCAATCTCCCAACTTGGAGAGACAGCCCCTTTAACCTCCTGGTTCTCACAGGTTGCCAATTTGGCAGAGGATGGAAGGGAAGCGGGAGAACCAATGAGAGAGTAGCTGTTAGGCATTTGGACGGGCACATGTCACTCTAATTTCCCGGCAGGAAGAAGAATTAACCAGAGTCTCAGCCACCCACCGGGAACCAGTATAGGTCCTGAACCAAAATTTTGGACTTGCGTACAGCTCACAAAAAACGAGTTGGAAAATGGAGCTCAGGGCCACAGCAATTCACAAACTGGCAGAGTAATAAAGGACAACTATCGTCCAAAAATCTGTTGAGGGAAGGCAACGAGGCAGACTTGAAAGCCAGGCAGAATAGCAGGAAACAGATTTCAAGAGGTACGTTGGAATCGCCTTGAAAGCACAGGAAGAGGGGCACAACTTCGACAATGACGCAGTTGGCCAAAAAGGGCGTATGCGTTTTCTCCTGAATATATTCAGGAGAAAACGCATACGCCCTTTTTGGCCAAACAAGCAAGCGGGCAATGCAAATCTGCACAACAAAGAAGTATCACTTCCCAACGGTCAAAAGGGACATCCACAAAATGTGTACAAACCAGAAAGGCAAGACTGGCCCTGGAGAACAGGGAGCCTTGTTATGCTGATGGGCGGGATGTAAATTGCCAACTGCCTCACTGGAGGAGTGCATTGCGTTCCCTAAAACAAGTAAACAACAGAGCTACAGAGCCAAGGGCACTTCCAGTCTAGGGAATATACATTGGGAAAACTGAAAATCAATAAGACAGAGCCACCCCCAAATTTAGGGCTGCAATGCTTACAAGAACCTCAACTTGGCTACACCTTAAATATCCCAGGAAATATAAAAATGGTTCAAAAAACTGTGGTATTTATGTCCGATGGAATATCCCTCAGCCATGAAATCAATGTCATAAGACCAGGAGCAGCAAAGTGAGTGGATTCATGTACGATGATTCTAAGTGAAATAAGTCACACAGAAAAAGAAACTTATCATAAGATATCACTTATGAAGATCCTGTAAACATGGCTACACATGAACTGAGTTAGGAAAGAGACCAGAGTCTCACATTTAGAAAACACTCTTATGCCTGCTTAAGGGGAAAGGAGAGGTGGGGTGATTCATAAAACCAGAGTTTGATATAAGCACAGGTACCATTTCCAAAACCAACTGTGGAATAGACAAGACCTACACCTTCCTCAGTGAAAGGGACTCAAAACCCCATATTTCCCGCAGAGGAATAGATCTGACTAGTAAGAATCTTAAAACCTATGTATTGATATGTCTCTGTAAGGGAATCAAGTGTGTCTAGACTGGCATAAACATGGCAGAGAGAATCAGCTCAAACCCACTATAAAAAGGGATTTCAAAAGCAAAACCAAAAAACAGGGAAATTCTTTACATTTCCTTCAGGGTCTCTGATGAAACCTGGAAAAACCCTGTCTACAATGACAGCTGGATGTGGCATAAGGCTGGACACTTGGGACTGAGAGGATTGGTGAGATTGGGTGAGCAAATGCAGACCCTTTAAAGCAAAAATGCATGGCCCCCATTCCATGGGTCCCAACTCTCCAGGTTGAAGGGAGTATTACTACAGCTATAACATGTACGGGAAACCTAGAGAATGGACACACTGTGAATACAAAAGGTTTCTAAAACTCAACGAGTAGTCCATCTCCTGGTGCTCCGGTTTGACTTTCCAACTGCTTTACTATCAATCTCCCAACTTGGAGAGACAGCCCCTTTAACCTCCTGGTTCGCACTGGTTGCCAATTTGGCAGAGGATGGAACGGAAGAGGGAGAACCAATGAGAGAGTAGCTGTTAGGCATTTGGACGGGCACATGTCACTCTAATTTCCCGGCAGGAAGAAGAATTAACCAGAGTCTCAGCCAACCACCGGGAACCAGTATAGGTCCTGAACCAAAATTTTGGACTTGCGTACAGCTCACAAAAAACGAGTTGGAAAATGGAGCTCAGGGCCACAGCAATTCACAAACTGGCAGAGTAATAAAGGACAACTATCGTCCAAAAATCTGTTGAGGGAAGGCAACGAGGCAGACTTGAAAGCCAGGCAGAATAGCAGGAAACAGATTTCAAGAGGTACGTTGGAATCGCCTTGAAAGCACAGGAAGAGGGGCACAACTTCGACAATGACGCAGTTGGCCAAAAAGGGCGTATGCGTTTTCTCCTGAATATATTCAGGAGAAAACGCATACGCCCTTTTTGGCCAAACAAGCAAGCGGGCAATGCAAATCTGCACTACAAAGAGGTATCACTTCCCACCGGTCAAAAGGGACATCCACAAAATGTGTAAAAACCAGAAAGGCAAGACTGGCCCTGGAGAACAGGGAGCCTTGTTATGCTGATGGGCGGGATGTAAATTGCCAACTGCCTCACTGGAGGAGTGCATTGCGTTCCCTAAAACAAGTAAACAACAGAGCTACAGAGCCAAGGGCACTTCCAGTCTAGGGAATATACATTGGGAAAACTGAAAATCAATAAGACAGAGCCACCCCCAAATTTAGGGCTGCACTGCTTACAAGAACCTCAACTTGGGTACACCTTAAATATCCCAGGAAATATAAAAATGGTTCAAAAAACTATGGTATTTATGTCCGATGGAATATCCCTCAGCCATGAAATCAATGTCATAAGACCAGGAGCAGCAAAGTGAGTGGATTCAGGTACGATGATTCTAAGTGAAATAAGTCACACAGAAAAAGAAACTTATCATAAGATATGACTTATGAAGATCCTGTAAACATGGCTACACATGAACTGAGTTAGGAAAGAGACCAGAGTCTCACATTTAGAAAACACTCTTATGCCTGCTTAAGGGGAAAGGAGAGGTGGGGTGATTCATAAAACCAGAGTTTGATATAAGCACAGGTACCATTTCCAAAACCAACTGTGGAATAGACAAGACCTACACCTTCCTCAGTGAAAGGGACTCAAAACCCCATATTTCCCGCAGAGGAATAGATCTGACTAGTAAGAATCTTAAAACCTATGTATTGATATGTCTCTGTAAGGGAATCAAGTGTGTCTAGACTGGCATAAACATGGCAGAGAGAATCAGCTCAAACCCACTATAAAAAGGGATTTCAAAGGCAAAACCAAAAAACAGGGAAATTCTTTAACATTTCCTTCAGGGTCTCTGATGAAACCTGGAAAAACCCTGTCTACAATGACAGCTGGATGTGGCATAAGGCTGGACACTTGGGACTGAGAGGATTGGTGAGATTGGGTGAGCAAATGCAGACCCTTTAAAGCAAAAATGCATGGCCCCCATTCCATGGGTCCCAACTCTCCAGGTTGAAGGGAATATTACTACAGCTATAACATGTACGGGAAACCTAGAGAATGGACACACTGTGAATACAAAAGGTTTCTAAAACTCAACGAGTAGTCCCTCTCCTGGTGCTCCGGTTTGACTTTCCAACTGCTTTACTATCAATCTCCCAACTTGGAGAGAGAGCCCCTTTAACCTCCTGGTTCGCACAGGTTGCCAATTTGGCAGAGGATGGAAGGGAATCGGGAGAACCAATGAGAGAGTAGCTGTTAGGCATTTGGACGGGCACATGTCACTCTAATTTCCCGGCAGGAAGAAGAATTAACCAGAGTCTCAGCCACCCACCGGGAACCAGTATAGGTCCTGAACCAAAATTTTGGACTTGCGTACAGCTCACAAAAAACGAGTTGGAAAATGGAGCTCAGAGCCACAGCAATTCACAAACTGGCAGAGTAATAAAGGACAACTATCGTCCAAAAATCTGTTGAGGGAAGGCAACGAGGCAGACTTGAAAGCCAGGCAGAATAGCAGGAAACAGATTTCAAGAGGTACGTTGGAATCGCCTTGAAAGCACAGGAAGAGGGGCACAACTTCGACAATGACGCAGTTGGCCAAAAAGGGCGTATGCGTTTTCTCCTGAATATATTCAGGAGAAAACTCATACGCCCTTTTTGGCCAAACAAGCAAGCGGGCAATGCAAATCTGCACAACAAAGAAGTATCACTTCCCAACGGTCAAAAGGGACATCCACAAAATGTGTACAAACCAGAAAGGCAAGACTGGCCCTGGAGAACAGGGAGCCTTGTTATGCTGATGGGCGGGATGTAAATTGCCAACTGCCTCACTGGAGGAGTGCATTGCGTTCCCTAAAACAAGTAAACAACAGAGCTACAGAGCCAAGGGCACTTCCAGTCTAGGGAATATACGTTGGGAAAACTGAAAATCAATAAGACAGAGCCACCCCCAAATTTAGGGCTGCACTGCTTACAAGAACCTCAACTTGGGTACCCCTTAAATATCCCAGGAAATATAAAAATGGTTCAAAAAACTGTGGTATTTATGTCCGATGGAATATCCCTCAGCCATGAAATCAATGTCATAAGACCAGGAGCAGCATAGTGAGTGGATTCATGTACGATGATTCTAAGTGAAATAAGTCACACAGAAAAAGAAACTTATCATAAGATATCACTTATGAAGATCCTGTAAACATGGCTACACATGAACTGTGTTAGGAAAGAGACCAGAGTCTCACATTTAGAAAACACTCTTATGCCTGCTTAAGGGGAAAGGAGAGGTGGGGTGATTCATAAAACCAGAGTTTGATATAAGCACAGGTACCATTTCCAAAACCAACTGTGGAATAGACAAGACCTACACCTTCCTCAGTGAAAGGGACTCAAAACCCCATATTTCCCGCAGAGGAATAGATCTGACTAGTAAGAATCTTAAAACCTATGTATTGATATGTCTCTGTAAGGGAATCAAGTGTGTCTAGACTGGCATAAACATGGCAGAGAGAATCAGCTCAAACCCACTATAAAAAGGGATTTCAAAGGCAAAACCAAAAAACAGGGAAATTCTTTAACATTTCCTTCAGGGTCTCTGATGAAACCTGGAAAAACCCTGTCTACAATGACAGCTGGATGTGGCATAAGGCTGGACACTTGGGACTGAGAGGATTGGTGAGATTGGGTGAGCAAATGCAGACCCTTTAAAGCAAAAATGCATGGCCCCCATTCCATGGGTCCCAACTCTCCAGGTTGAAGGGAATATTACTACAGCTATAACATGTACGGGAAACCTAGAGAATGGACACACTGTGAATACAAAAGGTTTCTAAAACTCAACGAGTAGTCCCTCTCCTGGTGCTCCGGTTTGACTTTCCAACTGCTTTACTATCAATCTCCCAACTTGGAGAGAGAGCCCCTTTAACCTCCTGGTTCGCACAGGTTGCCAATTTGGCAGAGGATGGAAGGGAATCGGGAGAACCAATGAGAGAGTAGCTGTTAGGCATTTGGACGGGCACATGTCACTCTAATTTCCCGGCAGGAAGAAGAATTAACCAGAGTCTCAGCCACCCACCGGTAACCAGTATAGGTCCTGAACCAAAATTTTGGACTTGCGTACAGCTCACAAAAAACGAGTTTGAAAATGGAGCTCAGAGCCACAGCAATTCACAAACTGGCAGAGTAATAAAGGACAACTATCGTCCAAAAATCTGTTGAGGGAAGGCAACGAGGCAGACTTGAAAGCCAGGCAGAATAGCAGGAAACAGATTTCAAGAGGTACGTTGGAATCGCCTTGAAAGCACAGGAAGAGGGGCACAACTTCGACAATGACGCAGTTGGCCAAAAAGGGCGTATGCGTTTTCTCCTGAATATATTCAGGAGAAAACGCATACGCCCTTTTTGGCCAAACAAGCAAGCGGGCAATGCAAATCTGCACAACAAAGAAGTATCACTTCCCAACGGTCAAAAGGGACATCCACAAAATGTGTACAAACCAGAAAGGCAAGACTGGCCCTGGAGAACAGGGAGCCTTGTTATGCTGATGGGCGGGATGTAAATTGCCAACTGCCTCACTGGAGGAGTGCATTGCGTTCCCTAAAACAAGTAAACAACAGAGCTACAGAGCCAAGGGCACTTCCAGTCTAGGGAATATACGTTGGGAAAACTGAAAATCAATAAGACAGAGCCACCCCCAAATTTAGGGCTGCACTGCTTACAAGAACCTCAACTTGGGTACCCCTTAAATATCCCAGGAAATATAAAAATGGTTCAAAAAACTGTGGTATTTATGTCCGATGGAATATCCCTCAGCCATGAAATCAATGTCATAAGACCAGGAGCAGCATAGTGAGTGGATTCATGTACGATGATTCTAAGTGAAATAAGTCACACAGAAAAAGAAACTTATCATAAGATATCACTTATGAAGATCCTGTAAACATGGCTACACATGAACTGAGTTAGGAAAGAGACCAGAGTCTCACATTTAGAAAACACTCTTATGCCTGCTTAAGGGGAAAGGAGAGGTGGGGTGATTCATAAAACAAGAGTTTGATATAAGCACAGGTACCATTTCCAAAACCAACTGTGGAATAGACAAGACCTACACCTTCCTCAGTGAAAGGGACTCAAAACCCCATATTTCCCGCAGAGGAATAGATCTGACTAGTAAGAATATTAAAACCTATGTATTGATATGTCTCTGTAAGGGAATCAAGTGTGTCTAGACTGGCATAAACATGGCAGAGAGAATCAGCTCAAACCCACTATAAAAAGGGATTTCAAAGGCAAAACCAAAAAACAGGGAAATTCTTTAACATTTCCTTCAGGGTCTCTGATGAAACCTGGAAAAACCCTGTCTACAATGACAGCTGGATGTGGCATAAGGCTGGACACTTGGGACTGAGAGGATTGGTGAGATTGGGTGAGCAAATGCAGACCCTTTAAAGCAAAAATGCATGGCCCCCATTCCATGGGTCCCAACTCTCCAGGTTGAAGGGAATATTACTACAGCTATAACATGTACGGGAAACCTAGAGAATGGACACACTGTGAATACAAAAGGTTTCTAAAACTCAACGAGTAGTCCCTCTCCTGGTGCTCCGGTTTGACTTTCCAACTGCTTTACTATCAATCTCCGAACTTGGAGAGACAGCCCCTTTAACCTCCTGGTTCTCACAGGTTGCCAATTTGGCAGAGGATGGAAGGGAATCGGGAGAACCAATGAGAGAGTAGCTGTTAGGCATTTGGACGGGCACATGTCACTCTAATTTCCCGGCAGGAAGAAGAATTAACCAGAGTCTCAGCCACCCACCGGGAACCAGTATAGGTCCTGAACCAAAATTTTGGACTTGCGTACAGCTCACAAAAAACGAGTTTGAAAATGGAGCTCAGGGCCACAGCAATTCACAAACTGGCAGAGTAATAAAGGACAACTATCGTCCAAAAATCTGTTGAGGGAAGGCAACGAGGCAGACTTGAAAGCCAGGCAGAATAGCAGGAAACAGATTTCAAGAGGTACGTTGGAATCGCCTTGAAAGCACAGGAAGAGGGGCACAACTTCGACAATGACGCAGTTGGCCAAAAAGGGCGTATGCGTTTTCTCCTGAATATATTCAGGAGAAAACGCATACACCCTTTTTGGCCAAACAAGCAAGCGGGCAATGCAAATCTGCACAACAAAGAAGTATCACTTCCCAACGGTCAAAAGGGACATCCACAAAATGTGTACAAACCAGAAAGGCAAGACTGGCCCTGGAGAACAGGGAGCCTTGTTATGCTGATGGGCGGGATGTAAATTGCCAACTGCCTCACTGGAGGAGTGCATTGCGTTCCCTAAAACAAGTAAACAACAGAGCTACAGAGCCAAGGGCACTTCCAGTCTAGGGAATATACATTGGGAAAACTGAAAATCAATAAGACAGAGCCACCCCCAAATTTAGGGCTGCACTGCTTACAAGAACCTCAACTTGGCTACACCTTAAATATCCCAGGAAATATAAAAATGGTTCAAAAAACTGTGGTATTTATGTCCGATGGAATATCCCTCAGCCATGAAATCAATGTCATAAGACCAGGAGCAGCATAGTGAGTGGATTCATGTACGATGATTCTAAGTGAAATAAGTCACACAGAAAAAGAAACTTATCATAAGATATCACTTATGAAGATCCTGTAAACATGGCTACACATGAACTGTGTTAGGAAAGAGACCAGAGTCTCACATTTAGAAAACACTCTTATGCCTGCTTAAGGGGAAAGGAGAGGTGGGGTGATTCATAAAACCAGAGTTTGATATAAGCACAGGTACCATTTCCAAAACCAACTGTGGAATAGACAAGACCTACACCTTCCTCAGTGAAAGGGACTCAAAACCCCATATTTCCCGCAGAGGAATAGATCTGACTAGTAAGAATCTTAAAACCTATGTATTGATATGTCTCTGTAAGGGAATCAAGTGTGTCTAGACTGGCATAAACATGGCAGAGAGAATCAGCTCAAACCCACTATAAAAAGGGATTTCAAAAGCAAAACCAAAAAACAGGGAAATTCTTTAACATTTCCTTCAGGGTCTCTGATGAAACCTGGAAAAACCCTGTCTACAATGACAGCTGGATGTGGCATAAGGCTGGACACTTGGGACTGAGAGGATTGGTGAGATTGGGTGAGCAAATGCAGACCCTTTAAAGCAAAAATGCATGGCCCCCATTCCATGGGTCCCAACTCTCCAGGTTGAAGGGAATATTACTACAGCTATAACATGTACGGGAAACCTAGAGAATGGACACACTGTGAATACAAAAGGTTTCTAAAACTCAACGAGTAGTCCCTCTCCTGGTGCTCCGGTTTGACTTTCCAACTGCTTTACTATCAATCTCCCAACTTGGAGAGAGAGCCCCTTTAACCTCCTGGTTCGCACAGGTTGCCAATTTGGCAGAGGATTGAAGGGAATCGGGAGAACCAATGAGAGAGTAGCTGTTAGGCATTTGGACGGGCACATGTCACTCTAATTTCCCGGCAGGAAGAAGAATTAACCAGAGTCTCAGCCACCCACCGGGAACCAGTATAGGTCCTGAACCAAAATTTTGGACTTGCGTACAGCTCGCAAAAAACGAGTTGGAAAATGGAGCTCAGGGCCACAGCAATTCACAAACTGGCAGAGTAATAAAGGACAACTATCGTCCAATAATCTGTTGAGGGAAGGCAAGGAGGCAGACGTGAAAGCCAGGGAGAATAGCAGGAAACACATTTCAAGAGGTACGTTGGATTCGCCCTTAAAGCACAGGTAGAGTGGCACAACTTCGACAATGACACAGTTGGCCAAAAAGGGCGTATGCGTTTTCTCCTGAATATATTCAGGAGAAAACGCATACGCCCTTTTTGGCCAAACAAGCAAGCGGGCAATGCAAATCTGCACTACAAAGAAGGATCACTTCCCACCGGTCAAAAGGGACATCCACAAAATGTGTAAAAACCAGAAAGTCAAGACAGGCCCTGGAGAACAGGGAGCCTTGTTATGCTGATGGGCGGGATGTAAATTGCCAACTGCCTCACTGGAGGAGTGCATTGCGTTCCCTAAAACAGGTAAACAACAGAGCTACAGAGCCAAGGGCACTTCCAGTCTAGGGAATATACATTGGGAAAACTGAAAATCAATAAGACAGAGCCTCCCCCATATTTAGGGCGGCACTGCTTACAAGAACCTCAACTTGGGTACACCTTAAATATCCCAGGAAATATAAAAATGGTTCAAAAAACTGTGGTATTTATGTCCGATGGAATATCCCTCAGCCATGAAATCAATGTCATAAGACCAGGAGCAGCAAAGTGAGTGGATTCAGGTACGATGATTCTAAGTGAAATAAGTCACACAGAAAAAGAAACTTATCATAAGATATCACTTATGAAGATCCTGTAAACATGGCTACACATGACCTGAGTTAGGAAAGAGACCAGAGTCTGACATTTAGAAAACACTCTTATGCCTGCTTAAGGGGAAAGGAGAGGTGGGGTGATGCATAAAACCAGAGTTTGATATAAGCACAGGTACCATTTCCAAAACCAACTGTGGAATAGACAAGACCTACACCTTCCTCGGTGAAAGGGACTCAAAACCCCATATTTCCCGCAGAGGAATAGATCTGACTAGTAAGAATCTTAAAACCTATGTATTGATATGTCTCTTTAAGGGAATCAAGTGTGTCTAGACTGGCATAAACATGGCAGAGAGAATCAGCTCAAATCCACTATAAAAAGGAATTTCAAAAACAAAACCAAAAAACAGGGAAATTCTTTACATTTCCTTCAGGGTCTCTGATGAAACCTGGAAAAACCCTGTCTACAATGACAGCTGGATGTGGCATAAGGCTGGACACATGGGACTGAGAGGATTGGTGAGATTGGGTGAGCAAATGCAGACCCTCTAAAGCAAAAATGCATGGCCCCCATTCCATGGGTCCCAACTCTCCAGGTTGAAGGGAATATTACTACAGCTATAACATGTACGGGAAACCTAGAGAATGGACACACTGTGAATACAAAAGGTTTCTAAAACTCAACGAGTAGTCCCTCTCCTGCGGCTCCGGTTTGACTTTCCAACTGCTTTACTATCAATCTCCCAACTTGGAGAGACAGCCCCTTTAACCTCCTGGTTCGCACAGGTTGCCAATTTGGCAGAGGATGGAAGGGAAGAGGGAGAACCAATGAGAGTTTTACTGGTAGGCATTTGGACGGGCACATGTCACTCTAATTTCCCGGCAGGAAGAAGAATTAACCAGAGTCTCAGCCACCCACCGGGAACCGGTATAGGTCCTGAACCAAAATTTTGGACTTGCGTACAGCTCACAAAAAACGAGTTGGAAAATGGAGCTCAGGGCCACAGCAATTCACAAACTGGCAGAGTAATAAAGGACAACTATCGTCCAAAAATCTGTTGAGGGAAGGCAACGAGGCAGACATGAAAGCCAGGCAGAATAGCAGGAAACAGATTTCAAGAGGTACGTTGGAATCGCCTTTAAAGCACAGGAAGAGGGGCACAACTTCGACAATGACGCAGTTGGCCAAAAAGGGCGTATGCGTTTTCTCCTGAATATATTCAGGAGAAAACGCATACGCCCTTTTTGGCCAAAGAAGCAAGCGGGCAATGCAAATCTGCACTACAAAGAAGTATCACTTCCCACCGGTCAAAAGGGACATCCACAAAATGTGTAAAAACCAGAAAGGCAAGACAGTCCTTGGAGAAAAGGGAGCCTTGTTATGCTGATGGGCGGGATGTAAATTGCCAACTGCCTCACTGGAGGAGTGCATTGCGTTCCCTAAAACAAGTAAACAACAGAGCTACAGAGCCAAGGGCACTTCCAGTCTAGGGAATATACATTGGGAAAACAGAAAATCAATAAGACAGAGCCACCCCCAAATTTAGGGCTGCACTGCTTACAAGAACCTCAACTTGGGTACACCTTAAATATCCCAGGAAATATAAAAATGGTTCAAAAAACTGTGGTATTTATGTCCGATGGAATATCCCTCAGCCATGAAATCAATGTCATAAGACCAGGAGCAGCAAAGTGAGTGGATTCAGGTACGATGATTCTAAGTGAAATAAGTCACACAGAAAAAGAAACTTATCATAAGATATCACTTATGAAGATCCTGTAAACATGGCTACACATGAACTGAGTTAGGAAAGAGAACAGAGTCTGACATTTAGAAAACACTCTTATGCCTGCTTAAGGGGAAAGGAGAGGTGGGGTGATGCATAAAACCAAGTTTGATATAAGCACAGGTACCATTTCTAAAACCAACTGTGGAATAGACAAGACCTACACCTTCCTCAGTGAAAGGGACTCAAAACCCCATATTTCCCGCAGAGGAATAGATCTGACTAGTAAGAATCTTAAAACCTATGTATTGATATGTCTCTGTAAGGGAATCAAGTGTGTCTAGACTGGCATAAACATGGCAGAGAGAATCAGCTCAAACCCACTATAAAAAGGAATTTCAAAAACAAAACCAAAAAAACAGGGAAATTCTTTATATTTCCTTCAGGGTCTCTGATGAAACTTGGAAAAACCCTGTCTAAAATGACAGCTGGTTGTGGCATAAGGCTGGACACTTGGGACTGAGAGGATTGGTGAGATTGGGTGAGCAAATGCAGACCCTTTAAAGCAAAAATGCATGGCCCCCATTCCATGGGTCCCAACTCTCCAGGTTGAAGGGAATATTACTACAGCTATAACATGTACGGGAAACCTAGAGAATGGACACACTGTGAATACAAAAGCTTTCTAAAACTCAACGAGGAGTCCCTCTCCTGGTGCTCCGGTTTGACTTTCCAACTGCTTTACTATCAATCTCCCAACTTGGAGAGACAGCCCCTTTAACCTCCTGGTTTGCACAGGTTGCCAATTTGGCAGAGGATGGAAGGGAAGAGCGAGAACCAATGAGAGAGTTACTGTTAGGCATTTGGACGGGCATATGTCACTCTAATTTCCCGGCAGGAAGAAGAATCAACCAGAGTCTCAGCCACCCACCGGGAACCAGTATAAGTCCTGAACCAAAATTTTGGACTTGCGTACAGCTCACAAAAAACGAGTTGGAAAATGGAGCTCAGGGCCACAGCAATTCACAAACTGGCAGAGTAATAAAGGACAACTATCGTCCAAAAATCTGTTGAGGGAAGGCAACGAGGCAGACTTCAAAGCCAGGCAGAATAGCAGGAAACAGATTACAAGAGGTACGTTGGAATCGCCTTTAAAGCACAGGAAGAGGGGCACAACTTCGACAATGACGCAGTTGGCCAAAAAGGGCGTATGCGTTTTCTCCTGAATATATTCAGGAGAAAACGCATATGCCCTTTTTGGCCAAACAAGCAAGCGGGCAATGCAAATCTGCACTACAAAGAAGTATCACTTCCCACCGGTCAAAAGGGACATCCACAAAATGTGTAAAAACCAGAAAGGCAAGACAGGCCCTGGAGAACAGGGAGCCTTTTTATGCTGATGGGCGGGATGTAAATTGCCAACTGCCTCACTGGAGGAGTGCATTGCGTTCCCTAAAACAAGTAAACAACAGAGCTACAGAGCCAAGGGCACTTCCAGTCTAGGGAATATACATTGGGAAAACTGAAAATCAATAAGACAGAGACACCCCCAAATTTAGGGCTGCACTGCTTACAAGAACCTCAACTTAGGTACACCTTAAATATCCCAGGAAATATAAAAATGGTTCAAAAAACTGTGGTATTTATGTCCGATGGAATATCCCTCAGCCATGAAATCAATGTCATAAGACCAGGAGCAGCAAAGTGAGTGGATTCAGGTACGATGATTCTAAGTGAAATAAGTCACACAGAAAAAGAAACTTATCATAAGATATCACTTATGAAGATCCTGTAAACATGGCTACACATGAACTGAGTTAGGAAAGAGAACAGAGTCTGACATTTAGAAAACACTCTTATGCCTGCTTAAGGGGAAAGGAGAGGTGGGGTGATGCATAAAACCAGAGTTTGATATAAGCAGAGGTACCATTTCCAAAACCAACTGTGGAATAGACAAGACCTACACCTTCCTCAGTGAAGGGGACTCAAAACCCCATATTTCCCGCAGAGGAATAGATCTGACTAGTAAGAATCTTAAAACCTATGTATTGATATGTCTCTTTAAGGGAATCAAGTGTGTCTAGACTGGCATAAACATGGCAGAGAGAATCAGCTCAAACCCACTATAAGAAGGAATTTCAAAAACAAAACCAAAAAACAGGGAAATTCTTTACATTTCCTTCAGGGTCTCTGATGAAACCTGGAAAAACCCTCTCTACAATGACAGCTGGATGTGGCATAAGGCTGGACACTTGGGACTGAGAGGATTGTTGAGATTGGGTGAGCAAATGCAGACCCTTTAAAGCAAAAATGCATGGCCCCCATTCCATGGGTCCCAACTCTCCATGTGGAAGGGAATATTACTACGGCTATAACATGTACGGGAAACCTAGAGAATGGACACACTGTGAATACAAAAGGTTTCTAAAACTCAACGAGTAGTCCCTCTCCTGGTGCTCCGGTTTGACTTTCCAACTGCTTTACTATCAATCTCCCAACTTGGAGAGACAGCCCCTTTAACCTGCTGGTTCGCACAGGTTGCCAATTTGGCAGAGGATGGAAGGGAAGAGGGAGAACCAATGAGAGAGTAGATGTTAGGCATTTGGACGGGCATATGTCACTCTAATTTCCTGGCAGGAAGAAGAATTAACCAGAGTCTCAGCCACCCACCGGGAACCAGTATAGGTCCTGAACCAAAATTTTGGACTTGCGTACAGCTCACAAAAAACGAGTTGGAAAATGGAGCTCAGGGCGACAGCAATTCACAAACTGGCAGAGTAATAAAGGACAACTATCGTCCAAAAATCTGTTGAGGGAAGGCAACGAGGCGGACTTGAAAGCCAGGCAGAATAGCAGGAAACAGATTTCAAGAGGTACGTTGGAATCGCCTTTAAAGCACAGGAAGAGGGGCACAACTTCGACAATGACGCAGTTGGCCTGAAAGGGTGTATGCGTTTTCTCCTGAATATATTCAGGAGAAAACGCCTACAACCTTTTTGGCCAAACAAGCAAGCGGGCAATGCAAATCTGCACTACAAAGAAGTATCACTTCCCACCGGTCAAAAGGGACATCCACAAAATGTGTAAAAACCAGAAAGGCAAGACAGGCCCTGGAGAACAGGGAGCCTTGTTATGCTGATGGGCGGGATGTAAATTGCCAACTGCCTCACTGGAGGAGTGCATTGCGTTCCCTAAAACAAGTAAACAACAGAGCTACAGAGCCAAGGGCACTTCCAGTCTAGGGAATATACATTGGGAAAACTGAAAATCAATAAGACAGAGCCACCCCCAAATTTAGGGCTGCACTGCTTACAAGAACCTCAACTTGGGTACACCTTAAATATCCCAGGAAATATAAAAATGGTTCAAAAAACTGTGGTATTTATGTCCGATGGAATATCCCTCAGCCATGAAATCAATGTCATAAGACCAGGAGCAGCAAAGTGAGTGGATTCAGGTACGATGATTCTAAGTGAAATAAGTCACACAGAAAAAGAAACTTATCATAAGATATCACTTATGAAGATCCTGTAATCATGGCTACACATGAACTGAGTTAGGAAAGAGAACAGAGTCTGACATTTAGAAAACACTCTTATGCCTGCTTAAGGGGAAAGGAGAGGTGGGGTGATGCATAAAACCAAGTTTGATATAAGCACAGGTACCATTTCTAAAACCAACTGTGGAATAGACAAGACCTACACCTTCCTCAGTGAAAGGGACTCAAAACCCCATATTTCCCGCAGAGGAATAGATCTGACTAGTAAGAATCTTAAAACCTATGTATTGATATGTCTCTGTAAGGGAATCAAGTGTGTCTAGACTGGCATAAACATGGCAGAGAGAATCAGCTCAAACCCACTATAAAAAGGAATTTCAAAAACAAAACCAAAAAAACAGGGAAATTCTTTATATTTCCTTCAGGGTCTCTGATGAAACTTGGAAAAACCCTGTCTAAAATGACAGCTGGTTGTGGCATAAGGCTGGACACTTGGGACTGAGAGGATTGGTGAGATTGGGTGAGCAAATGAAGACCCTTTAAAGCAAAAATGCATGGCCCCCATTCCATGGGTCCCAACTCTCCATGTTGAAGGGAATATTACTACAGCTATAACATGTACGGGAAACCTAGAGAATGGACACACTGTGAATACAAAAGGTTTCTAAAACTCAACGAGTAGTCCCTCTCCTGGTGCTCCGGTTTGACTTTCCAACTGCTTTACTATCAATCTCCCAACTTGGAGAGACAGCCCCTTTAACCTCCTGGTTCGCACAGGTTGCCAATTTGGCAGAGGATGGAAGGGAAGAGCGAGAACCAATGAGAGAGTTACTGTTAGGCATTTGGACGGGCATATGTCACTCTAATTTCCCGGCAGGAAGAAGAATCAACCAGAGTCTCAGCCACCCACCGGGAACCAGTATAGGTCCTGAACCAAAATTTTGGACTTGCGTACAGCTCACAAAAAACGAGTTGGAAAATGGAGCTCAGGGCCACAGCAATTCACAAACTGGCAGAGTAATAAAGGACAACTATCGTCCAAAAATCTGTTGAGGGAAGGCAACGAGGCAGACTTGAAAGCCAGGCAGAATAGCAGGAAACAGATTACAAGAGGTACGTTGGAATCGCCTTTAAAGCACAGGAAGAGGGGCACAACTTCGACAATGACGCAGTTGGCCAAAAAGGGCGTATGCGTTTTCTCCTGAATATATTCAGGAGAAAACGCATATGCCCTTTTTGGCCAAACAAGCAAGCGGGCAATGCAAATCTGCACTACAAAGAAGTATCACTTCCCACCGGTCAAAAGGGACATCCACACAATGTGTAAAAACCAGAAAGGCAAGACAGGCCCTGGAGAACAGGGAGCCTTTTTATGCTGATGGGCGGGATGTAAATTGCCAACTGCCTCACTGGAGGAGTGCATTGCGTTCCCTAAAACAAGTAAACAACAGAGCTACAGAGCCAAGGGCACTTCCAGTCTAGGGAATATACATTGGGAAAACTGATAATCAATAAGACAGAGACACCCCCAAATTTAGGGCTGCACTGCTTACAAGAACCTCAACTTGGGTACACCTTAAATATCCCAGGAAATATAAAAATGGTTCAAAAAACTGTGGTATTTATGTCCGATGGAATATCCCTCAGCCATGAAATCAATGTCATAAGACCAGGAGCAGCAAAGTGAGTGGATTCAGGTACGATGATTCTAAGTGAAATAAGTCACACAGAAAAAGAAACTTATCATAAGATATCACTTATGAAGATCCTGTAAACATGGCTACACATGAACTGAGTTAGGAAAGAGAACAGAGTCTGACATTTAGAAAACACTCTTATGCCTGCTTAAGGGGAAAGGAGAGGTGGGGTGATGCATAAAACCAGAGTTTGATATAAGCACAGGTACCATTTCCAAAACCAACTGTGGAATAGACAAGACCTACACCTTCCTCAGTGAAGGGGACTCAAAACCCCATATTTCCCGCAGAGGAATAGATCTGACTAGTAAGAATCTTAAAACCTATGTATTGATATGTCTCTGTAAGGGAATCAAGTGTGTCTAGACTGGCATAAACATGGCAGCGAGAATGAGCTCAAAGCCACTATAAAAAGGAATTTCAAAAACAAAACCAAAAAACAGGGAAATTCTTTACATTTCCTTCAGGGTCTCTGATGAAACCTGGAATGACCCTATCTACCATGACAGCTGGATGTGGCATAAAGCTGGACACTTGGGACTGAGAGGATTGGTGAGATTGGGTGAGCAAATGCAGACCCTTTAAAGCAAAAATGCATGGCCCCCATTCCATGGGTCCCAACTCTCCATGTGGAAGGGAATATTACTACGGCTATAACATGTACGGGAAACCTAGAGAATGGACACACTGTGAATACAAAAGTTTTCTAAAACTCAACGAGTAGTCCCTCTCCTGGTGCTCCGGTTTGAATTTCCAACTGCTTTACTATCAATCTCCCAACTTGGAGAGACAGCCCCTTTAACCTCCTGGTTCGCACAGGTTGCCAATTTGGCAGAGGATGGAAGGGAAGAGGGAGAACCAATGAGAGAGTTACTGTTAGGCATTTGGACGGGCACATGTCACTCTAATTTCCCGGCAGGAAGAAGAATTAACCAGAGTCTCAGCCACCCACCGGGAACCAGTATAGGTCCTGAACCAAAATTTTGGACTTGCGTACAGCACACAAAAAACGAGTTGGAAAATGGAGCTCAGGGCCACAGCAATTCACAAACTGGCAGAGTAATAAAGGAAAACTATCGTCCAAAAATCTGTTGAGGGAAGGCAACGAGGCGGACTTGAAAGCGAGGCAGAATAGCAGGAAACAGATTTCAAGAGGTACGTTGGAATCGCCTTTAAAGCACAGGAATAGGGGCACAACTTCGACAATAACAAACTTGGCCAAAAAGGGCGTATGCGTTTTCTCCTGAATATATTCAGGAGAAAACGCATACGCCCTTTTTGGCCAAGCAAGCAAGCGGGCAATGCAAATCTTCACTACAAAGAAGTATCATTTCCCAACGGTCAAAAGGGACATCCACAAAATGTGTAAAAATCAGAAAGGCAAGACACGCCCTGGAGAAAAGGCAGCCTTGTTATGCTGATGGGCTGGATGTAAATTGCCAACTGCCTCACTGGAGGAGTGCATTGTGTTCCCTAAAACAAGTAAACAACAGAGCTACAGAGCCAAGGGCACTCCCAGTCTAGAGAATATACCTTGGGAAAACTGAAAATCAATAAGACAGAGCCACCCCCAAATTTAGGGCTGCACTGCTAACAAGAACCTCAACTTGGGTACACCTTAAATATCCCAGGAAATATAAAAATGATTCAAAAAACTGTGGTACTTATGTACGATGGAATATCCCTCAGCCATGAAATCAATGTCATAAGACCAGGAGCAGCAAAGTGAGTGGATTCAGGTACGATGATTCTAAGTGAAATAAGTCACACAGAAAAAGAAACTTATCATAAGATATCACTTATGAAGATCCTGTAAACATGGCTACACATGAACTGAGTTAGGAAAGAGAAAAGAGTCTGACATTTAGAAAACACTCTTATGCCTGCTTAAGGGGAAAGGAGAGGTGGGGTGATGCATAAAACCAGAGTTTGATATAAGCACAGGTACCATTTCCAAAACCAACTGTGGAATAGACAAGACCTACACCTTCCTCAGTGAAAGGGACTCAAAACCCCATATTTCCCGCAGAGGAATAGATCTGACTAGTAAGAATCTTAAAACCTATGTATTGATATGTCTCTGTAAGGGAATCAAGTGTGTCTAGACTGGCATAAACATGGCAGAGAGAATCAGCTCAAACTCACTATAAAAAGGAATTTCAACAACAAAACCAAAAAAACAGGGAAATTCTTTACATTTCCTTCAGGGTCTCTGATGAAACCTGGAAAAACCCTGTCTACAATGACAGCTGGATGTGGCATAAGGCTGGACACTTGGGACTGAGAGGATTGGTGAGATTGGGTGAGCAAATGCAGACCCTTTAAAGCAAAAATGCATGGCCCCCATTCCCTGGGTCCCAACTCTCCATGTTGAAGGGAATATTACTACAGCTATAACATGTACGGGAAGCCTAGAGAATGGACACACTGTGAATACAAAAGGTTTATAAAACTCAACGAGTAGTCCCTCTCCTGGTGCTCCGGTTTGACTTTCCAACTGCTTTACTATCAATCTCCCAACTTGGAGAGACAGCCCCTTTAACCTCCTGGTTCGCACATGTTGCCAATTTGGCAGAGGATGGAAGGGAAGAGGGAGTACCAATGAGAGAGTTACTGTTAGGCATTTGGACGGGCATATGTCACTCTAATTTCCTGGCAGGAAGAAGAATTAACCAGAGTCTCAGCCACCCACTGGGAACCAGTATAGGTCCCGAACCAAAATTTAGGACTTGCGTACAGCTCACAAAAAACGAGTTGGAAAATGGAGCTCAGGGCCACAGCAATTCACAAACTGGCAGAGTAATAAAGGAAAACTATCGTCCAAAAATCTGTTGAGGGAAGGCAACGAGGCGGACTTGAAAGCGAGGCAGAATAGCAGGAAACAGATTTCAAGAGGTACGTTGGAATCGCCTTTAAAGCACAGGAAGAGGGGCACAACTTCGACAATGACGAAGTTGGCCAAAAAGGGCGTATGCGTTTTCTCCTGAATATATTCAGGGGAAAACGCATACGCCCTTTTTGGTCAAACAAGCAAGCGGGCAATGCAAATCTGCACTACAAAGAAGTATCACTTCCCACCGGTCAAAAGGGACATCCACAAAATGTGTAAAAACCAGAAAGGCAAGACAGGCCCTGGAGAACAGGGAGCCTTTTTATGCTGATGGGCGGGATGTAAATTGCCAAATGCCTCACTGGAGGAGTGCATTGCGTTCCCTAAAACAAGTAAACAACAGAGCTACAGAGCCAAGGGCACTTCCAGTCTAGGGAATATACATTGGGAAAACTGAAAATCAATAAGACAGAGCCACCCCCAAATTTAGGGCTGCACTGCATACAAGAACCTCAACTTGGGTACACCTTAAATATCCCAGGAAATATAAAAATGGTTCAAAAAACTGTGGTATTTATGTCCGATGGAATATCCCTCAGCCATGAAATCAATGTCATAAGACCAGGAGCAGCAAAGTGAGTGGATTCAGGTACGATGATTCTAAGTGAAATAAGTCACACAGAAAAAGAAACTTATCATAAGATATCACTTATGAAGATCCTGTAAACATGGCTACACATGAACTGAGTTAGGAAAGAGAACAGAGTCTGACATTTAGAAAACACTCTTATGCCTGCTTAAGGGGAAAGGAGAGGTGGGGTGATGCATAAAACCAGAGTTTGATATAAGCACAGGTACCATTTCCAAAACCAACTGTGGAATAGACAAGACCTACACCTTCCTTAGTGAAAGGGACTCAAAACCCCATATTTCCCGCAGAGGAATAGATCTGACTAGTAAGAATCTTAAAACCTATGTATAGATATGTCTCTGTAAGGGAATCAAGTGTGTCTAGACTGGCATAAACATGGCAGCGAGAATGAGCTCAAACCCACTATAAAAAGGAATTTCAAAAACAAAACCAAAAAACAGGGAAATTCTTTACATTTCCTTCAGGGTCTCTGATGAAACCTGGAATGACCCTATCTACAATGACAGCTGGATGTGGCATAAAGCTGGACACTTGGGACTGAGAGGATTGGTGAGATTGGGTGAGCAAATGCAGACCCTTTAAAGCAAAAATGCATGGCCCCCTTTCCATGGGTCCCAACTCTCCATGTGGAAGGGAATATTACTACGGCTATAACATGTACGGGAAACCTAGAGAATGGACACACTGTGAATACAAAAGGTTTCTAAAACTCAACGCGTAGTCCCTCTCCTGGTGCTCCGGTTTGACTTTCCAACTGCTTTACTATCAATCTCCCAACTTGGAGAGACAGCCCCTTTAACCTCCTCATTCGTACAGGTTGCCAATTTGGCAGAGGATGGAAGGGAAGAGGGAAAACCAATGAGAGAGTTACTGTTAGGCATTTGGACGGGCACATGTCACTCTAATTTCCCGGCAGGAAGAAGAATTAACCAGAGTCTCAGCCACCCACCGGGAACCAGTATAATTCCTGAACCAAAATTTTGGACTTGCGTACAGCACACAAAAAACGAGTTGGAAAATGGAGCTCAGGGCCACAGCAATTCACAAACTGGCAGAGTAATAAAGGACAACTATCGTCCAAAAATCTGTTGAGGGAAGGCAACGAGTCGGACTTGAAAGCGAGGCAGAATAGCAGGAAACAGATTTCAAGAGGTACGTTGGAATCGCCTTTAAAGCACAGGAAGAGCGGCACAACTTCGACAATGACGAAGTTGGCCAAAAAGGGCGTATGCGTTTTCTCCTGAATATATTCAGGAGAAAACGCATACGCCCTTTTTGGTCAAACAAGCAAGCGGGCAATGCAAATCTGCACTACACAGAAGTATCACTTCCCACCGGTCAAAAGGGACATCCACAAAATGTGTAAAAACCAGAAAGGCAAGACAGGCCCTGGAGAACAGGGAGCCTTGTTATGCTGATGGTCGGGATGTAAATTGCCAACTGCCTCACTGGAGGAGTGCATTGCGTTCCCTAAAACAAGTAAACAACAGAGCTACAGAGCCAAGGGCACTTCCAGTCTAGGGAATATACATTGGGAAAACTGAAAATCAATAAGACAGAGCCACCCCCAAATTTAGGGCTGCACTGCTTACAAGAACCTCAACTTGGGTACACCTTAAATATCCCAGGAAATATAAAAATGGTTCAAAAAACTTTGGTATTTATGTCCGATGGAATATCCCTCAGACATGAAATCAATGTCATAAGACCAGGAGCAGCAAAGTGAGTGGATTCAGGTACGATGATTCTAAGTGAATAAGTCACACAGAAAAAGAAACTTATCATAAGATATGACTTATGAAGTTCCTGTAAACATGGCTACACATGAACTGAGTTAGGAAAGAGAACAGAGTCTCACATTTAGAAAACACTCTTATGCCTGCTTAAGGGGAAAGGAGAGGTGGGGTGATGCATAAAACCAGAGTTTGATATAAGCACAGGTACCATTTCTAAAACCAACTGTGGAATAGACAAGACCTACACCTTCCGCAGTGAAAGGGACTCAAAACCCCATATTTCCCGCAGAGGAATAGATCTGACTAGTAAGAATCTTAAAACCTATGTATTGATATGTCTCTGTAAGGGAATCAAGTGTTTCAAGACTGGCACAAACATGGCAGCGAGAATGAGCTCAAAGCCACTATTAAAAGGAATTTCAAAAACAAAACCAAAAAACAGGGAAATTCTTTACATTTCCTTCAGGGTCTCTGATGAAACCTGGAATGACCCTATCTACAATGACAGCTGGATGTGGCATAAAGCTGGACACGTGGGACTGAGAGGATTGGTGAGATTGGGTGAGCAAATGCAGACCCTTTAAAGCAAAAATGCATGGCCCCCATTCCATGGGTCCCAACACTCCATGTGGAAGGGAATATTACTACGGCTATAACATGTACGGGAAACCTAGAGAATGGACACACTGTGAATACAAAAGGTTTCTAAAACTCAACGAGTAGTCCCTCTCCTGGTGCTCCGGTTTGACTTTCCAACTGCTTTACTATCAATCTCCCAACTTGGAGAGACAGCCCCTTTAACCTGCTGGTTCGCACATGTTGCCAATTTGGCAGAGGATGGAAGGGAAGAGGGAGAACCAATGAGAGAGTAGCTGTTAGGCATTTGGACGGGCACATGTCACTCTAATTTCCCAGCAGGAAGAAGAATTAACCAGAGTCTCAGCCACCCACCGGGAACCAGTGTAGGTCTTGAACCAAAATTTTGGACTTGCGTACAGCTCACAAAAAACGAGTTGGAAAATGGAGCTCAGGGCCACAGCAATTCACAAACTGGCAGAGTAATAAAGGACAACTATCGTCCAAAAATCTGTTGAGGTAAGGCAACGAGGCGGACTTGAAAGCCAGGCAAAATAGCAGGAAACAGATTTCAAGAGGTACGTTGGAATCACCTTTAAAGCACAGGAAGAGGGGCACAACTTCGACAATGACGAACTTGGCCAAAAAGGGCGTATGCGTTTTCTCCTGAATATATTCAGGAGAAAACGCATACGCCCTTTTTGGCCAAGCAAGCTAGCGGGCAGTGCAAATCTGCACTACAAAGAAGTATCACTTCCCACCGGTCAAAAGGGACATCCACAAAATGTGTAAAAACCAGAAAGGCAAGACCGGCCCTGGAGAACAAGGAGCCTTGTTATGCTGATGGGCGGGATGTAAATTGCCATCTGCCTCACTGGAGGAGTGCATTGCGTTCCCTAATACAAGTAAACAACAGAGCTACAGAGCCAAGGGCACACCCAGTCTAGAGGATATACCTTGGGAAAACTGAAAATCAATAAGACAGAGCCACTCCCAAATTTAGGGCTGCACTGCTTACAAGAACCTCAACTTGGGTACACCTTAAATATTCCAGGAAATATAAAAATGGTTCAAAAAACTGTGGAACTTATGTACGATGGAATATCCCTCAGCCATGAAATCAATGTCATAAGACCAGGAGCAGCAAAGTGAGTGGATTCAGGTACGATGATTCTAAGTGAAATAAGTCACACAGAAAAAGAAACTTATCATAAGATATCACTTATGAAGATCCTGTAAACATGGCTACACATGAACTGAGTTAGGAAAGAGAACAGAGTCTGACATTTAGAAAACACTCTTATGTCTGCTTAAGGGGAAAGGAGAGGTGGGGTGATGCATAAAACCAGAGTTTGATATAAGCACAGGTACCATTTCCAAAACCAACTGTGGAATAGACAAGACCTACACATTCCTCAGAGAAAGGGACTCAAAACCCCATATTTCCCGCAGAGGAATAGATCTGACTAGTAAGAATCTTAAAACCTATGTATTGATATGTCTCTGTAAGGGAATCAAGTGTGTCTAGACTGGCATAAACATGGCAGAGAGAATCAGCTCAAACTCACTATAAAAAGGAATTTCAAAAACAAAACCAAAAAAACAGGGAAATTCTTTACATTTCCTTCAGGGTCTCTGATGAAACCTGGAAAAACCCTGTCTACAATTTCAGCTGGATGTGGCATAAGGCTGGACACTTGGGACTGAGAGGATTGGTGAGATTGGGTGAGCAAATGCAGACCCTTTAAAGCAAAAATGCATGGCCCCCATTCCATGGGTCCCAACTCTCCATGTTGAAGGGAATATTACTACAGCTATAACATGTACGGGAAACCTAGAGAATGGACACACTGTGAATACAAAAGGTTTATAAAACTCAACGAGTAGTCCCTCTCCTGGTGCTCCGGTTTGACTTTCCAACTGCTTTACTATCAATATCCCAACTTGGAGAGACAGCCCCTTTAACCTCCTGGTTCGCACATGTTGCCAATTTGGCAGAGGATGGAAGGGAAGAGGGAGAACCAATGAGAGAGTTACTGTTAGGCATTTGGACGGGCATATGTCACTCTAATTTCCTGGCAGGAAGAAGAATTAACCAGAGTCTCAGCCACCCACTGGGAACCAGTATAGGTCCCGAACCAAAATTTTTGACTTGCGTACAGCTCACAAAAAACGAGTTGGAAAATGGAGCTCAGGGCCACAGCAATTCACAAAATGGCAAAGTAATAAAGGAAAACTATCGTCCAAAAATCTGTTGAGGGAAGGCAACGAGGCGGACTTGAAAGCGAGGCAGAATAGCAGGAAACAGATTTCAAGAGGTACGTTGGAATCGCCTTTAAAGCACAGGAAGAGGGGCACAGCTTCGACAATAAGAAACTATGCCAAAAAGGGCGTATGCGTTTTCTCCTGAATATATTCAGGAGAAAACGCATACGCCCTTTTTGGCGAAGCAAGCAAGCGGGCAATGCAAATCTGCACTACAAAGAAGTATCAATTCCCACCGGTCAAAAGGGACATCCACAAAATGTGTAAAAACCAGAAAGGCAAGACAGGCCCTGGAGAAAAGGCAGCCTTGTTATGCTGATGGGCTGGATGTACATTGCCAACTGCCTCACTGGAGGAGTGCATTGTGTTCCCTAAAACAAGTAAACAACAGAGCTACAGAGCCAAGGGCACTCCCAGTCTAGAGAATATACCTTGGGAAAACTGAAAATCAATAAGACAGAGCCACAACCAAATTTAGGGCTGCACTGCTAACAAGAACCTCAACTTGGGTACACCTTAAATATCCCAGGAAATATAAAAATGGTTCAAAAAACTGTGGTACTTATGTACGATGGAATATCCCTCAGCCATGAAATCAATGTCATAAGACCAGGAGCAGCAAAGTCAGTGGATTCAGGTACGATGATTCTAAGTGAAATAAGTCACACAGAAAAAGAAACTTATCATAAGATATCACTTATGAAGATCCTGTAAACATGGCTACACATGAACTGAGTTAGGAAAGAGAACAGAGTCTCACATTTAGAAAACACTCTTATGCCTGCTTAAGGGGAAAGGAGAGGTGGGGTGATGCAAAAAAACAGAGTTTGATATAAGCACAGGTACCATTTCCAAAACCAACTGTGGAATAGACAAGACCTACACCTTCCTCAGTGAAAGGGACTCAAAACCCCATATTTCCCGCAGAGGAATAGATCTGACTAGTAAGAATCTTAAAACCTATGTATTGATATGTCTGTGTAAGGGAATCAAGTGTGTCTAGACTGGCATAAACATGGCAGAGAGAATCAGCTCAAACCCACTATAAAAAGGAATTTCAAAAACAAAACCAAAAAAACAGGGAAATTCTTTACATTTCCTTCAGGGTCTCTGATGAAACCTGGAAAAACCCTGTCTAAAATGACAGCTGGATGTGGCATAAGGCTGGACACTTGGGACTGAGAGGATTGGTGAGATTGGGTGAGCAAATGCAGACCCTTTAAAGCAAAAATGCATGGCCCCCATTCCATGGGTCCCAACTCTCCATGTTGAAGGGAATATTACTACAGCTATAACATGTACGGGAAACCTAGAGAATGGACACACTGTGAATACAAAAGGTTTATAAAACTCAACGTGTAGTCCCTCTCCTGGTGCTCCGGTTTGACTTTCCAACTGCTTTACTATCAATCTCCCAACTTGGAGAGACAGCCCCTTTAAGCTCCTGGTTCGCACAGGTTGCCAAATTGGCAGAGGATGGAAGGGAAGAGGGAGAACCAATGAGAGAGTTACTGTTAGGCATTTGGACGGGCATATGTCACTCTAATTTCCTGGCAGGAAGAAGAATTTACCAGAGTCTCAGCCACCCACTGGGAACCAGTATAGGTCCTGAACCAAAATTTTGGACTTGCGTACAGCTCTTAAAAAACGAGTTGGAAAATGGAGCTCAGGGCCACAGCAATTCACAAACTGGCAGAGTAATAAAGGACAACTATCGTCCAAAAATCTGTTGAGGGAAGGCAACGAGGCAGACTTGAAAGCCAGGCTGAGTAGCAGGAAACAGATTTCAAGAGGTACGTTGGAATCGCCTTTAAAGCACAGGAAGAGGGGCACAACTTCGACAATGACGCAGTTGGCCAAAGAGGGCGTATGCGTTTTCCCTGAATATATTCAGGAGAAAACGCATACGCCCTTTTTGGCCAAACAAGCAAGCGGGCAATGCAAATCTGCACTACAAAGAAGTATCACTTCCCACCGGTCAAAAGGGACATCCACAAAATGTGTAAAAACCAGAAAGGCAAGACAGGCCTTGGAGAACAGGGAGCTTTGTTATGCTGATGGGCGGGATGTAAATTGCCAACTGCCTCACTGGAGGAGTGCATTACGTTCCCTAAAACAAGTAAACAACAGAGCTACAGAGCCAAGGGCACTTCCAGTCTAGGGAATATACATTGGGAAAACTGAAAATCAATAAGACAGAGCCACCCCCAAATTTAGGGCTGCACTGCTTACAAGAACCTCAACTTGGGTACACCTTAAATATCCCAGGAAATATAAAATTGGTTCAAAAAACTTTGGTATTTATGTCCGATGGAATATCCCTCAGCCATGAAATCAATGTCATAAGACCAGGAGCAGCAAAGTGAGTGGATTCAGGTACGTTGATTCTAAGTGAAATAAGTCACACAGAAAAAGAAACTTATCATAATATATGACTTATGAAGATCCTGTAAACACGGCTACACATGAACTGAGTTAGGAAAGAGAACAGAGTCTCACATTTAGAAAACACTCTTATGCCTGCTTAAGGGGAAAGGAGAGGTGGGGTGATGCATAAAACCAGAGTTTGATATAAGCACAGGTACCATTTCCAAAACCAAATGTGGAATAGACAAGACCTACAGCTTCCTCAGTGAAAGGGACTCAAAACCCCATATTTCCCGCCGAGGAATAGATCTGACTAGTAAGAATCTTAAAACCTATGTATTGATATGGCTGTGTAAGGGAATCAAGTGTGTCTAGACTGGCATAAACATGGCAGAGAGAATCAGCTCAAAACCACTATAAAAAGGAATTTCAAAAACAAAACCAAAAAACAGGGAAATTCTTTACATTTCCTTCAGGGTCTCTGAGGAAACCTGGAAAAACCCTGTCTACAATGACAGCTGGATGTGGCATAAGGCTGGACACTTGGACTGAGAGGATTGGTGAGATTGGGTGAGCAAATGCAGACCCTTTAAAGCAAAAATGCATGGCCCCCATTCCATGGGTCCCAACTCTCCAGGTTGAGGGAATATTACTACAGCTATAACATGTACGGGAAACCTAGAGAATGGACACACTGTGAATACAAAAGGTTTCTAAAACTCAACGAGTAGTCCCTCTCCTGGTGCTCCGGTTTGACTTTCCAACTGATTTACTATCAATCTCCCAACTTGGAGAGACAGCCCCTTTAACCTCCTGGTTCGCACAGGTTGCCAATTTGGCAGAGGATGGAAGGGAAGAGGGAGAACCAATGAGAGAGTTACTGTTAGGCATTTGGACGGGCACATGTCACTCTAATTTCCCGGCAGGAAGAAGAATTAACCAGAGTCTCAGCCATCCAACGGGAACCAGTATAGGCCCTGAACCAAAATTTTGGACTTGCGTACAGCACACAAAAAAACGAGTAGGAAAATGGAGCTCAGGGCCACAGCAATTCACAAACTGGCAGAGTAATAAAGGACAACTATCGTCCAAAAATCTGTTGAGGGAAGGCAACGAGGCAGACTTGAAAGCCAGGCAGAATAGGGGGAAACAGATTTCAAGAGGTACGTTGGAATCACCTTTAAAGCACAGGAAGAGGGGCACAACTTCGACAATGACGCAGTTGGCCAAAAAGGGATTATGCGTTTTCTCCTGAATATATTTAGGAGAAAACGCATACGCCCTTTTTGGCTAAACAAGCAAGCGGGCAATGCAAATCTGCACTACAAAGAAGTATCACTTCCCACCTGTCAAAAGGGACATCCACAAAATGTGTAAAATCCAAAAAGGCAACACAGGCCCTGGAGAACAGGGAGCCTTGTTATGCTGATGGGCGGGATGTAAATTGCCAACTGCCTCACTGGAGGTGTGCATTGCGTTCCCTAAAACAAGTAAACAACAGAGCTACAGAGCCAAGGGCACTTCCAGTCTAGGGAATATACATTGGGAAAACTGAAAATCAATAAGACAGAGCCACCCCCAAATTTAGGGCTGTACTGCTTACAAGAACCTCAAATTAGGGACACCTTAAATATCCCAGAAATATAAAAATGGTTCAAAAAACTGTGGTATTTATGTCCGATGGAATATCCCTCAGCCATGAAATCAATGTCATAAGACCAGGAGCAGCAAAGTGAGTGGATTCAGGTACGATGATTCTAAGTGAAATAAGTCACACAGAAAAAGAAACTTATCAAAAGATATGACTTATGAAGATCCTATAAACACGGCTACACATGAACTGAGTTAGGAAAGAGAACAGAGTCTCCCATTTAGAAAACACTCTTATGCCTGCTTAAGGGGAAAGGAGAGGTGGGGTGATGCATAAAACCAGAGTTTGATATAAGCACAGGTACCATTTCCAAAACCAACTGTGGAATAGACAAGACCTACACATTCCTCAGTGAAAGGGACTCAAAACCCCATATTTCCCGCAGAGGAATAGATCTGACTAGTAAGAATCTTAAAACCTATGTATTGATATGTCTCTGTAAGGGAATCAAGTGTGTCTAGACTGGCATAAACATGGCAGCGAGAATCAGCTCAAAACCACTATAAAAATTAATTTCAAAAACAAAACCAAAAAACAGGGAAATTCTTTACATTTCCTTCAGGTACTCTGATGAAACCTGGAATGACCCTATCTACAATGACAGCTGGATGTGGCATAAGGCTGGACACTTGGGACTGAGAGGATTGGTGAGATTGGGTGAGCAAATGCAGACCCTCTAAAGCAAAAATGCATGGCCCCCTTTCCATGGGTCCCAACTCTCCATGTTGAAGGGAATATTACTACGGCTATAACATGTACGGGAAACCTAGAGAATGGACACACTGTGAATACAAAAGGTTTCTAAAACTCAACGAGTAGTCCCTCTCCTGGTGCTCCGGTTTGACTTTCCAACTGCTTTACTATCAATCTCCCACTTGGAGAGACAGCCCCTTTAACCTCCTGGTTCGCACAGGTTGCCAATTTGGCAGAGGATGGAAGGGAAGAGGGTGAACCAATGAGAGAGTTACTGTTAGGCATTTGGACGGGCACATGTCACTCTAATTTCCCAGCAGTATAAAGAATTAACCAGAGTCACAGCCACCCACCGGGAACCAGTATAGGTCCTGAACCAAAATTTTGGACTTGCGTACAGCTCACAAAAAACGAGTTGGAAAATGGAGCTCAGGGCCAGAGCAATTCACAAGCTGGCAGAGTAATAAAGGACAACTATCGTCCAAAAATCTGTTGAGGGAAGGCAACGAGGCAGACTTGAAAGCCAGGCAGAATAGCAGGAAACAGATTTCAAGAGGTACGTTGGAATCGCCTTTAAAGCACAGGAAGAGGGGCACAACTTCGACAATGACCAACTTGGCCAAAAAGGGCGTATGCGTTTTCACCTGAATATATTCAGGAGAAAACGCATACACCCTTTTTGGCCAAGCAAGCAAGCGGGCAATGCAAATCTGCACTATAAAGAAGTATCACATCCCACCGGTCAAAAGGGACATCCACAAAATGTGTAAAAACCAGAAAGGAAAGACAGGCCCTGGAGAACAGGGAGCCTTGTTATGCTGATGGGCGGGATGTAAATTGCCAACTGCCTCACTGGAGTAGTGCATTGTGTTCCCTAAAACAAGTAAACAACAGAGCTACAGAGCCAAGGGCAGGCCCAGTCTTGAGAATATACCTTGGGAAAACTGAAAATCAATAAGACAGAGCCTCCCCCAAATTTATGGCTTCACTGCTTACAAGAACCTCAACTTGGGTACACCTTAAATATCCCAGGAAATATAAAAATGGTTCAAAAACTGTGGTACTTATGTACGATGGAATATCCCTAATCCATGAAATCAATTTCATAAGACCAGGAGCAGCAAAGTGAGTGGATTCAGGTACGATGATTCTAAGTGAAATACGTCACACAGAAAAAGAAACTTATCATAAGATATGACTTATGAAAATCCTGTAAACATGGCTACACATGAACTGAGTTAGGAAAGAGAACAGAGTCTCACATTTAGAAAACACTCTTATGCCTGCTTAAGGGGAAAGGAGAGGTGGGGTGATGCATAAAACAAGAGTTTGATATAAGCACAGGTACCATTTCCAAAACCAACTGTGGAATAGACAAGACCTACACCTTCCTCAGTGAAAGGGACTCAAAACCCCATATTTCCCGCAGAGGAATAGATCTGACTAGTAAGAATCTTAAAACCTATGTATTGATATGTCTCTGTAAGGGAATCAAGTGTGTCTAGACTGGCATAAACAAGGCAGAGAGAATCAGCTCAAATCCACTATAAAAAGGAATTTCAAAAACAAAACCAAGAAACAGGGAAATTCTTTACATTTCCTTCAGGGTCTCCGATGAAACCTGGAAAAACGCTGTCTGCAATGACAGCTGGATGTGGCATAAGGCTGGACACTTGAAACTGAGAGGATTGGTGAGATTGGGTGAACAAATGCAGACCCTTTAAAGCAAAAATGCATGGCCCCCATTCCATGGGTCCCAACTCTCCAGGTTGAAGGGAATATTACTACAGCTATAACATGTACGGGAAACCTAGAGAATGGACACACTGTGAATACAAAAGGTTTCTAAAACTCAACGAGTAGTCCCTCTCCTGGTGCTCCGGTTTGACTTTCCAACTGCTTTACTATCAATCTCCCAAGTTGGAGAGACAGACCCTTTAACATCCTGGTTCGCACAGGTTGCCAATTTGGCAGAGGATGGAAGGGAAGAGGGAGAACCAATGAGAGAGTAGCTGTTAGGCATTTGGACGGGCACATGTCACTCTAATTTCCCGGCAGGAAGAAGAATTAACCAGAGTCTCAGCCACCCACCGGGAACCAGTATAGGTCCTGAACCAAAATTTTGGACTTGCGTACAGCTCACAAAAAACGAGTTGGAAAATGGAGCTCAGGGCCACAGCAATTCACAAACTGGCAGAGTAATAAAGGACAACTATCGTCCAAAAATCTGTTGAGGGAAGGCAAGGAGGCAGACTTGAAAGCCAGGCAGAATAGCAGGAAACAGATTTCAAGAGGTACGTTGGATTCGCCCTTAAAGCACAGGAAGAGTGGCACAACTTCGACAATGACACAGTTGGCCAAAAAGGGCGTATGCGTTTTCTCCTGAATATATTCAGGAGAAAACGCATATGCCCTTTTTGGCCAAACAAGCAAGCGGGCAATGCAAATCTGCACTACAAAGAAGGATCACTTCCCACCCGTCAAAAGGGACATCCACAAAATGTGTAAAAACCAGAAAGTCAAGACAGGCCCTGGAGAACAGGGAGCCTTGTTATGCTGATGGGCGGGATGTAAATTGCCAACTGCCTCACTGGAGGAGTGCATTGCGTTCCGTAAAACAGGTAAACAACAGAGCTACAGAGCCAAGGGCACTTCCAGTCTAGGGAATATACATTGGGAAAACTGAAAATCAATAAGACAGAGCCTCCCCCAAATTTAGGGCGGCACTGCTTACAAGAACCTCAACTTGGGTACACCTTAAATATCCCAGGAAATATAAAAATGGTTCAAAAAACTGTGGTATTTATGTCCGATGGAATATCCCTCAGCCATGAAATCAATGTCATAAGACCAGGAGCAGCAAAGTGAGTGGATTCAGGTACGATGATTCTAAGTGAAATAAGTCACACAGAAAAAGAAACTTATCATAAGATATCACTTATGAAGATCCTGTAAACATGGCTACACATGACCTGAGTTAGGAAAGAGACCAGAGTCTGACATTTAGAAAACACTCTTATGCCTGCTTAAGGGGAAAGGAGAGGTGGGGTGATGCATAAAACCAGAGTTTGATATAAGCACAGGTACCATTTCCAAAACCAACTGTGGAATAGACAAGACCTACACCTTCCTCGGTGAAAGGGACTCAAAACCCCATATTTCCCGCAGAGGAATAGATCTGACTAGTAAGAATCTTAAAACCTATGTATTGATATGTCTCTGTAAGGGAATCAAGTGTGTCTAGACTGGCATAAACATGGCAGAGAGAATCAGCTCAAATCCACTATAAAAAGGAATTTCAAAAACAAAACCAAAAAACAGGGAAATTCTTTACATTTCCTTCAGGGTCTCTGATGAAACCTGGAAAAACCCTGTCTACAATGACAGCTGGATGTGGCATAAGGCTGGACACTTGGGACTGAGAGGATTGGTGAGATTGGGTGAGCAAATGCAGACCCTCTAAAGCAAAAATGCATGGCCCCCATTCCATTGGTCCCAACTCTCCAGGTTGAAGGGAATATTATTACAGCTATAACACGTACGGGAAACCTAGAGAATGGACGCACTGTGAATACAAAAGGTTTCTAAAACTCAACGAGTAGTCCCTCTCCTGCGGCTCCGGTTTGACTTTCCAACTGCTTTACTATCAATCTCCCAACTTGGAGAGACAGCCCCTTTAACCTCCTGGTTCGCACAGGTTGCCAATTTGGCAGAGGATGGAAGGGAAGAGGGAGAACCGATGAGAGTTTTACTGGTAGGCATTTGGACGGGCACATGTCACTCTAATTTCCCGGCAGGAAGAAGAATTAACCAGAGTCTCAGCCACCCACCGGGAACCAGTATAGGTCCTGAACCAAAATTTTGGACTTGCGTACAGCTCACAAAAAACGAGTTGGAAAATGGAGCTCAGGGCCACAGCAATTCACAAACTGGCAGAGTAATAAATGACAACTATCGTCCAAAAATCTGTTGAGGGAAGGCAACGAGGCAGACTTGAAAGCCAGGCAGAATAGCAGGAAACAGATTTCAAGTGGTACGTTGGATTCGCCCTTAAAGCACAGGAAGAGGGGCACAACTTCGACAATGACGCAGTTGGCCAAAAAGGGCGTATGCGTTTTCTCCTGAATATATTCAGGAGAAAACGCATACGCCCTTTTTGGCCAAACAAGCAAGCGGGCAATGCAAATCTGCACTACAAAGAAGTATCACTTCCCACCGGTCAAAAGGGACATCCACAAAATGTGTAAAAACCAGAAAGTCAAGACAGGCCCTGGAGAACAGGGAGCCTTGTTATGCTGATGGGCGGGATGTAAATTGCCAACTGTCTCACTGGAGGAGTGCATTGTGTTCCCTAAAACAACTAATCAACAGAGCTACAGAGCCAAGGTCACTTCCGGTCCAGGGAATATACATTGGGAAAACTGAAAATCAGTAAGACAGAGCCTCCCCCAAATTTAGGGTGGCACTGCTTACAAGAACCTCAAGTTGGGTACAACTTAAATATCCCAGGAAATATAAAAATGGTTCAAAAAACTGTGGTATTTATGTCCGATGGAATATCCCTCAGCCATGAAATCAATGTCATAAGACCAGGAGCAGCAAAGTGAGTGGATTCAGGTACGATGATTCTAAGTGAAATAAGTCACACAGAAAAAGAAACTTATCATAAGATATGACTTATGAAGATCCTGTAAACATGGCTACACATGAACTGAGTTAGGAAAGAGAACAGAGTCTCACATTTAGAAAACACTCTTATGTCTGCTTAAGGGGAAAGGAGAGGTGGGGTGATGCATAAAACCAGAGTTTGATATAAGCACAGGTACCATTTCCAAAACCAACTGTGGAATAGACAAGACCTACACCTTCCTCAGTGAAAGGGACTCAAAACCCCATATTTCCCGCAGAGTAATAGATCTGACTAGTAAGAATCTTAAAACCTACATATTGATATGTCTCTGTAAGGGAATCAAGTGTGTCTAGACTGGCATAAACACGGCAGACAGAATCAGCTCAAACCCACTATAAAAAGGAATTTCAAATACAAAACCAAAAAACAGGGAAATTCTTTCCATTTCCTTCAGGGTCTCTGATGAAACCTGGAAAAACCCTGTCTACAATGACAGCTGGATGTGGCATAAGGCTGGACACTTGGGACTGAGAGGATTGGTGAGATTGGGTGAGCAAATGCAGACCCTTTAAAGCAAAAATGCATGGCCCCCATTCCATGGGTCCCAACTCTCCAGGTTGAAGGGAATATTACTACAGCTATAACATGTACGGGAAACCTAGAGAATGGACACACTGTGAATACAAAAGGTTTCTAAAACTCAACGAGTAGTCCCTCTCCTGGTGCTCCGGTTTGACTTTCCAACTGCTTTACTATCAATCTCCCAACTTGGAGAGACAGCCCCTTTAACCTCCTGGTTCTCACAGGTTGCCAATTTGGCAGAGGATGGAAGGGAAGATGGAGAACCAATGAGAGAGTTACTGTTAGGCATTTGGACGGGCACATGTCACTCTAATTTCCCGGCAGGAAGAAGAATTAACCAGAGTCTCAGCCACCCACCGGGAACCAGTATAGGCCCTGAAACAAAATTTTGGACTTGCGTACAGGTCACAAATAACGAGTTGGATAATGGAGCTCAGGGCCCCAGCAATTCACAAACTGGCAGAGTAATAAAGGACAATTATCGTCCAAAAATCTGTTGAGGGAAGGCAACGAGGCAGACTTGAAAGCCAGGCAGAATAGCAGGAAACAGATTTCAAGAGGTACGTTGGAATCGCCTTTAAAGCACAGGAAGAGGGGCACAACTTCGACAATGACGCAGATGGCCAAAAAGGGCGTATGCGTTTTCCCCTGAATATATTCAGGAGAAAACGCATACGCCCTTTTTGGCCAAACACGCAAGCGGGCAATGCAAATTTGCACTACAAAGAAGTATCACTTCCCACCGGTCAAAAGGGACACCCACAAAATGTGTAAAAACCAGAAAGGCAAGACAGGCCCTGGAGAACAGGGAGCCTTGTTATGCTGATGGGCGGGATGTAAATTGCCAACTGCCTCACTGGAGGAGTGCATTGCGTTCCCTAAAACAAGTAAACAACAGAGCTACAGAGCCAAGGGCACTTCCAGTCTAGGGAATATACATTGGGAAAACTGAAAATCAATAAGACAGAGCCACCCCCAAATTTAGGGCTGCACTGCTTACAAGAACCTCAACTTGGGTACACCTTAAATATCCCAGGAATTATAAAAATGGTTCAAAAACTGTGGTATTTATGTCCGATGGAATATCCCTCAGCCATGAAATCAATGTCATAAGACCAGGAGCAGCAAAGTGAGTGGATTCATGTACGATGATTCTAAGTGAAATAAGTCACACAGAAAAAGAAACTTATCATAAGATATCACTTATGAAGATCCTGTAAACATGGCTACACATGAACTGAGTTAGGAAAGAGAACAGTGTCTGACATTTAGAAAACACTCTTATGCCTGCTTAAGGGGAAAGGAGAGGTGGGGTGATGCATAAAACCAGAGATTGATATAAGCACAGGTACCATTTCCAAAACCAACTGTGGAATAGACAAGACCTACACCTTCCTCAGTGAAAGGGACTCAAAACCCCATATTTCCCGCAGAGGAATAGATCTGACTAGTAAGAATCTTAAAACCTATGTATTGATATGTCTCTGTAAGGGAATCAAGTGTGTCTAGACTGGCATAAACATGGCAGAGAGAATCAGCTCAAACCCACTATAAAAAGGAATTTCAAAAACAAAACCAAGAAACAGGGAAATTCTTTACATTTCCTTCAGGGTCTCTGATGAAACCTGGAAAAACGCTGTATACAATGACAGCTGGATGTGGCATAAGGCTGGACACTTGAAACTGAGAGGAATGGTGAGATTGGGTGAGCAAATGCAGACCCTTTAAAGCAAAAATGCATGGCCCCCATTCCATGGGTCCCAACTCTCCAGGTTGAAGGGAATATTACTACAGCTATAACATGTACGGGAAACCTAGAGAATGGACACACTGTGAATACAAAAGGTTTCTAAAACTCAACGAGTAGTCCCTCTCCTGGTGCTCCGGTTTGACTTTCCAACTGCTTTACTATCAATCTCCCAAGTTGGAGAGACAGCCCCTTTAACCTCCTGGTTCGCACAGGTTGCCAATTTGGCAGAGGATGGAAGGGAAGAGGGAGAACCAATGAGAGAGTAGCTGTTAGGCATTTGGACGGGCACATGTCACTCTAATTTCCCGGCAGGAAGAAGAATTAACCAGAGTCTCAGCCACCCACCGGGAACCAGTATAGGTCCTGAACCAAAATTTTGGACTTGCGTACAGCTCACAAAAAACGAGTTGGAAAATGGAGCTCAGGGCCACAGCAATTCACAAACTGGCAGAGTAATAAAGGACAACTATCGTCCAATAATCTGTTGAGGGAAGGCAAGGAGGCAGACGTGAAAGCCAGGGAGAATAGCAGGAAACAGATTTCAAGAGGTACGTTGGATTCGCCCTTAAAGCACAGGTAGAGTGGCACAACTTCGACAATGACACAGTTGGCCAAAAAGGGCGTATGCGTTTTCTCCTGAATATATTCAGGAGAAAACGCATACGCCCTTTTTGGCCAAACAAGCAAGCGGGCAATGCAAATCTGCACTACAAAGAAGGATCACTTCCCACCGGTCAAAAGGGACATCCACAAAATGTGTAAAAACCAGAAAGTCAAGACAGGCCCTGGAGAACAGGGAGCCTTGTTATGCTGATGGGCGGGATGTAAATTGCCAACTGCCTCACTGGAGGAGTGCATTGCGTTCCCTAAAACAGGTAAACAACAGAGCTACAGAGCCAAGGGCACTTCCAGTCTAGGGAATATACATTGGGAAAACTGAAAATCAATAAGACAGAGCCTCCCCCATATTTAGGGTGGCACTGCTTACAAGAACCTCAACTTGGGTACACCTTAAATATCCCAGGAAATATAAAAATGGTTCAAAAAACTGTGGTATTTATGTCCGATGGAATATCCCTCAGCCATGAAATCAATGTCATAAGACCAGGAGCAGCAAAGTGAGTGGATTCAGGTACGATGATTCTAAGTGAAATAAGTCACACAGAAAAAGAAACTTATCATAAGATATCACTTATGAAGATCCTGTAAACATGGCTACACATGACCTGAGTTAGGAAAGAGACCAGAGTCTGACATTTAGAAAACACTCTTATGCCTGCTTAAGGGGAAAGGAGAGGTGGGGTGATGCATAAAACCAGAGTTTGATATAAGCACAGGTACCATTTCCAAAACCAACTGTGGAATAGACAAGACCTACACCTTCCTCGGTGAAAGGGACTCAAAACCCCATATTTCCCGCAGAGGAATAGATCTGACTAGTAAGAATCTTAAAACCTATGTATTGATATGTCTCTTTAAGGGAATCAAGTGTGTCTAGACTGGCATAAACATGGCAGAGAGAATCAGCTCAAATCCACTATAAAAAGGAATTTCAAAAACAAAACCAAAAAACAGGGAAATTCTTTACATTTCCTTCAGGGTCTCTGATGAAACCTGGAAAAACCCTGTCTACAATGACAGCTGGATGTGGCATAAGGCTGGACACATGGGACTGAGAGGATTGGTGAGATTGGGTGAGCAAATGCAGACCCTCTAAAGCAAAAATGCATGGCCCCCATTCCATGGGTCCCAACTCTCCAGGTTGAAGGGAATATTACTACAGCTATAACATGTACGGGAAACCTAGAGAATGGACACACTGTGAATACAAAAGGTTTCTAAAACTCAACGAGTAGTCCCTCTCCTGGTGCTCCGGTTTGACTTTCCAACTGCTTTACTATCAATCTCCCAACTTGGAGAGACAGACCCTTTAACCTCCTGGTTCACACAGGTTGCCAATTTGGCAGAGGATAGAAGGGAAGAGGGAGAACCAATGAGAGAGTAGCTGTTAGGCATTTGGACGGGCACATGTCACTCTAATGTGCCGGCAGGAAGAAGAATTAACCAGAGTCTCAGCCACCCACCGGGAACCAGTATAGGTCCTGAACCAAAATTTTGGACTTGCGTACAGCTCACAAAAAACGAGTTGGAAAATGGAGCTCAGGGCCACAGCAATTCACAAACTGGCAGAGTAATAAAGGACAACTATCGTCCAAAAATCTGTTGAGGGAAGGCAACGAGGCAGACTTGAAAGCCAGGCAGAATAGCAGGAAACAGATTTCAAGAGGTACGTTGGAATCGCCTTTAAAGCACAGGAAGAGGGGCACCACTTCGACAATGACGCAGATGGCCAAAAAGGGCGTATGCGTTTTCTCCTGAATATATTCAGGAGAAAACGCATACATCCTTTTTGGCCAAAGAAGCAAGCGGGCAATGCAAATCTGCACTACAAAGTAGTATCAATTCCCACCGGTCAAAAGGGACATCCACAAAGTGTGTAAAAACCAGAAAGGCAAGACTGGCCCTGGAGAACAGGGAGCCTTGTTATGCTGATGGGCGGGATGTAAATTGCCAACTGCCTCACTGGAGGAGTGCATTGCATTCCCTAAAACAAGTAAACAACAGAGCTACAGAGCCAAGGGCACTTCCAGTCTAGGGAATATACATTGGGAAAACTGAAAATCAATAAGACAGAGCCACACCCAAATTTAGGGCTGCACTGCTTACAAGAACCTCAACTTGGGTACACCTTAAATATCCCAGGAACTATAAAAATGGTTCAAAAAATTGTGGTACTTACATACGATGGAATATCCCTCAGCCATGAACTCAATGTCATAAGACCAGAAGCAGCAAAATGAGTGGATTCAGGTACGATGATTCTAAGTGAAATAAGACACGCAGAAAAAGAAACTTATCATAAGATATCACTTATGAAGATCCTGTAAACATGGCTACACATGAACTGATTTAGGAAAGAGAACAGAGTCTCACATTTAGAAAACACTCTTATGCCTGCTTAAGGGGGAAGGAGAGGTGGCGTGACACATAAAACCAGAGTTTGATATAAGCACAGGTACTGTTCCAAAAACCAACCATGGAATAGACAAGTCCTACACCTTCCTCAGTGAAAGGGACTCAAAACCCCATATTTCCCACAGAGGATTATATCTGATTAGTAATAATCTTAAAACCTATGTATTGATATGTCTCCCTAAGGGAATCAAGTGTGTCCAGACTGGCATAAACACGGCAGAGAGAATCAGCTCAAACCCACTATAAAAAGGAATTTCAAAAACAAAAACAAAAAACAGGGAAATTCTTTATATTTCCTTCAGGGCCTCTGATGAAACCTGGAAAAACCCTGTCTACAATGACAGCTGTATGTGGCATAAGGCTGGACACTTGGGACTGAGAGGATTGGTGAGATTGGGTGAGCAAATGCAGACCCTTTAAAGCAAAAATGCATGGCCCCCATTCCATGGGTCCCAACTCTCCGGGTTGAAGGGAATATTACTACAGCTATAACATGTACGGGAAACCTAGAGAATGGACACACTGTGAATACAAAAGGTTTCTAAAACTCAACGAGTAGTCCCTCTCCTGGTGCTCCGGTTTGACTTTCCAACTGCTTTACTATCAATCTCCCAACTTGGAGAGACAGCCCCTTTAACCTCCTGGTTCGCACAGGTTGCCAATTTGGCAGAGGATGGAAGGGAAGAGGGAGAACCAATGAGAGAGTTACTGTTAGGCATTTGGAAGGGCACATGTCACTCTAATTTCCCGGCAGGAAGAAGAATTAACCAGAGTCTCAGCCACCCACCGGGAACCAGTATAGGTCCTGAACCAAAATTTTGGACTTGCGTACAGCTCACAAAAAACGAGTTGGAAAATGGAGCTCAGGGCCACAGCAATTCACAAACTGGCAGAGTAATAAAGGACAACTATCGTCCAAAAATCTGTTGAGAGAAGGCAACGAGGCAGACTTGGAAGCCAGGCAGAATAGCAGGAAACAGATTTCAAGAGGTACGTTGGAATCGCCTTTAAAGCACAGGAAGAGGGGCACAACTTCGACAATGACGCAGTTGGCCAAAAAGGGCGTATGCGTTTTCTCCTGAATATATTCACGAGAAAACGCATACACATTTTTTGCCAAACAAGCAAGCGGGCAATGCAAATCTGCACTACAAAGTAGTATCAATTCCCACCGGTCAAAAGGGATATCCACAAAATGTGTAAAAACCAGAAAGGCAAGACAGGCCCTGGAGAACAGGGAGCCTTGTTATGCTGATGGGCGGGATGTAAATTGCCAACTGCCTCACTGGAGGAGTGCATTGCGTTCCCTAAAACAAGTAAACAACAGAGCTACAGAGCCAAGGGCACTTCCAGTCTAGGGAATATACATTGGGAAAACTGAAAATCAATAAGACAGAGCCACCCCCAAATTTAGCGCTGCACTGCTTACAAGAACCTCAACTTGGGTACACCTTAAATATCCCAGGAAATATAAAAATGGTTCAAAAACTGTGGTATTTATGTCCGATGGAATATCCCTCAGCCATGAAATCAATGTCATAAGACCAGGAGCAGCAAAGTCAGTGGATTCAGGTACGATGATTCTAAGTGAAATAAGTCACACAGATAAAGAAACTTATCATAAGATATCACTTATGAAGATCCTGTAAACATGGCTACACATGAACTGAGTTAGGAAATAGAACAGAGTCTGACATTTAGAAAACACTCTTATGCCTGCTTAAGGGGAAAGGAGAGGTGGGGTGATGCATAAAACCAGAGTTTGATATAAGCACAGGTACCATTTCCAAAACCAAATGTGGAATAGACAAGACCTACACCTTCCTCAGTGAAAGGGACTCAAAACCCCATATTTCCCGCAGAGGAATAGATCTGACTAGTAAGAATATTAAAACCTATGTATTGATATGTTTCTGTAAGGGAGTCAAGTGTGTCTAGACTGGCATAAACATGGCAGCGTGAATCAGCTCAAACCGACTATAAAAAGGAATTACAAAAACAAAACCAAAAAACAGGGAAATTCTTTACATTTCCTTCAGGGTCTCTGATGAATCCTGGAATGACCCTATCTACAATGACAGCTGGATGTGGCATAAGGCTGGACACTTGGGACTGAGAGGATTGGTGAGATTGGGTGAGCAAATGCAGACCCTTTAAAGCAAAAATGCATGGCCCCCATTCCATGGGTCCCAACTCTCCATGTTGAAGGGAATATTACTACAGCTATAACATGTACGGGAAACCTAGAGAATGGACACACTGTGAATACAAATGTTTCTAAAACTCAATGAGTAGTCCCTCTCCTGGTGCTCCGGTTTGACTTTCCAACTGCTTTACTATCAATCTCCCAACTTGGAGAGACAACCCCTTTAACCTCCTGCTTCGCACAGTTTCCCAATTTGGCAGAGGATGGAAGGGAAGAGGGAGAACCAATGAGAGAGTAGCTGTTAGGCATTTGGATGGGCACATGTCACTCTAATTTCCCGGCAGGAAGAAGAATTAACCAGAGTCTCAGCCACCCACCGGGAACCAGTATAGGTCCTGAACCAAAATTTTGGACTTGCGTACAGCTCACAAAAAACGAGATGAAAAATGGAGGTCATTGGCACAGCAATTCACAAAGTGGCAGAGTAATAAAGGACAACTATCGTCCAAAAATCTGTTGAGGGAAGGCAACGAGGCGGACTTGAAAGCGAGGAAGAATAGCAGGAAACAGATTTCAAGAGGTACGTTGGAATCGCCTTTAAAGCACAGGAAGAGGGGCACAACCTCGACAATGACGCAGTTGGCCAAAAACGGCGTATGCGTTTTCTCCTGAATATATTCAGGAGAAAACGCATACGCCCTTTTTGGCCAAGCAAGCAAGCGGGCAATGCAAATCTGCACTACAAAGAAGTATCACTTCCCACCGGTCAAAAGGGACATCCACAAAATGTGTAAAAACCAGAATGGAAAGACAGGCATTGGAGAACAGGGAGCCTTGTTATGCTGATGGGCGGGATGTAAATTGCCAACTGCCTCACTGGAGGAGTGCATTGCGTTCCCTAAGACAAGTAAACAACAGAGCTACAGAGCCAAGGGCACTTCCAGTCTAGGGAATATACCTTGGGAAAACTGAAAATCAATAAGACAGAGCCACCCCCAAATTTAGGGCTGCACTGCTTACAAGAACCTCAACTTGGGTACACCTTAAATATCCCAGGAAATATAAAAATGGTTCAAAAAACTGTGGTATTTATGTACGATGGAATATCCCTCAGCCATGAAATCAATGTCATAAGACCAGGAGCAGCAAAGTGAGTGGATTCAGGTACGATGATTCTAAGTGAAATAAGTCACACAGAAAAAGAAACTTACCATAAGATATGACTTATGAAGATCCTGTAAACATGGCTACACATGAACTGAGTTAGGAAAGAGAACAGAGTCTCACATTTAGAAAACACTCTTATGCCTGCTTAAGGGGAAAGGAGAGGTGGGGTGATGCATAAAATCAGAGTTTGATATAAGCACAGGTACCATTTCCAAAACCAACTGTGGAATAGACAAGACCTACACCTTCCTCAGTGAAAGCGACTCAAAACCCCATATTTCCCGCAGAGTAATAGATCTGACTAGTAAGAATCTTAAAACCTATGTATTGATATGTCTCTGTAAGGGAATCAAGTGTGTCTAGACTGGCATAAACATGGCAGCGGGAATCAGCTCAAACCCACTATAAAAAGGAATTTCAAAAACAAAACCAAAAACAGGTAAATTGTTTACATTTCCTTCAGGGTCTCTGATGAAACCTGGAAAAACCCTGTCTACAATGACAGCTGGATGTAGCATAAGGCTGGACACTTGGGACTGAGAGGATTGGTAAGATTGGGTGAGCAAATGCAGACCAATTAAAGCAGAAATGCATGGCCCCCATTCCATGGGTCCCAACTCTCCAGGTTGAAGGGAATATTACTATAGCTATAACATGTACGGGAAACCTAGAGAATGGACACACAGTGAATACAAATGGTTTCTAAAACTCAACGAGTAGTCGCTCTCCTGGTGCTCCGGTTTGACTTTCCAACTGCTTTACTATCAATCTCCCAACTTGGAGAGACAGCCCTTTAACCTCCTGGTTCGCACAGGTTGCCAATTTGGCAGAGGATGGAATTGAAGATGGAGAACCAATGAGAGAGTTACTGTTAGGCATTTGGACGGGCCCATGTCACTCTAATTTCCCGGCAGGAAGAAGAATTAACCAGAGTCTCAGCCAACCACCGGGAATCAGTATAGGTCCTGAACCAAAATTTTGGACTTGCGTACAGCTCACAAAAAACGAGTTGGAAAATGGAGCTCAGGGCCACAGCAATTCACAAACTGGCAGAGTAATAAAGGACAACTATCGTCCAAAAATCTGTTGAGGGAAGGCAACGAGGCAGACTTGAAAGCGAGGCAGAATAGCAGGAAACAGATTTCAAGAGGTACGTTGGAATCACCTTTAAAGCACAGGAAGAGGGGCACAACTTCGACAATGACACAGTTGGCCAAAAAGGGCGTATGGGTTTTCCCCTGAATATATTCAGGAGAAAACGCATACGCCCTTTTTGGCCAAACAAGCAAGCGGGCAATGCAAATCTGCACTACAAAGAAGTATCACTTCCCACCGGTCAAAAGGGACATCCACAAAATGTGTAAAAACCAGAAAGGCAAGACAGGCCCTGGAGAACAGGGAGCCTTGTTATGCTGATGGGCGGGATGTAAATTGCCAACTGCCTCACTGGAGGAGTGCATTGCGTTCCCTAAAACAAGTAAACAACAGAGCTACAGAGCCAAGGGCACTTCCAGTCTAGGGAATATACATTGGGAAAACTGAAAATCAAAAAGACAGAGCCACCCCAAAATTTAGGGCTGCACTGCTTACAAGAACCTCAACTTGGGTACACCTTAAATATCCCAGGAAATATAAAAATGGTTCAAAAAACTGTGGTATTTATGTCCGATGGAATATCCCTCAGCCATGAAATCAATGTCATAAGACCAGGAGCAGCAAAGTCAGTGGATTCAGGTACGATGATTCTAAGTGAAATAAGTCACACAGAAAAAGAAACTTATCATAAGATATCACTTATGAAGATCCTGTAAACATGGCTACACATGAAATGATTTAGGAAAGAGAACAGAGTCTCACATTTAGAAAACAATCTTATGCCTGCTTAAGGGGAAAGGAGAGGTGGGGTGATGCATAAAACCAGAGTTTGATATAAGCTCAGGTACCATTTCCAAAACCAACTGTGGAATAGACAAGACCTACACCTTCCTCAGTGAAAGGGACTCAAAACCCCATATTTCCCGCAGAGGAATAGATCTGACTATTAAGAATCTTAAAACCTATGTATTGATATGTCTCTGGAAGGGAATCAAGTGTGTCTAGACTGGCATAAACTTGGCAGAGAGAATCATCTCAAACCCACTATAAAAAGGAATTTCAAAAACAAAACCAAAAAACAGGGAAATTCTTTACATTTCCTTCAGGGTCTCTGATGAAACCTGTAAAAACCCTGTATACAATGACAGCTGGATGTGGCATAAGGCTGGACACTTGGGACTGAGAGGATTGGTGAGATTGGGTGAGCAAATGCACACCCTTTAAAGCAAAAATGAATGGCCCCCATTCCATGGGTCCCAACTCTCCAGGTTGAAGGGAATATTACTACAGCTATAACATGTACGGGAAACCTAGAGAATGGACACACTGTGAATACAAAAGGTTTCTAAAACTCAACGAGTAGTCCCTCTCCTGGTGCTCCGGTTTGACTTTCCAACTGCTTTACTATCAATCTCCCAACTTGGAGAGACAGCCCCATTAACCTCCTGGTTCGCACAGGTTGCCAATTTGGCAGAGGATGGAAGGGAAGAGGGAGAACCAATGAGAGAGTTACTGTTAGGCATTTGGACGGGCACATGTCACTCTAATTTCCCGGCAGGAAGAAGAGTTAACCAGAGTCTCAGCCACCCACCGGGAACCAGTATAGGTCCTGAACCAAAATTTTGGACTTGCGTACACCTCACAAAAAACGAGTCGGAAAATGGAGCTCAGGGCCACAGCCATTCACAAACTGGCAGAGTAATAAAGGACAACTATCGTCCAAAAATCTGTTGAGGGAAGGCAACGAGGCAGAATTGAAAGCTAGCAGAATAGCAGGAAACAGATTTCAAGAGGTACGTTGGAATCGCCTTTAAAGCACAGGAAGAGGGGCACAACTTCGACAATGACGCAGTTGGCCAAAAAGGGCGTATGCGTTTTCTCCTGAATATATTCAGGAGAAAACGCATACGCCCTTTTTGGCCAAACAAGCAAACGGGCAATGCAAATCTGCACTACAAAGAAGTATCACTTCCCACCGGTCAAAAGGGACATCCACAAAATGTGTAAAAACCAGAAAGGCAAGACAGGCCCTGGAGAACAGGGAGCCTTGTTATGCTGATGGGCGGGATGTAAATTGCCAACTGCCTCACTGGAGGAGTGCATTGCGTTCCCTAAAACAAGTAAACAACAGAGCTACAGAGCCAAGGGCACTTCCAGTCTAGGGAATATACATTGGGAAAACTGAAAATCAATAAGACAGAGCCACCCCCAAATTTAGGGCTGCACTGCTTACAAGAACCTCAACTTGGGTACACCTTTAATATCCCAGGAAATATAAAAATGGTTCAAAAAACTGTGGTATTTATGTCCGATGGAATATCCCTCAGCCATGAAATCAATGTCATAAAACCAGGAGCAGCAAAGTGAGTGGATTCAGGTACGATGATTCTAAGTGAAATAAGTCACACAGAAAAAGAAACTTATCATAAGATATGACTTATGAAGATCCTGTAAACATGGCTACACATGAACTGAGTTAGGAAAGAGAACAGAGTCTCACATTTAGAAAACACTCTTATGCCTGCTGAAGGGGAAAGGAGAGGTGGGGGATGCATAAAACCAGAGTTTGATATAAGCACAGGTACCATTTCCAAAACCAACTGTGGAATAGACAAGACCTACACCTTCCTCAGTGAAAGGGACTCAAAACCCCATATTTCCCGCAGAGGAATAGATCTGACTATTAAGAATCTTAAAACCTTTGTATTGATATGTCTCTGTAAGGGAATCAAGTGTGTCTAGACTGGCATAAACATGGCAGAGAGAATCAGCTCAAACCCACTATAAGAAGGAATTTCAAAAACAAAACCAAAAAACAGGGAAATTCTTTCCATTTCCTTCAGGGTCTCTGATGAAACCTGGAAAAACCCTGTCTACAATGACAGCTGGATGTGGCATAAGGCTGGACACTTGGGACTGAGAGGATTGGTGAGAGTGGGTGAGCAAATGCAGACCCTTTAAAGCAAAAATCCATGGCCCCCATTCCATGGGTCCCAACTCTCCAGGTTGAAGGGAATATTACTACAGCTATAACATGTACGGGAATCCTAGAGAATGGACACACTGTGAATACAAAAGGTTTCTAAAACTCAACGAGTAGTCCCTCTCCTGGTGCTCCGGTTTGACTTTCCAACTTCTTTACTATCAATCTCCCAACTTGGAGTGACAGCCCCTTTAACCTCCTGGTTCGCACAGGTTGCCAATTTGGCAGAGGATGCAAGGGAAGAGGGAGAACCAATGAGAGAGTTACTGTTAGGCATTTGGACGGGCACATGTCACTCTAATTTCCCGGCAGGAAGAAGAATTAACCAGAGTCTCAGCCACCCACCGGGAACCAGTATAGGTCCTGAACCAAAATTTTGGACTTGCGTACAGCTCACAAAAACGAGTTGGAAAATGGAGCTCAGGGCCACAGCAATTCACAAACTGGCAGAGTAATAAAGGACAACTATCGTCCAAAAATCTGTTGAGGGAAGGCAACGAGGCAGACTTGAAAGCCAGGCAGAATAGCAGGAAACAGATTAAAACAGGTACGTTGGAATCGCCTTTAAAGCACAGGAAGAGGGGCACAACTTCGACAATGACGCAGTTGGCCAAAAAGGGCGTATGCGTTTTCCCCTGAGTATATTCAGGAGAAAACGCATACGCCCTTTTTGGCCAAACAAGCAAGCGGTCAATGCAAATCTGCACTGCAAAGAAGTATCAATTCCCACCGGTCAAAAGGGACATCCACAAAATGTGTAAAAACCAGAAAGGCAAGACAGGCCCTGGAGAACAGGGAGCCTTGTTATGCTGATGGGCGGAATGTAAACTGCCAACTGCCTCACTGGAGGAGTGCATTGCGTTCCCTAAAACAAGTAAACAACAGAGCTACAGAGCCAAGGGCACTTCCAGTCTAGGGAATATACATTGGGAAAACTGAAAATCAATAAGACAGAGCCACCCCAAAATTTAGGGCTGCCCTGCTTACAAGAACCTCAACTTGGGTACACCTTAAATACCCCAGGAAATAAAAAAATGGTTCAAAAAACTGTGTTATTTATGTACGATGGAATATCCCTCAGCCATGAAATCTAGGTCATAAGACCAAGAGCAGCAAAGTGAGTGAATTCAGGTACGATGATTCTAAGTGAAATAAGTCACACAGAAAAAGAAACTTATCATAAGATATGACTTATGAAGATCCTGTAAACATGGCTACACATGAACTGAGTTGGGAAAGAGAACAGAGTCTCACATTTAGAAAACACTCTTATGCCTGCTTAAGGGGAAAGGAGAGGTGGGGTGATGCATAAAACCAGAATTTGATATAAGCTCAGGTACCTTTTCCAAAACCAACTGTGGAATAGACAAGACCTACACCTTCCTCAGTGAAAGGGACTCAAAACCCCATATTTCCCGCAGAGGAATAGATCTGACTATTAAGAATCTTAAAACCTATGTATTGATATGTCTCTGGAAGGGAATCAAGTGTGTCTAGACTGGCATAAACTTGGCAGAGAGAATCATCTCAAACCCACTATAAAAAGGAATTTCAAAAACAAAACCAAAAAACAGGGAAATTCTTTACATTTCCTTCAGGGTCTCTGATGAAACCTGTAAAAACCCTGTATACAATGACAGCTGGATGTGGCATAAGGCTGGACACTTGGGACTGAGAGGATTGGTGAGATTGGGTGAGCAAATGCACACCCTTTAAAGCAAAAATGAATGGCCCCCATTCCATGGGTCCCAACTCTCCAGGTTGAAGGGAATATTACTACAGCTATAACATGTACGGGAAACCTAGAGAATGGACACACTGTGAATACAAAAGGTTTCTAAAACTCAACGAGTAGTCCCTCTCCTGGTGCTCCGGTTTGACTTTCCAACTGCTTTACTATCAATCTCCCAACTTGGAGAGACAGCCCCATTAACCTCCTGGTTCGCACAGGTTGCCAATTTGGCAGAGGATGGAAGGGAAGAGGGAGAACCAATGAGAGAGTTACTGTTAGGCATTTGGACGGGCACATGTCACTCTAATTTCCCGGCAGGAAGAAGAGTTAACCAGAGTCTCAGCCACCCACCGGGAACCAGTATAGGTCCTGAACCAAAATTTTGGACTTGCGTACACCTCACAAAAAACGAGTTGGAAAATGGAGCTCAGGGCCACAGCCATTCACAAACTGGCAGAGTAATAAAGGAAAACTATCGTCCAAAAATCTGTTGAGGGAGGGAACGAGGCAGAATTGAAAGCTAGCAGAATAGCAGGAAACAGATTTCAAGAGGTACGTTGGAATCGCCTTTAAAGCACAGGAAGAGGGGCACAACTTCGACAATGACGCAGTTGGCCAAAAAGGGCGTATGCGTTTTCTCCTGAATATATTCAGGAGAAAACGCATACGCCCTTTTTGGCCAAACAAGCAAACGGGCAATGCAAATCTGCACTACAAAGAAGTATCACTTCCCACCGGTCAAAAGGGACATCCACAAAATGTGTAAAAACCAGAAAGGCAAGACAGGCCCTGGAGAACAGGGAGCCTTGTTATGCTGATGGGCGGGATGTAAATTGCCAACTGCCTCACTGGAGGAGTGCATTGCGTTCCCTAAAACAAGTAAACAACAGAGCTACAGAGCCAAGGGCACTTCCAGTCTAGGGAATATACATTGGGAAAACTGAAAATCAATAAGACAGAGCCACCCCCAAATTTAGGGCTGCACTGCTTACAAGAACCTCAACTTGGGTACACCTTTAATATCCCAGGAAATATAAAAATGGTTCAAAAAACTGTGGTATTTATGTCCGATGGAATATCCCTCAGCCATGAAATCAATGTCATAAGACCAGGAGCAGCAAAGTGAGTGGATTCAGGTACGATGATTCTAAGTGAAATAAGTCACACAGAAAAAGAAACTTATCATAAGATATGACTTATGAAGATCCTGTAAACATGGCTACACATGAACTGAGTTAGGAAAGAGAACAGAGTCTCACATTTAGAAAACACTCTTATGCCTGCTGAAGGGGAAAGGAGAGGTGGGGGATGCATAAAACCAGAGTTTGATATAAGCACAGGTACCATTTCCAAAACCAACTGTGGAATAGACAAGACCTACACCTTCCTCAGTGAAAGGGACTCAAAACCCCATATTTCCCGCAGAGGAATAGATCTGACTAGTAAGAATCTTAAAACATATGTATTGATATGTCTCTGTAAGGGAATCAAGTGTGTCTAGACTGGCATAAACATGGCAGAGAGAATCAGCTCAAACCCACTATAAGAAGGAATTTCAAAAACAAAACCAAAAAACAGGGAAATTCTTTCGATTTCCTTCAGGGTCTCTGATGAAACCTGGAAAAACCCTGTCTACAATGACAGCTGGATGTGGCATAAGGCTGGACACCTGGGACTGAGAGGATTGGTGAGATTAGGTGAGCAAATGCAGACCATTTAAAGCAAAAATGCATGGCCCCCATTCCATGGGTCCCAACTCTCCAGGTTGAAGGGAATATTACTACAGCTATAACATGTACGAGAAACCTAGAGAATGGACACACTGTGAATACAAAAGGTTTCTAAAACTCAACGAATAGTCCCTCTCCTGGTGCTCCGGTTTGACATTCCAACTGCTTTACTATCAATCTCCCGACTTGGAGAGACAGCCCCTTTAACCTCCTGGTTCGCACAGGTTGTCAATTTGGCAGAGGATTGAAGGGAAGAGGGAGAATAAATGAGAGAGTTACTGTTAGGCATTTGGACGGGCACATGTCACTCTAATTTCCCGGCAGGAAGAAGAATTAACCAGAGTCTCAGCCACCCACCGGGAACCAGTATAGGTCCTGAACCAAAATTTTGGCCTTGCGTACAGCTCACAAAAACGAGTTGGAAAATGGAGCTCAGGGCCACCCCAATTCACAAACTGGCAGAGTAATAAAGGACAACTATCGTCCAAAAATCTGTTGAGGGAAGGCAACGAGGCAGACTTGAAAGCCAGGCAGAATAGCAGGATACAGATTTCAAGAGGTACGTTGGAATCGCTTTAAAGCACAGGAAGAGGGGCACAACTTCGACAATGACGCAGTTGGCCAAAAAGGGCGTACGCGTTTTCTCCTGAATATATTCAGGAGAAAACGCATACGCCCTTTTTGGCCAAACAAGCAAGCGGGCAATGCAAATCTGCACTACAAGGAAGTATCACTTCCCACCGGTCAAAAGGGACATCCACAAAATGTGTAAAAACCAGAAAGGCAAGACAGGCCCTGGAGAACAGGGAGCCTTGTTATGCTGATGGGCGGGATGTAAATTGCCAACTGCCTCACTGGAGGAGTGCATTGCGTTCCCTAAAACAAGTAAACAACAGAGCTACAGAGCCAAGGGCTCTTCCAGTCTAGGGAATATACATTGGGAAAACTGAAAATCAATAAGACAGAGCCACCCCAAAATTTAGGGCTGCACTGCTTACAAGAACCTCAACTTGGGTACACCTTAAATATCCCAGGAAATATAAAAATGGTTCAAAAAACTGTGGTATTTATGTCCGATGGAATATCCCTCAGCCATGAAATCAATGTCATAAGACCAGGAGCAGCAAAGTGAGTGGATTCAGGTACGATGATTCTAAGTGAAATAAGTCACACAGAAAAAGATACTTATCATAAGATATCACTTATGAAGATCCTGTAAACATGGCTACACATGAAATGATTTAGGAAAGAGAACAGAGTCTCACATTTAGAAAACAATCTTATGCCTGCTTAAGGGTAAAGGAGAGGTGGTGTGATGGATAAATCCAGAGTTTGATATAAGCACAGGTACCATTTCCAAAACCAACTGTGGAATAGACAAGACCTACACCTTCCTCAGTGAAAGGGATTCAAAACCCCATATTTCCCGCAGAGGAATAGATCTGACTAGTAAGAATCTTAAAACCTATGTATTGATATGTCTCTGTAAGGGAATCAAGTGTGTCTACACTGGCATAAACATGGCAGAGAGAATCAGCTCAAACCCACTATAAAAAGATATTTCAAAAACAAAACCAAAAAACAGGGAAATTCTTTACATTTCCTTCAGGGTCTCTGATGAAACCTGGAAAAACCCTGTCTACAATGACAGCTGGATGTGGCATAAGGCTGGACACTTGGGACTGAGAGGATTGGTGAGATTGGGTGAGCCAATGCAGACCCTTTAAAGCAAAAATGCATGGCCCCCATTCCATTGTTCCCAACTCTCCAGGTTGAAGGGAATATTACTACAGCTATAACATGTACGGGAAACCTAGAGAATGGACACACTGTGAATACAAAAGGTTTCTAAAACTCAACGAGTAGTCCCTCTCCTGGTGCTCCGGTTTGACTTTCCAACTGCTTTACTATCAATCTCCCAACTTGGAGAGACAGCCCCTTTAACCTCCTGGTTCGCACAAGTTGCCAATTTGGCAGAGGATGGAAGGGAAGAGGGAGAACCAATGAGAGAGTTGATGTTAGGCATTTGGACGGGCACATGTCACTCTAATTTCCCGGCAGGAAGAAGAATTAACCAGAGACTCAGCCACCCACCGGGAACCAGTATAGGTCCTGAACCAAAATTTTGGACTTGCGTACAGCTCACAAAAAACGAGTTGGAAAATGGAGCTCAGGGCCACAGCAATTCACAAACTGGCAGAGTAATAAAGGACAACTCTCGTCCAAAAATCTGTTGAGGTAAGGCAACGAGGCAGACTTGAAAGCCAGGCAGAAGAGCAGGAAACAGATTTCAAGAGGTACGTTGGAATCGCCTTGAAAGCACAGGAAGAGGGGCACAACTTCCACAATGACGCAGTTGGCCAAAAAGGGCGTATGCGTTTTCCCCTGAATATATTCAGGAGAAAACGCATACGCCCTTTTTGGACAAACAAGCAAGCGGGCAATGCAAATCTGCACTGCAAAGAAGTATCACTTCCCACCGGTCAAAAGGGACATCCACAAAATGTGTAAAAACCAGAAAGGCAAGACAGGCCCTGGAGAACAGGGAGCCTTGTTATGCTGATGGGCGGGATGTAAATTGCCAACTGCCTCACTGGAGGAGTGCATTGCGTTCCCTAAAACAAGTAAACAACAGAGCTACAGAGCCAAGGGCACTTCCAGTCTAGGGAATATACATTGGGAAAACTGAAAATCAATAAGACAGAGCCACCCCCAAATTTACGGCTGCACTGCTTACAAGAACCTCAACTTGCGTACACCTTAAATATCCCAGGAAATATAAAAATGGTTCAAAAAACTGTGGTATTTATGTCCGAAGGAATATCCCTCAGCCATGAAATCAATGTCATAAGACCAGGAGCAGTAAAGTGAGTGGATTCAGGTACGATGATTCTAAGTGAAATAAGTCACACAGAAAAAGAAACTTATCATAAGATATGACTTATGAAGATCCTGTAAACTTGGGTACACATGAACTGAGTTAGGAAAGAGACCAGAGTCTCACATTTAGAAAACACTCTTATGCCTGCTTAAGGGGAAAGGAGAGGTGGGGTGATGCATAAAACCAGAGTTTGATATAAGCACAGGTACCATTTCCAAAACCAACTGTGGAATAGACAAGACCTACACCTTCCTCAGTGAAAGGGACTCAAAACCCCATATTTCCCGCAGAGGAATAGATCTGACTAGTAAGAATCTTAAAACCTATGTATTGATATGTCTCTGTAAGGGAATCAAGTGTGTCTAGACTGGCATAAACATGGCAGAGAGAATCAGCTCAAACCCACTATAAAAAGGAATTTCAAAAAAAAACCCAAAAAACAGGGAAATTCTTTACATTTCCTTCAGGGTCTCTGATGAAACCTGGAAAAGCCCTGTCTACAATGACAGCTGGATGTGGCATAAAGCTGGACACTTGGGACTGAGAGGATTGGTGAGATTGGGTGAGCAAATGCAGACCCTTTAAAGCAAAAATGCATGGCCCCCATTCCATGGGTCCCAACTCTCCAGGTTGAAGGGAATATTACTACAGCTATAACATGTACGGGAAACCTAGAGAATGGACACACTGTGAATACAAAAGGTTTATAAAACTCAACGAGTAGTCCCTCTCCTGGTGCTGCGGTTTGACTTTCCAACTGCTTTACTATCAATCTCCCAACTTGGAGAGACAGCCCCTTTAACCTCCTGGTTCGCACAGGTTGCCAATTTGGCAGAGGATGGAAGGGAAGAGGGAGAACCAATGAGAGAGTAGCTGTTAGGCATTTGGACGGGCACATGTCACTCTAATTTCCCGGCAGGAAGAAGAATTAACCAGAGTCTCAGCCACCCACCGGGAACCAGTATAGGTCCTGAAACAAAATTTTGGACTTGCGTACAGCTCACAAAAAACGAGTTGGAAAATGGAGCTCAGGGCCACAGCAATTCACAAACCGGCAGAGTAATAAAGGACAACTATCGTCCAAAAATCTGTTGAGGGAAGGCAACGAGGCGGACTTGAAAGCGAGGCAGAATAGCAGGAAACAGATTTCAAGAGGTACGTTGGAATCGCCTTTAAAGCACAGTAAGAGGGGCACAACTTCGACAATGACGCACTTGGCCAAAAAGGCGTATGCGTTTTCACCTGAATATATTCAGGAGAAAACGCATACGCCCTTTTTGGCCAAGCCAGCAAGCGGGCAATGCAAATCTGCACTACAAAGATGTATCACTTCCCACCGGTCAAAAGGGACATCCACAAAATGTGTAAAAACCAGAAAGGCAAGACAGGCACTCGAGAACAGGGAGCCTTGTTATGCTGATGGGTGGGATGTAAATTGCCAACTGCCTCACTGGAGGAGTGCATTGCGTTCGCTAAAAGAAGTAATCAACAGAGCTACAGAGGCAAGGGCACATCCAGTCTAGGGAATATACCTTGGGAAAACTGAAAATCAATAAGACAGAGCCACCCCCAAATTTAAGGCTACACTGCTTACAAGAACCTCAACATAGGTACACCTTAAATATCCCAGGAAATATAAAAATGGTTCAAAAAACTGTGGTATTTTTGTACGATGGAATATCCCTCAGCCATGAAATCAATGTCATAAGACCAGGAGCAGCAACGTGAGTGGATTCAGGTACGATGATTCTAAGTGAAATAAATCACACAGAAAAAGAAACTTATCATAAGATATCACTTATGAAGATCCTGTAAACATGGCTACACATGAACTGAATTAGGAAAGAGAACAGAGTCTCACATTTAGAAAACACTCTTATGCCTGCTTACGGGGAAAGGAGAGGTGGGGTGATGCATAAAACCAAGTTTGATATAAGCACAGGTACCATTTCTAAAACCAACTGTGCAATAGACAAGACCTACACCTTCCTCACTGAAAGGGATTCAAAACCCCATATTTCCCGCAGAGGAATAGATCTGACTAGTAGGAATATTAAAACCTATGTATTGATATGTCTCTGTAAGGGAATCAAGTGTGTCTAGACTGGCATAAACATGGAAGCGAGAATCAGCTCAAACCCACTATAAAAAGGAATTTCAAAAACAACACCTAAAAACAGGGAAATTCTTTACATTCCCTTCAGGGTCTCTGATGAAACCTGGAATGACCCTATCTACAATGACAGCTGGATGTGGCATAAGGCTGGACACTTGGGACTGAGAGGATTGGTGAGATTGGGTGAGCAAATGCAGACCCTTTAAAGCAAAAATGCATGGCCCCCATTCCATGGGTCCCAACTCTCCATGTTGAAGGGAATATTACTACAGCTATAACATGTACGGGAAACCTAGAGAATGGACACACTGTGAATACAAAAGGTTTCTAAAACTCAACGAGTAGTCCCTCTCCTGGTGCTCCGGTTTGACTTTCCAACTGCTTTACTATCAATCTCCCAACTTGGAGATACAACCCCTTTAACCTCCTGGTTCGCACAGGTTGCCAAATTAGCAGAGGATGGAAGGGAAGATGGAGAACCAATGAGAGAGTAGCTGTTAGGCATTTGGACGGGCACATGTCACTCTAATTTCCCGGCAGGAAGAAGAATTAACCAGAGTCACAGCCACCCACCGGGAACCAGTATAGGTCCTGAACCAAAATTTTGGACTTGCGTACAGCTCACAAAAAACGAGTTGAAAAATGGAGCTGAGGGGCACAGCAATTCACAAACTGGCAGAGTAATAAAGGACAACTATCGTCCAAAAATCTGTTGAGGGAAGGCAACGAGGCGGACTTGAAAGCAATGCAGAATAGCAGGAAACAGATTTCAAGAGGTACGTTGGAATCGCCTTTAAAGCACAGGAAAAGGGGAACAACATCGAAAGTGACGCACTTGGCCAAAAAGGGCGTATGCCTTTTCTCCTGAATATATTCAGGAGAAAACGCATACACACTTTTTGGCCAAGCAAGCAAGCGGGCAATGCAAATCTGCACTACAAAGAAGTATCACTTCCCACCGGTCCAAAGGGACATCCACAAAATGTGTAAAAACCAGAAAGGCAAGACAGGCCCTGGAGAACAGGGAGCCTTGTTATGCTGATGGGCGGGATGTAAATTGCAAACTGCCTCACTGGAGGAGTGCATTGCGTTCCCTAAAACAAGTAAACAACAGAGCTACAGAGCCAAGGGCACTTCCAGTCTAGGGAATATACCTTGGGAAAACTGAAAATCAATAAGACAGAGCCACCCCGAAATTTAGGGCTGCACTGCTTACAAGAACCTCAACTTGGGTACAACTTAAATATCCCAGGAAATATAAAAATGGTTCAAAAAACTGTGGTATTTATGTACGATGGAATATCCCTCAGCCATGAAATCAATGTCATAAGACCAGGAGCAGCAAAGTGAGCAGATTCAGGTACGATGATTCTAAGTGAAATAAGTCACACAGAAAAAGAAACGTATCATAAGATATCACTTATGAAGATCCTGTAAACATGGCTACACATGAACTGAGTTAGGAAAGAGCACAGAGTCTCACATTTAGAAAACACTCTTTTGCCTGCTTAAGGGGAAAGGATAGGTGGGGTGATGCATAAAACCAGAGTTTGATATAAGCAGAGGTACCATTTCTAAAATCAACTGTGGAATAGACAAGACCTACACCTTCCTCAGTGAAAGGGACTCAAAACCCCATATTTCCCGCAGAGGAATAGATCTGGCAAGTAAGAATCTTAAAACCTATGTATTGATATGTCTCTGTAAGGGAATCAAGTGTGTCTAGACTGGCATAAACATGGCAGCGAGAATCAGCTCAAAACCAATATAAAAAGGAATTTCAAAAACAAAACCAAAAAACAGGGAAATTCTTTACATTTCCTTCAGGTTCTCTGATGAAACCTGGAATGAGCCTATCTACAATGACAGCTGGATGTGGCATAAGGCTGGACACTTGGGACTGAGAGGATTGTTGAGATTGGGTGAGCAAATGCAGACCCTTTAAAGCAAAAATGCATGGCCCCCATTCCATGGGTCCCAACTCTCCATGTTGAAGGGAATATTACTACAGCTATAACATGTACGGGAAACCTAGAGAATGAACACACAGTGAATACAAAAGGTTTCTAAAACTCAACGAGTAGTCCCTCTCCTGGGGCTCCGGTTTGTCTTTCCAACTGCTTTACTATCAATCTCCCAAATTGGAGAGACAAACCCTTTAACCTCCTGGTTTGCACAGGTTGCCAATTTGGCAGAGGATGGAAGGGAATAGGGAGAACCAATGAGAGAGTAGCTGTTAGGCATTTGGACGGGAACATGTCACTAATTTCCCTGAAGGAAGAAGAATTAACCAGAGTCTCAGCCACCCACCGGGAACCAGTATAGGTCCTGAACCAAAATTTTGGACTTGCATACAGCTCACAAAAAACGAGTTGAAAAATGGAGCTCAGGGGCACAGCAATTCACAAACAGGCAGAGTAATAAAGGACAACTATCGTCCAAAAATCTGATGAGGGAAGGCAACGAGGCGGATTTGAATGCGAGGCAGAATAGCAGGAAACAGATTTCAAGAATTACCTTGGAATCGCCTTTAAAGCACAGGAAGAGGGGCACAATTTCGACAATGACGCACTTTGCCAAAAAGGGCGTATATGTTTACTCCAGAATATATTCAGGAGAAAACGCATACGCACTTTTTGACCAAGCAAGCAAGCAGGCAATGCAAATCTGCTCTACAAAGAAGTATCACTACCCACCGGTCTAAAGGGACATCTACAAAATGTGTAAAAACCAGAAAGGCAAGATAGGCCCTGGAGAACAGGGAGCCTTGTTATGCTGATGGGCCGGATGTTAATTGGCAACTGCCTCACTGGAGGAGTGCATTGCGTTCCCTAAAAGAAGTAATCAACAGAACTACAGGGCCAAGGGAACATCCTGTCTAGGGAATATAACTTCGGAAAACTGAAAATCAATAAGACAGAGCCACCCCCAAATTTAGGGCTGCACTGCTTACAAGAACCTCAACTTGGGTACACCTTAAATATCCCAGGAAATATAAAAATGGTTCAAAAAACTGTGGTATTTATGTACGATGGAATATCCCTCAGCCATGAAATCAATGTCATAAGACCAGGAGCAGCAAAGTGAGTGGATTCAGGTACGATGATTCTAAGTGAAATAAGTCACACAGAAAAAGAAACTTATCATAAGATATCACTTATGAAGATCCTGTAAACATAGCTACACATGAACTGAGTTAGGAAAGAGAACAGAGTCTCACATTTAGAAAACACTCTTATGCCTGCTTAAGGGGAAAGGAGAGGTGGGGTGATGCATAAAACCAGAGTTTGATATAAGCACAGGTACTATTTCTAAAATCAACTGTGGAATAGACAAGACCTATACCATCCTCAGTGAAAGGGACTCAAAACCCCATATTTCCCGCAGAGGAATAGATCTGGCAAGTAAGAATCATAAAAACCTATGTATTGATATGTCTCTGTAAGGGAATCAAGTGTGTCTAGACTGGCATAAACATGGCATCGAGAATCAGCTCAAAACCAATACAAAAAGGAATTTCAAAAACAAAACCAAAAAACAGGGAAATTCTTTACATTTCCTTCAGGGTCTCTGATGAAACCTGGAATGACCCTATCTACAATGACAGCTGGATGTGGCATAAGGCTGGACACTTGGGACTGAGAGGATTGGTGAGATTGGGTGAGCAAATGCAGACACTTTAAAGCAAAAATGCATGGCCCCCATTCCATGGGTCCCAACTCTCCATGTTGAAGGGAATATTACTACAGCTATAACATGTACGGGAAACCTAGAGAATGGACACACTGTGAATACAAAAGGTATCTAAAACTCAACGAGTAGTCCCTCTCCTGGTGCTCCGGTTTGTCTTTCCAACTGCTTTACTATCAATCTCCCAACTTGGAGAGACAACCCCTTTAACCTCCTGGTTCGCACAGGTTGCCAATTTGGCAGAGGATGGAAGGGAAGAGGGAGAACCAATGAGAGACTAGCTGTTAGGCATTTGGACGGGAACATGTCACTAATTTCCCGGCAGGAAGAAGAATTAACCAGAGTCTCAGCCACCCACCGGGAACCAGTATAGGTCCTGAACCAAAATTTTGGACTTGCATACAGGTCACAAAAAACGAGTTGAAAAATGGAGCTGAGGGGCACAGCAATTCACAAACTGGCAGAGTAATAAAGGACAACTGGTGTCCAAAAATCTGTTGAGGGAAGGCAACGAGGCGGACTTGAATGCGAGGCAGAATAGAAGGAAACAGATTTCAAGAGGTACGTTGGAATCGCCTTTAAAGCACAGGAAGAGGGGCACAACTTCGACAATGACGCACTTGGCCAAAAAGGGCGTATGCGTTTTCTCCTGAATATATTCAGGAGAAAACGCATACACACTTTTTGGCCAAGCAAGCAAGCGGGCAATGCAAATCTGCACTACAAAGAAGTATCACTTCCCACCGGTCAAAAGGGACATCTACAAAATGTGTAAAAACCAGAAAGGCAAGACAGGCCCTGGAGAACAGGGAGCCTTGTTATGCTGATGGGCGGGATGTAAATTGCCTACTGCCTCACTGGATGAGTGCATTGCGTTCCCTAAAAGAAGTAATCAACAGAGCTACAGAGCCAAGGGCACATCCTGTCTAGGGAATATAACTTGGGAAAACTGAAAATCAATAAGCCAGAACCACCCCCAAATTTAGGGCTGCACTGCTTACAAGAACCTCAACTTGGGTACACCTTAAATATCCCAGGAAATATAAAAATGGTTCAAAAACCTGTGGTATTTATGTACGATGGAATATCCCTCAGCCATGAAATCAATGTCATAAGACCAGGAGCAGCAAAGTGAGTGGATTCAGGTACGATGATTCTAAGTGAAATAAATCACACAGAAAAAGAAAGTTATCATAAGATATCAATTATGAAGATCCTGTAATCATGGCTACACATGAACTGAGTTAGGAAAGAGACCAGAGTCTCACATTTAGAAAACACTCTTATGCGTGCTTAAGGGGAAAGGAGAGGTGGGGTGATGCATAAAACCAGAGTTTGATATAAGCACAGGTACCATTTCCAAAACCAACTGTGGAATAGACAAGACCTACACCTTCCTCAGTGAAAGGGACTCAAAACCCCATATTTCCCGCAGAGGAATAGATCTGACTAGTAAGAATCTTAAAACCTATGTATTGATATGTCTCTGTAAGGGAATCAAGTGTGTCTAGACTGGCATAAACATGGCAGAGAGAATCAGCTCAAACCCACTATAAAAAGGAATTTCAAAAAGAAAACCAAAAAACAGGGAAATTCTTTACATTTCCTTCAGGGTCTCTGATGAAACCTGGAAAAACCCTGTCTACAATGACAGCTGGATGTGGCATAAGGCTGGACACTTGGGACTGAGAGGATTGGTGAGATTGGGTGAGCAAATGCAGACCCTTTAAAGCAAAAATGCATGGCCCCCATTCCATGGGTCCCAACTCTCCAGGTTGAAGGGAGTATTACTACAGCTATAACATGTACGGGAAACCTAGAGAATGGACACACAGTGAATACAAATGGTTTCTAAAACTCAACGAGTAGTCGCTCTCCTGGTGCTCCGGTTTGACTTTCCAACTGCTTTACTATCAATCTCCCAACTTGGAGAGACAGCCCTTTAACCTCCTGGTTCGCACAGGTTTCCAATTTGGCAGAGGATGGAATTGAAGATGGAAAACCAATGAGAGAGTTACTGTTAGGCATTTGGACGGGCCCATGTCACTCTAATTTCCCGGCAGGAAGAAGAATTAACCAGAGTCTCAGCCAACCACCGGGAATCAGTATAGGTCCTGAACCAAAATTTTGGACTTGCGTACAGCTCACAAAAAACGAGTTGGAAAATGGAGCTCAGGGCCACAGCAATTCACAAACTGGCAGAGTAATAAAGGACAACTATCGTCCAAAAATCTGTTGAGGGAAGGCAACGAGGCAGACTTGAAAGCCAGGCAGAATAGCAGGAAACAGATTTCAAGAGGTACGTTGGAATCACCTTTAAAGCACAGGAAGAGGGGCACAACTTCGACAATGACACAGTTGGCCAAAAGGGCGTATGCGTTTTCCCCTGAATATATTCAGGAGAAAACGCATACGCCCTTTTTGGCCAAACAAGCAAGCGGGCAATGCAAATCTGCACTACAAAGAAGTATCACTTCCCACCGGTCAAAAGGGACATCCACAAAATGTGTAAAAACCAGAAAGGCAAGACAGGCCCTGGAGAACAGGGAGCCTTGTTATGCTGATGGGCGGGATGTAAATTGCCAACTGCCTCACTGGAGGAGTGCATTGCGTTCCCTAAAACAAGTAAACAAGAGAGCTACAGAGCCAAGGGCACTTCCAGTCTAGGGAATATACATTGGGAAAACTGAAAATCAAAAAGACAGAGCCACCCCAAAATTTAGGGCTGCACTGCTTACAAGAACCTCAACTTGGGTACACCTTAAATATCCCAGGAAATATAAAAATGGTTCAAAAAACTGTGGTATTTATGTCCGATGGAATATCCCTCAGCCATGAAATCAATGTCATAAGACCAGGAGCAGCAAAGTCAGTGGATTCAGGTACGATGATTCTAAGTGAAATAAGTCACACAGAAAAAGAAACTTATCATAAGATATCACTTATGAAGATCCTGTAAACATGGCTACACATGAAATGATTTAGGAAAGAGAACAGAGTCTCACATTTAGAAAACAATCTTATGCCTGCTTAAGGGGAAAGGAGAGGTGGGGTGATGCATAAAACCAGAGTTTGATATAAGCTCAGGTACCATTTCCAAAACCAACTGTGGAATAGACAAGACCTACACCTTCCTCAGTGAAAGGGACTCAAAACCCCATATTTCCCGCAGAGGAATAGATCTGACTATTAAGAATCTTAAAACCTATGTATTGATATGTCTCTGGAAGGGAATCAAGTGTGTCTAGACTGGCATAAACTTGGCAGAGAGAATCATCTCAAACCCACTATAAAAAGGAATTTCAAAAACAAAACCAAAAAACAGGGAAATTCTTTACATTTCCTTCAGGGTCTCTGATGAAACCTGTAAAAACCCTGTATACAATGACAGCTGGATGTGGCATAAGGCTGGACACATGGGACTGAGAGGATTGGTGAGATTGGGTGAGCAAATGCACACCCTTTAAAGCAAAAATGAATGGCCCCCATTCCATGGGTCCCAACTCTCCAGGTTGAAGGGAATATTACTACAGCTATAACATGTACGGGAAACCTAGAGAATGGACACACTGTGAATACAAAAGGTTTCTAAAACTCAACGAGTAGTCCCTCTCCTGGTGCTCCGGTTTGACTTTCCAACTGCTTTACTATCAATCTCCCAACTTGGAGAGACAGCCCCATTAACCTCCTGGTTCGCACAGGTTGCCAATTTGGCAGAGGATGGAAGGGAAGAGGGAAAACCAATGAGAGAGTTACTGTTAGGCATTTGGACGGGCACATGTCACTCTAATTTCCCGGCAGGAAGAAGAGTTAACCAGAGTCTCAGCCACCCACCGGGAACCAGTATAGGTCCTGAACCAAAATTTTGGACTTGCGTACACCTCACAAAAAACGAGTCGGAAAATGGAGCTCAGGGCCACAGCCATTCACAAACTGGCAGAGTAATAAAGGACAACTATCGTCCAAAAATCTGTTGAGGGAAGGCAACGAGGCAGAATTGAAAGCTAGCAGAATAGCAGGAAACAGATTTCAAGAGGTACGTTGGAATCGCCTTTAAAGCACAGGAAGAGGGGCACAACTTCGACAATGACGCAGTTGGCCAAAAAGGGCGTATGGGTTTCTCCTGAATATATTCAGGAGAAAACGCATACGCCCTTTTTGGCCAAACAAGCAAACGGGCAATGCAAATCTGCACTACAAAGAAGTATCACTTCCCACCGGTCAAAAGGGACATCCACAAAATGTGTAAAAACCAGAAAGGCAAGACAGGCCCTGGAGAACAGGGAGCCTTGTTATGCTGATGGGCGGGATGTAAATTGCCAACTGCCTCACTGGAGGAGTGCATTGCGTTCCCTAAAACAAGTAAACAACAGAGCTACAGAGCCAAGGGCACTTCCAGTCTAGGGAATATACATTGGGAAAACTGAAAATCAATAAGACAGAGCCACCCCCAAATTTAGGGCTGCACTGCTTACAAGAACCTCAACTTGGGTACACCTTTAATATCCCAGGAAATATAAAAATGGTTCAAAAAACTGTGGTATTTATGTCCGATGGAATATCCCTCAGCCATGAAATCAATGTCATAAGACCAGGAGCAGCAAAGTGAGTGGATTCAGGTACGATGATTCTAAGTGAAATAAGTCACACAGAAAAAGAAACTTATCATAAGATATGACTTATGAAGATCCTGTAAACATGGCTACACATGAACTGAGTTAGGAAAGAGAACAGAGTCTCACATTTAGAAAACACTCTTATGCCTGCTGAAGTGGAAAGGAGAGGTGGGGGATGCATAAAACCAGAGTTTGATATAAGCACAGGTACCATTTCCAAAACCAACTGTGGAATAGACAAGACCTACACCTTCCTCAGTGAAAGGGACTCAAAACCCCATATTTCCCGCAGAGGAATAGATCTGACTAGTAAGAATCTTAAAACCTTTGTATTGATATGTCTCTGTAAGGGAATCAAGTGTGTCTAGACTGGCATAAACATGGCAGAGAGAATCAGCTCAAACCCACTATAAGAAGGAATTTCAAAAACAAAACCAAAAAACAGGGAAATTCTTTCCATTTCCTTCAGGGTCTCTGATGAAACCTGGAAAAACCCTGTCTACAATGACAGCTGGATGTGGCATAAGGCTGGACACTTGGGACTGAGAGGATTGGTGAGAGTGGGTGAGCAAATGCAGACCCTTTAAAGCAAAAATCCATGGCCCCCATTCCATGGGTCCCAACTCTCCAGGTTGAAGGGAATATTACTACAGCTATAACATGTACGGGAATCCTAGAGAATGGACACACTGTGAATACAAAAGGTTTCTAAAACTCAACGAGTAGTCCCTCTCCTGGTGCTCCGGTTTGACTTTCCAACTTCTTTACTATCAATCTCCCAACTTGGAGTGACAGCCCCTTTAACCTCCTGGTTCGCACAGGGTGCCAATTTGGCAGAGGATGGAAGGGAAGAGGGAGAACCAATGAGAGAGTTACTGTTAGGCATTTGGACGGGCACATGTCACTCTAATTTCCCGGCAGGAAGAAGAATTAACCAGAGTCTCAGCCACCCACCGGGAACCAGTATAGTTCCTGAACCAAAATTTTGGACTTGCGTACAGCTCACAAAAACGAGTTGGAAAATGGAGCTCAGGGCCACAGCAATTCACAAACTGGCAGAGTAATAAAGGACAACTCTCGTCCAAAAATCTGTTGAGGGAAGGCAACGAGGCAGACTTGAAAGCCAGGCAGAATAGCAGGAAACAGATTAAAACAGGTACGTTGGAATCGCCTTTAAAGCACAGGAAGAGGGGCACAACTTCGACAATGACGCAGTTGGCCAAAAAGGGCGTATGCGTTTTCCCCTGAATATATTCAGGAGAAAACGCATACGCCCTTTTTGGCCAAACAAGCAAGCGGTCAATGCAAATCTGCACTGCAAAGAAGTATCAATTCCCACCGGTCAAAAGGGACATCCACAAAATGTGTAAAAACCAGAAAGGCAAGACAGGCCCTGGAGAACAGGGAGCCTTGTTATGCTGATGGGCGGAATGTAAATTGCCAACTGCCTCACTGGAGGAGTGCATTGCGTTCCCTAAAACAAGTAAACAACAGAGCTACAGAGCCAAGGGCACTTCCAGTCTAGGGAATATACATTGGGAAAACTGAAAATCAATAAGACAGAGCCACCCCAAAATTTAGGGCTGCCCTGCTTACAAGAACCTCAACTTGGGTACACCTTAAATACCCCAGGAAATAAAAAAATGGTTCAAAAAACTGTGGTATTTATGTACGATGGAATATCCCTCAGCCATGAAATCTAGGTCATAAGACCAAGAGCAGCAAAGTGAGTGAATTCAGGTACGATGATTCTAAGTGAAATAAGTCACACAGAAAAAGAAACTTATCATAAGATATGACTTATGAAGATCCTGTAAACATGGCTACACATGAACTGAGTTGGGAAAGAGAACAGAGTCTCACATTTAGAAAACACTCTTATGCCTGCTTAAGGGGAAAGGAGAGGTGGGGTGATGCATAAAACCAGAGTTTGATATAAGCTCAGGTACCTTTTCCAAAACCAACTGTGGAATAGACAAGACCTACACCTTCCTCAGTGAAAGGGACTCAAAACCCCATATTTCCCGCAGAGGAATAGATCTGACTATTAAGAATCTTAAAACCTATGTATTGATATGTCTCTGGAAGGGAATCAAGTGTGTCTAGACTGGCATAAACTTGGCAGAGAGAATCATCTCAAACCCACTATAAAAAGGAATTTCAAAAACAAAACCAAAAAACAGGGAAATTCTTTACATTTCCTTCAGGGTCTCTGATGAAACCTGTAAAAACCCTGTATACAATGACATCTGGATGTGGCATAAGGCTGGACACTTGGGACTGAGAGGATTGGTGAGATTGGGTGAGCAAATGCACACCCTTTAAAGCAAAAATGAATGGCCCGCATTCCATGGGTCCCAACTCTCCAGGTTGAAGGGAATATTACTACAGCTATAACATGTACGGGAAACCTAGAGAATGGACACACTGTGAATACAAAAGGTTTCTAAAACTCAACGAGTAGTCCCTCTCCTGGTGCTCCGGTTTGACTTTCCAACTGCTTTACTATCAATCTCCCAACTTGGAGAGACAGCCCCATTAACCTCCTGGTTCGCACAGGTTGCCAATTTGGCAGAGGATGGAAGGGAAGAGGGAGAACCAATGAGAGAGTTACTGTTAGGCATTTGGACGGGCACATGTCACTCTAATTTCCCGGCAGGAAGAAGAGTTAACCAGAGTCTCAGCCACCCACCGGGAACCAGTATAGGTCCTGAACCAAAATTTTGGACTTGCGTACACCTCACAAAAAACGAGTTGGAAAATGGAGCTCAGGGCCACAGCCATTCACAAACTGGCAGAGTAATAAAGGAAAACTATCGTCCAAAAATCTGTTGAGGGAGGGAACGAGGCAGAATTGAAAGCTAGCAGAATAGCAGGAAACAGATTTCAAGAGGTACGTTGGAATCGCCTTTAAAGCACAGGAAGAGGGGCACAACTTCGACAATGACGCAGTTGGCCAAAAAGGGCGTATGCGTTTTCTCCTGAATATATTCAGGAGAAAACGCATACGCCCTTTTTGGCCAAACAAGCAAACGGGCAATGCAAATCTGCACTACAAAGAAGTATCACTTCCCACCGGTCAAAAGGGACATCCACAAAATGTGTAAAAACCAGAAAGGCAAGACAGGCCCTGGAGAACAGGGAGCCTTGTTATGCTGATGGGCGGGATGTAAATTGCCAACTGCCTCACTGGAGGAGTGCATTGCGTTCCCTAAAACAAGTAAACAACAGAGCTACAGAGCCAAGGGCACTTCCAGTCTAGGGAATATACATTGGGAAAACTGAAAATCAATAAGACAGAGCCACCCCCAAATTTAGGGCTGCACTGCTTACAAGAACCTCAACTTGGGTACACCTTTAATATCCCAGGAAATATAAAAATGGTTCAAAAAACTGTGGTATTTATGTCCGATGGAATATCCCTCAGCCATGAAATCAATGTCATAAGACCAGGAGCAGCAAAGTGAGTGGATTCAGGTACGATGATTCTAAGTGAAATAAGTCACACAGAAAAAGAAACTTATCATAAGATATGACTTATGAAGATCCTGTAAACATGGCTACACATGAACTGAGTTAGGAAAGAGAACAGAGTCTCACATTTAGAAAACACTCTTATGCCTGCTGAAGGGGAAAGGAGAGGTGGGGGATGCATAAAACCAGAGTTTGATATAAGCACAGGTACCATTTCCAAAACCAACTGTGGAATAGACAAGACCTACACCTTCCTCAGTGAAAGGGACTCAAAACCCCATATTTCCCGCAGAGGAATAGATCTGACTAGTAAGAATCTTAAAACCTATGTATTGATATGTCTCTGTAAGGGAATCAAGTGTGTCTAGACTGGCATAAACATGGCAGAGAGAATCAGCTCAAACCCACTATAAGAAGGAATTTCAAAAACAAAACCAAACAACAGGGAAATTCTTTCGGTTTCCTTCAGGGTCTCTGATGAAACCTGGAAAAACCCTGTCTACAATGACAGCTGGATGTGGCATAAGGCTGGACACCTGGGACTGAGAGGATTGGTGAGATTGGGTGAGCAAATGCAGACCCTTTAAAGCAAAAATGCATGGCCCCCATTCCATGGGTCCCAACTCTCCAGGTTGAAGGGAATATTACTACAGCTATAACATGTACGAGAAACCTAGAGAATGGACACACTGTGAATACAAAAGGTTTCTAAAACTCAACGAGTAGTCCCTCTCCTGGTGCTCCGGTTTGACATTCCAACTGCTTTACTATCAATCTCCCGACTTGGAGAGACAGCCCCTTTAACCTCCTGGTTCGCACAGGTTGTCAATTTGGCAGAGGATGGAAGGGAAGAGGGAGAATAAATGAGAGAGTTACTGTTAGGCATTTGGACGGGCACATGTCACTCTAATTTCCCGGCAGGAAGAAGAATTAACCAGAGTCTCAGCCACCCACCGGGAACCAGTATAGGTCCTGAACCAAAATTTTGGCCTTGCGTACAGCTCACAAAAACGAGTTGGAAAATGGAGCTCAGGGCCACAGCAATTCACAAACTGGCAGAGTAATAAAGGACAACTATCGTCCAAAAATCTGTTGAGGGAAGGCAACGAGGCAGACTTGAAAGCCAGGCAGAATAGCAGGATACAGATTTCAAGAGGTACGTTGGAATCGCTTTAAAGCACAGGAAGAGGGGCACAACTTCGACAATGACGCAGTTGGCCAAAAAGGGCGTACGCGTTTTCTCCTGAATATATTCAGGAGAAAACGCATACGCCCTTTTTGGCCAAACAAGCAAGCGGGCAATGCAAATCTGCACTACAAAGAAGTATCACTTCCCACCGGTCAAAAGGGACATCCACAAAATGTGTAAAAACCAGAAAGGCAAGACAGGCCCTGGAGAACAGGGAGCCTTGTTATGCTGATGGGCGGGATGTAAATTGCCAACTGCCTCACTGGAGGAGTGCATTGCGTTCCCTAAAACAAGTAAACAACAGAGCTACAGAGCCAAGGGCTCTTCCAGTCTAGGGAATATACATTGGGAAAACTGAAAATCAATAAGACAGAGCCACCCCAAAATTTAGGGCTGCACTGCTTACAAGAACCTCAACTTGGGTACACCTTAAATATCCCAGGAAATATAAAAATGGTTCAAAAAACTGTGGTATTTATGTCCGATGGAATATCCCTCAGCCATGAAATCAATGTCATAAGACCAGGAGCAGCAAAGTGAGTGGATTCAGGTACGATGATTCTAAGTGAAATAAGTCACACAGAAAAAGATACTTATCATAAGATATCACTTATGAAGATCCTGTAAACATGGCTACACATGAAATGATTTAGGAAAGAGAACAGAGTCTCACATTTAGAAAACAATCTTATGCCTGCTTAAGGGTAAAGGAGAGGTGGTGTGATGGATAAATCCAGAGTTTGATATAAGCACAGGTACCATTTCCAAAACCAACTGTGGAATAGACAAGACCTACACCTTCCTCAGTGAAAGGGATTCAAAACCCCATATTTCCCGCAGAGGAATAGATCTGACTAGTAAGAATCTTAAAACCTCTGTATTGATATGTCTCTGTAAGGGAATCAAGTGTGTCTACACTGGCATAAACATGGCAGAGAGAATCAGCTCAAACCCACTATAAAAAGATATTTCAAAAACAAAACCAAAAAACAGGGAAATTCTTTACATTTCCTTCAGGGTCTCTGATGAAACCAGGAAAAACCCTGTCTACAATGACAGCTGGATGTGGCATAAGGCTGGACACTTGGGACTGAGAGGATTGGTGAGATTGGGTGAGCCAATGCAGACCCTTTAAAGCAAAAATGCATGGCCCCCATTCCATTGGTCCCAACTCTCCAGGTTGAAGGGAATATTACTACAGCTATAACATGTACGGGAAACCTAGAGAATGGACACACTGTGAATACAAAAGGTTTCTAAAACTCAACGAGTAGTCCCTCTCCTGGTGCTCCGGTTTGACTTTCCAACTGCTTTACTATCAATCTCCCAACTTGGAGAGACAGCCCCTTTAACCTCCTGGTTCGCACAAGTTGCCAATTTGGCAGAGGATGGAAGGGAAGAGGGAGAACCAATGAGAGAGTTGATGTTAGGCATTTGGACGGGCACATGTCACTCTAATTTCCCGGCAGGAAGAAGAATTAACCAGAGACTCAGCCACCCACCGGGAACCAGTATAGGTCCTGAACCAAAATTTTGGACTTGCGTACAGCTCACAAAAAACGAGTTGGAAAATGGAGCTCAGGGCCACAGCAATTCACAAACTGGCAGAGTAATAAAGGACAACTCTCGTCCAAAAATCTGTTGAGGTAAGGCAACGAGGCAGACTTGAAAGCCAGGCAGAATAGCAGGAAACAGATTTCAAGAGGTACGTTGGAATCGCCTTGAAAGCACAGGAAGAGGGGCACAACTTCCACAATGACGCAGTTGGCCAAAAAGGGCGTATGCGTTTTCCCCTGAATATATTCAGGAGAAAACGCATACGCCCTTTTTGGCCAAACAAGCAAGCGGGCAATGCAAATCTGCACTGCAAAGAAGTATCACTTCCCACCGGTCAAAAGGGACATCCACAAAATGTGTAAAAACCAGAAAGGCAAGACAGGCCCTGGAGAACAGGGAGCCTTGTTATGCTGATGGGCGGGATGTAAATTGCCAACTGCCTCACTGGAGGAGTGCATTGCGTTCCCTAAAACAAGTAAACAACAGAGCTACAGAGCCAAGGGCACTTCCAGTCTAGGGAATATACATTGGGAAAACTGAAAATCAATAAGACAGAGCCACCCCCAAATTTACGGCTGCACTGCTTACAAGAACCTCAACTTGCGTACACCTTAAATATCCCAGGAAATATAAAAATGGTTCAAAAAACTGTGGTATTTATGTCCGAAGGAATATCCCTCAGCCATGAAATCAATGTCATAAGACCAGGAGCAGTAAAGTGAGTGGATTCAGGTACGATGATTCTAAGTGAAATAAGTCACACAGAAAAAGAAACTTATCATAAGATATGACTTATGAAGATCCTGTAAACTTGGGTACACATGAACTGAGTTAGGAAAGAGACCAGAGTCTCACATTTAGAAAACACTCTTATGCCTGCTTAAGGGGAAAGGAGAGGTGGGGTGATGCATAAAACCAGAGTTTGATATAAGCACAGGTACCATTTCCAAAACCAACTGTGGAATAGACAAGACCTACACCTTCCTCAGTGAAAGGGACTCAAAACCCCATATTTCCCGCAGAGGAATAGATCTGACTAGTAAGAATCTTAAAACCTATGTATTGATATGTCTCTGTAAGGGAATCAAGTGTGTCTAGACTGGCATAAACATGGCAGAGAGAATCAGCTCAAACCCACTATAAAAAGGAATTTCAAAAACAAAACCAAAAAACAGGGAAATTCTTTACATTTCCTTCAGGGTCTCTGATGAAACCTGGAAAAGCCCTGTCTACAATGACAGCTGGATGTGGCATAAAGCTGGACACTTGGGACTGAGAGGATTGGTGAGATTGGGTGAGCAAATGCAGACCCTTTAAAGCAAAAATGCATGGCCCCCATTCCATGGGTCCCAACTCTCCAGGTTGAAGGGAATATTACTACAGCTATAACATGTACGGGAAACCTAGAGAATGGACACACTGTGAATACAAAAGGTTTATAAAACTCAACGAGTAGTCCCTCTCCTGGTGCTCCGGTTTGACTTTCCAACTGCTTTACTATCAATCTCCCAACTTGGAGAGACAGCCCCTTTAACCTCCTGGTTCGCACAGGTTGCCAATTTGGCAGAGGATGGAAGGGAAGAGGGAGAACCAATGAGAGAGTAGCTGTTAGGCATTTGGACGGGCACATGTCACTCTAATTTCCCGGCAGGAAGAAGAATTAACCAGAGTCTCAGCCACCCACCGGGAACCAGTATAGGTCCTGAAACAAAATTTTGGACTTGCGTACAGCTCACAAAAAACGAGTTGGAAAATGGAGCTCAGGGCCACAGCAATTCACAAACCGGCAGAGTAATAAAGGACAACTATCGTCCAAAAATCTGTTGAGGGAAGGCAACGAGGCAGACTTGAAAGCCAGGCAGAAGAGCAGGAAACAGATTTCAAGAGGTACGTTGGAATCGCCTTGAAAGCACAGGAAGAGGGGCACAACTTCGACAGTGACGCAGTTGGCCAAAAAGGGCGTATGCGTTTTCTCCTGAATATATTCAGGAGAAAACGCATACGCCCTTTTTGGCTAAACAAGCAAGCGGGCAATGCAAATCTGCACTACAAAGAAGTATCACTTCCCACCGGTCAAAAAGGACATCCACAAAATGTGTAAAAACCAGAAAGGCAAGACAGGCCCTGGAGAACAGGGAGCCTTGTTATGCTGATGGGCGGGATGTAAATTGCCAATTGCCTCACTGGAGGAGTGCATTGCGTTCCCTAAAACAAGTAAACAACAGAGCTACAGAGCCAAGGACACTTCCAGTCTAGGGAATATACATTGGGAAAACTGAAAATCAATAAGACAGAGCCACCCCCAAATTTAGGGCTGCACTGCTTACAAGAACGTCAACTTGGGTACACCTTAAATATCCCAGGAAATATAAAAATGGTTCAAAAAACTGTGGTATTTATGTCCGATGGAATATCCCTCAGCCATGAAATCAATGTCATAAGACCAGGAGCAGCAAAGTGTGTGGATTCAGGTACGATGATTCAAAGTGAAATAAGTCACACAGAAAAAGAAACTTATCATAAGATATGACTTATGAAGATCCTGTAAACATGGCTACACATGAACTGAGTTAGGAAAGAGACCAGAGTCTCACATTTAGAACACACTCTTATGCCTGCTTAAGGGGAAAGGAGAGGTGGGGTGATTCATAAAACCAGAGTTTGATATAAGCACAGGTACCATTTCCAAAACCAACTGTGGAATAGACAAGACCTACACCTTCCTCAGTGAAAGGGACTCAAAACCCCATATTTCCCACAGAGGAATATATCTGATTAGTCAGAATCTTAAAACCTATGTATTGATATGTCTCTGTAAGGGAATCAAGTGTGTCTAGACTGGCATAAACATGGCAGAGAGAATCAGCTCAAACCCACTATAAAAAGGAATTTCAAAAACAAAACCAAAAAACAGGGAAATTCTTTACATTTCCTTCAGGGTCTCTGATGAAACCTGGAAAAACCCTGTCTACAATGAAAGCTGGAGGTGGCATAAGGCTGGACACTTGGGACTGAGAGGATTGGTGGGATTGGGTGAGCCAATGCAGACCCTTTAAAGCAAAAAATGCATGGCCCCCATTCCATGGGTCCCAACTCTCCAGGTTGAAGGGAATATTACTACAGCTATAACATGTACGGGAAACCTAGAGAATGGACCCACTGTGAATACAAAAGTTTTCTAAAACTCAACGAGTAGTCCCTCTCCTGGTGCTCCGGTTTGACTTTCCAACTGCTTTACTATCAATCTCCCATCTTGGAGAGACAGCCCCTTTAACCTCCTGGTTCGCACAAGTTGCCAATTTGGCAGAGGATGGAAGGGAAGAGGGAGAACCAATGAGAGAGTTGATGTTAGGCATTTGGACGGGCACATGTCACTCTAATTTCCCGGCAGGAAGAAGAATTAACCAGAGTCTCAGCCACCCACCGGGAACCAGTATAGGTCCTGAACCAAAATTTTGGACTTGCGTACAGCTCACAAAAAACGAGTTGGAAAATGGAGCTCAGGGCCACAGCAATTCACAAACTGGCAGAGTAGTAAAGGACAACTATCGTCCAAAAATCTGTTGAGGTAAGGCAACGAGGCAGACTTGAAAGCCAGGCAGAATAGCAGGAAACAGATTTCAAGAGGTACGTTGGAATCGCCTTGAAAGCACAGGAAGAGGGGCACAACTTCGACAATGACGCAGTTGGCCAAAAAGGGCGTATGCGTTTTCTCCTGAATATATTCAGGAGAAAACGCATACGCCCTTTTTGGCCAAACAAGCAAGCGGGCAATGCAAATCTGCACTACAAAGAAGTATCACTTCCCACCGGTCAAAAGGGACATCCACAAAATGTGTAAAAACCAGAAAGGCAAGACTGGCCCTGGAGAACAGGGAGCCTTGTTATGCTGATGGGTGGGATGTAAATTGCCAACTGCCTCACTGGAGGAGTGCATTGCGTTCCCTAAAACAAGTAAACAACATAGCTACAGAGCCAAGGGCACTTCCAGTCTAGGGAATATACATTGGGAAAACTGAAAATCAATAAGACAGAGACACCCCCAAATTTAGGGCTGCACTGCTTACAAGAACCTCAACTTGGGTACACCTTAAATATCCCAGGAAATATAAAAATGGTTCAAAAAACTGTGGTATTTATGTCCGATGGAATATCCCTCAGCCATGAAATCAATGTCATAAGACCAGGAGCAGCAAAGTGAGTGGATTCAGGTACGATGATTCAAAGTGAAATAAGTCACACAGAAAAAGAAACTTATCATAAGATATGACTTATGAAGATCCTGTAAACATGGCTACACATGAACTGAGTTATGAAAGTGACCAGAGTCTCACATTTAGAAAACACTCTTATGCCTGCTTAAGGGGAAAGGAGAGGTGGGGTGATGCATAAAACCAGAGTTTGATATAAGCACAGGTACCATTTCCAAAACCAACTGTGGAATAGACAAGACCTACACCTTCCTCAGTGAAAGGGACTCAAAACCCCATATTTCCCGCAGAGGAATAGATCTGACTAGTAAGAATCTTAAAACCTTTGTATTGATATGTCTCTGTAAGGGAATCAAGTGTGTCTAGACTGGCATAAACATGGCAGAGAGAATCAGCTCAAACCCACTATAAGAAGGAATTTCAAAAACAAAACCAAAAAACAGGGAAATTCTTTCCATTTCCTTCAGGGTCTCTGATGAAACCTGGAAAAACCCTGTCTACAATGACAGCTGGATGTGGCATAAGGCTGGACACTTGGGACTGAGAGGATTGGTGAGAGTGGGTGAGCAAATGCAGACCCTTTAAAGCAAAAATCCATGGCCCCCATTCCATGGGTCCCAACTCTCCAGGTTGAAGGGAATATTACTACAGCTATAACATGTACGGGAATCCTAGAGAATGGACACACTGTGAATACAAAAGGTTTCTAAAACTCAACGAGTAGTCCCTCTCCTGGTGCTCCGGTTTGACTTTCCAACTTCTTTACTATCAATCTCCCAACTTGGAGTGACAGCCCCTTTAACCTCCTGGTTCGCACAGGTTGCCAATTTGGCAGAGGATGGAAGGGAAGAGGGAGAACCAATGAGAGAGTTACTGTTAGGCATTTGGACGGGCACATGTCACTCTAATTTCCCGGCAGGAAGAAGAATTAACCAGAGTCTCAGCCACCCACCGGGAACCAGTATAGTTCCTGAACCAAAATTTTGGACTTGCGTACAGCTCACAAAAACGAGTTGGAAAATGGAGCTCAGGGCCACAGCAATTCACAAACTGGCAGAGTAATAAAGGACAACTCTCGTCCAAAAATCTGTTGAGGGAAGGCAACGAGGCAGACTTGAAAGCCAGGCAGAATAGCAGGAAACAGATTAAAACAGGTACGTTGGAATCGCCTTTAAAGCACAGGAAGAGGGGCACAACTTCGACAATGACGCAGTTGGCCAAAAAGGGCGTATGCGTTTTCCCCTGAATATATTCAGGAGAAAACGCATACGCCCTTTTTGGCCAAACAAGCAAGCGGTCAATGCAAATCTGCACTGCAAAGAAGTATCAATTCCCACCGGTCAAAAGGGACATCCACAAAATGTGTAAAAACCAGAAAGGCAAGACAGGCCCTGGAGAACAGGGAGCCTTGTTATGCTGATGGGCGGAATGTAAATTGCCAACTGCCTCACTGGAGGAGTGCATTGCGTTCCCTAAAACAAGTAAACAACAGAGCTACAGAGCCAAGGGCACTTCCAGTCTAGGGAATATACATTGGGAAAACTGAAAATCAATAAGACAGAGCCACCCCAAAATTTAGGGCTGCCCTGCTTACAAGAACCTCAACTTGGGTACACCTTAAATACCCCTGGAAATAAAAAAATGGTTCAAAAAACTGTGGTATTTATGTACGATGGAATATCCCTCAGCCATGAAATCTAGGTCATAAGACCAAGAGCAGCAAAGTGAGTGAATTCAGGTACGATGATTCTAAGTGAAATAAGTCACACAGAAAAAGAAACTTATCATAAGATATGACTTATGAAGATCCTGTAAACATGGCTACACATGAACTGAGTTGGGAAAGAGAACAGAGTCTCACATTTAGAAAACACTCTTATGCCTGCTTAAGGGGAAAGGAGAGGTGGGGTGATGCATAAAACCAGAGTTTGATATAAGCTCAGGTACCTTTTCCAAAACCAGCTGTGGAATAGACAAGACCTACACCTTCCTCAGTGAAAGGGACTCAAAACCCCATATTTCCCGCAGAGGAATAGATCTGACTATTAAGAATCTTAAAACCTATGTATTGATATGTCTCTGGAAGGGAATCAAGTGTGTCTAGACTGGCATAAACTTGGCAGAGAGAATCATCTCAAACCCACTATAAAAAGGAATTTCAAAAACAAAACCAAAAAACAGGGAAATTCTTTACATTTCCTTCAGGGTCTCTGATGAAACCTGTAAAAACCCTGTATACAATGACAGCTGGATGTGGCATAAGGCTGGACACTTGGGACTGAGAGGATTGGTGAGATTGGGTGAGCAAATGCACACCCTTTAAAGCAAAAATGAATGGCCCCCATTCCATGGGTCCCAACTCTCCAGGTTGAAGGGAATATTACTACAGCTATAACATGTACGGGAAACCTAGAGAATGGACACACTGTGAATACAAAAGGTTTCTAAAACTCAACGAGTAGTCCCTCTCCTGGTGCTCCGGTTTGACTTTCCAACTGCTTTACTATCAATCTCCCAACTTGGAGAGACAGCCCCATTAACCTCCTGGTTCGCACAGGTTGCCAATTTGGCAGAGGATGGAAGGGAAGAGGGAGAACCAATGAGAGAGTTACTGTTAGGCATTTGGACGGGCACATGTCACTCTAATTTCCCGGCAGGAAGAAGAGTTAACCAGAGTCTCAGCCACCCACCGGGAACCAGTATAGGTCCTGAACCAAAATTTTGGACTTGCGTACAACTCACAAAAAACGAGTTGGAAAATGGAGCTCAGGGCCACAGCCATTCACAAACTGGCAGAGTAATAAAGGAAAACTATCGTCCAAAAATCTGTTGAGGGAGGGAACGAGGCAGAATTGAAAGCTAGCAGAATAGCAGGAAACAGATTTCAAGAGGTACGTTGGAATCGCCTTTAAAGCACAGGAAGAGGGGCACAACTTCGACAATGACGCAGTTGGCCAAAAAGGGCGTATGCGTTTTCTCCTGAATATATTCAGGAGAAAACGCATACGCCCTTTTTGGCCAAACAAGCAAACGGGCAATGCAAATCTGCACTACAAAGAAGTATCACTTCCCACCGGTCAAAAGGGACATCCACAAAATGTGTAAAAACCAGAAAGGCAAGACAGGCCCTGGAGAACAGGGAGCCTTGTTATGCTGATGGGCGGGATGTAAATTGCCAACTGCCTCACTGGAGGAGTGCATTGCGTTCCCTAAAACAAGTAAACAACAGAGCTACAGAGCCAAGGGCACTTCCAATCTAGGGAATATACATTGGGAAAACTGAAAATCAATAAGACAGAGCCACCCCCAAATTTAGGGCTGCACTGCTTACAAGAACCTCAACTTGGGTAAACCTTTAATATCCCAGGAAATATAAAAATGGTTCAAAAAACTGTGGTATTTATGTCCGATGGAATATCCCTCAGCCATGAAATCAATGTCATAAGACCAGGAGCAGCAAAGTGAGTGGATTCAGGTACGATGATTCTAAGTGAAATAAGTCACACAGAAAAAGAAACTTATCATAAGATATGACTTATGAAGATCCTGTAAACATGGCTACACATGAACTGAGTTAGGAAAGAGAACAGAGTCTCACATTTAGAAAACACTCTTATGCCTGCTGAAGGGGAAAGGAGAGGTGGGGGATGCATAAAACCAGAGTTTGATATAAGCACAGGTACCATTTCCAAAACCAACTGTGGAATAGACAAGACCTACACCTTCCTCAGTGAAAGGGACTCAAAACCCCATATTTCCCGCAGAGGAATAGATCTGACTAGTAAGAATCTTAAAACCTATGTATTGATATGTCTCTGTAAGGGAATCAAGTGTGTCTAGACTGGCATAAACATGGCAGAGAGAATCAGCTCAAACCCACTATAAGAAGGAATTTCAAAAACAAAACCAAAAAACAGGGAAATTCTTTCGATTTCCTTCAGGGTCTCTGATGAAACCTGGAAAAACCCTGTCTACAATGACAGCTGGATGTGGCATAAGGCTGGACACCTGGGACTGAGAGGATTGGTGAGATTGGGTGAGCAAATGCAGACCCTTTAAAGCAAAAATGCATGGCCCCCATTCCATGGGTCCCAACTCTCCAGGTTGAAGGGAATATTACTACAGCTATAACATGTACGAGAAACCTAGAGAATGGACACACTGTGAATACAAAAGGTTTCTAAAACTCAACGAGTAGTCCCTCTCCTGGTGCTCCGGTTTGACATTCCAACTGCTTTACTATCAATCTCCCGACTTGGAGAGACAGCCCCTTTAACCTCCTGGTTCGCACAGGTTGTCAATTTGGCAGAGGATGGAAGGGAAGAGGGAGAATAAATGAGAGAGTTACTGTTAGGCATTTGGACGGGCACATGTCACTCTAATTTCCCGGCAGGAAGAAGAATTAACCAGAGTCTCAGCCACCCACCGGGAACCAGTATAGGTCCTGAACCAAAATTTTGGCCTTGCGTACAGCTCACAAAAACGAGTTGGAAAATGGAGCTCAGGGCCACAGCAATTCACAAACTGGCAGAGTAATAAAGGACAACTATCGTCCAAAAATCTGTTGAGGGAAGGCAACGAGGCAGACTTGAAAGCCAGGCAGAATAGCAGGATACAGATTTCAAGAGGTACGTTGGAATCGCTTTAAAGCACAGGAAGAGGGGCACAACTTCGACAATGACGCAGTTGGCCAAAAAGGGCGTACGCGTTTTCTCCTGAATATATTCAGGAGAAAACGCATACGCCCTTTTTGGCCAAACAAGCAAGCGGGCAATGCAAATCTGCACTACAAAGAAGTATCACTTCCCACCGGTCAAAAGGGACATCCACAAAATGTGTAAAAACCAGAAAGGCAAGACAGGCCCTGGAGAACAGGGAGCCTTGTTATGCTGATGGGCGGGATGTAAATTGCCAACTGCCTCACTGGAGGAGTGCATTGCGTTCCCTAAAACAAGTAAACAACAGAGCTACAGAGCCAAGGGCTCTTCCAGTCTAGGGAATATACATTGGGAAAACTGAAAATCAATAAGACAGAGCCACCCCAAAATTTAGGGCTGCACTGCTTACAAGAACCTCAACTTGGGTACACCTTAAATATCCCAGGAAATATAAAAATGGTTCAAAAAACTGTGGTATTTATGTCCGATGGAATATCCCTCAGCCATGAAATCAATGTCATAAGACCAGGAGCAGCAAAGTGAGTGGATTCAGGTACGATGATTCTAAGTGAAATAAGTCACACAGAAAAAGATACTTATCATAAGATATCACTTATGAAGATCCTGTAAACATGGCTACACATGAAATGATTTAGGAAAGAGAACAGAGTCTCACATTTAGAAAACAATCTTATGCCTGCCTAAGGGTAAAGGAGAGGTGGTGTGATGGATAAATCCAGAGTTTGATATAAGCACAGGTACCATTTCCAAAACCAACTGTGGAATAGACAAGACCTACACCTTCCTCAGTGAAAGGGATTCAAAACCCCATATTTCCCGCAGAGGAATAGATCTGACTAGTAAGAATCTTAAAACCTATGTATTGATATGTCTCTGTAAGGGAATCAAGTGTGTCTACACTGGCATAAACATGGCAGAGAGAATCAGCTCAAACCCACTATAAAAAGATATTTCAAAAACAAAACCAAAAAACAGGGAAATTCTTTACATTTCCTTCAGGGTCTCTGATGAAACCTGGAAAAACCCTGTCTACAATGACAGCTGGATGTGGCATAAGGCTGGACACTTGGGACTGAGAGGATTGGTGAGATTGGGTGAGCCAATGCAGACCCTTTAAAGCAAAAATGCATGGCCCCCATTCCATTGGTCCCAACTCTCCAGGTTGAAGGGAATATTACTACAGCTATAACATGTACGGGAAACCTAGAGAATGGACACACTGTGAATACAAAAGGTTTCTAAAACTCAACGAGTAGTCCCTCTCCTGGTGCTCCGGTTTGACTTTCCAACTGCTTTACTATCAATCTCCCAACTTGGAGAGACAGCCCCTTTAACCTCCTGGTTCGCACAAGTTGCCAATTTGGCAGAGGATGGAAGGGAAGAGGGAGAACCAATGAGAGAGTTGATGTTAGGCATTTGGACGGGCACATGTCACTCTAATTTCCCGGCAGGAAGAAGAATTAACCAGAGACTCAGCCACCCACCGGGAACCAGTATAGGTCCTGAACCAAAATTTTGGACTTGCGTACAGCTCACAAAAAACGAGTTGGAAAATGGAGCTCAGGGCCACAGCAATTCACAAACTGGCAGAGTAATAAAGGACAACTCTCGTCCAAAAATCTGTTGAGGTAAGGCAACGAGGCAGACTTGAAAGCCAGGCAGAATAGCAGGAAACAGATTTCAAGAGGTACGTTGGAATCGCCTTGAAAGCACAGGAAGAGGGGCACAACTTCCACAATGACGCAGTTGGCCAAAAAGGGCGTATGCGTTTTCCCCTGAATATATTCAGGAGAAAACGCATACGCCCTTTTTGGCCAAACAAGCAAGCGGGCAATGCAAATCTGCACTGCAAAGAAGTATCACTTCCCACCGGTCAAAAGGGACATCCACAAAATGTGTAAAAACCAGAAAGGCAAGACAGGCCCTGGAGAACAGGGAGCCTTGTTATGCTGATGGGCGGGATGTAAATTGCCAACTGCCTCACTGGAGGAGTGCATTGCGTTCCCTAAAACAAGTAAACAACAGAGCTACAGAGCCAAGGGCACTTCCAGTCTAGGGAATATACATTGGGAAAACTGAAAATCAATAAGACAGAGCCACCCCCAAATTTACGGCTGCACTGCTTACAAGAACCTCAACTTGCGTACACCTTAAATATCCCAGGAAATATAAAAATGGTTCAAAAAACTGTGGTATTTATGTCCGAAGGAATATCCCTCAGCCATGAAATCAATGTCATAAGACCAGGAGCAGTAAAGTGAGTGGATTCAGGTACGATGATTCTAAGTGAAATAAGTCACACAGAAAAAGAAACTTATCATAAGATATGACTTATGAAGATCCTGTAAACTTGGGTACACATGAACTGAGTTAGGAAAGAGACCAGAGTCTCACATTTAGAAAACACTCTTATGCCTGCTTAAGGGGAAAGGAGAGGTGGGGTGATGCATAAAACCAGAGTTTGATATAAGCACAGGTACCATTTCCAAAACCAACTGTGGAATAGACAAGACCTACACCTTCCTCAGTGAAAGGGACTCAAAACCCCATATTTCCCGCAGAGGAATAGATCTGACTAGTAAGAATCTTAAAACCTATGTATTGATATGTCTCTGTAAGGGAATCAAGTGTGTCTAGACTGGCATAAACATGGCAGAGAGAATCAGCTCAAACCCACTATAAAAAGGAATTTCAAAAACAAAACCAAAAAACAGGGAAATTATTTACATTTCTTTCAGGGTCTCTGATGAAACCTGGAAAAACCCTGTCTACAATGACAGCTGGATATGGCATAAGGCTGGACACTTGGGACTGAGAGGATTGGTGAGATTGGGTGAGCAAATGCAGACCCTTTAAAGCAAAAATGCATGGCCCCCATTCCATGGGTCCCAACTCTCCATGTTGAAGGGAATATTACTACAGCTATAACATGTACGGGAAACCTAGAGAATGGACACACAGTGAATACAAATGGTTTCTATAACTCAACGAGTAGTCGCTCTCCTGGCGCTCCGGTTTTACTTTCCAACTGCTTTACTATCAATCTCCCAACTTGGAGAGACAGCCCCTTTAACCTCCTGGTTCGCACAGGTTGCCAATTTGGCAGAGGATGGAAGGGAAGATGGAGAACCAATGAGAGAGTTACTGTTAGGCATTTGGACGGGCCCATGTCACTCTAATTTCCCGGCAGGAAGAAGAATTAACCAGAGTCTCAGCCACCCACCGGGAACCAGTATAGGTCCTGAACCAAAATTTTGGACTTGCGTACAGCTCACAAAAAACGAGTTGGAAAATGGAGCTCAGGGCCACAGCAATTCACAAACTGGCAGAGTAATAAAGGACAACTATCGTCCAAAAATCTGTTGAGGGAAGGCAACGAGGCAGACTTGAAAGCCAGGCAGAATAGCAGGAAACAGATTTCAAGAGGTACGTTGGAATCACCTTTAAAGCACAGGAAGAGGGGCACAACTTCGACAATGACACAGTTGGCCAAAAAGGGCGTATGCGTTTTCTCCTGAATATATTCAGGAGAAAACGCATACGCCCTTTTTGGCCAAACAAGCAAGCGGGCAATGCAAATCTGCACTACAAAGAAGTATCACTTCCCACCGGTCAAAAGGGACATCCACAAAATGTGTAAAAACCAGAAAGGCAAGACAGGCCCTGGAGAACAGGGAGCCTTGTTATGCTGATGGGCGGGATGTAAATTGCCAACTGCCTCACTGGAGGAGTGCATTGCGTTCCCTAAAACAAGTAAACAACAGAGCTACAGAGCCAAGGGCCCATCCAGTCTAGGGAATATACATTGGGAAAACTGAAAATCAATAAGACAGAGCCACCCCAAAATTTAGGGCTGCACTGCTTACAAGAACCTCAACTTGGGTACACCTTAAATATCCCAGGAAATATAAAAATGGTTCAAAAAACTGTGGTATTTATGTCCGATGGAATATCCCTCAGCCATGAAATCAATGTCATAAGACCAGGAGCAGCAAAGTGAGTGGATTCAGGTACGATGATTCAAAGTGAAATAAGTCACACAGAAAAAGAAACTTATCGTAAGATATGACTTATGAAGATCCTGTAAACATGGCTACACATGAACTGAGTTAGGAAAGAGACCAGAGTCTCACATTTAGAACACACTCTTATGCCTGCTTAAGGGGAAAGGAGAGGTGGGGTGATTCATAAAACCAGAGTTTGATATAAGCACAGGTACCATTTCCAAAACCAACTGTGGAATAGACAAGACCTACACCTTCCTCAGTGAAAGGGACTCAAAACCGCATATTTCCCACAGAGGAATATATCTGATTAGTCAGAATCTTAAAACCTATGTATTGATATGTCTCTGTAAGGGAATCAAGTGTGTCTAGACTGGCATAAACATGGCAGAGAGAATCAGCTCAAACCCACTATAAAAAGGAATTTCAAAAACAAAACCAAAAAACAGGGAAATTCTTTACATTTCCTTCAGGGTCTCTGATGAAACCTGGAAAAACCCTGTCTACAATGAAAGCTGGATGTGGCATAAGGCTGGACACTTGGGACTGAGAGGATTGGTGGGATTGGGTGAGCCAATGCAGACCCTTTAAAGCAAAAAATGCATGGCCCCCATTCCATGGGTCCCAACTCTCCAGGTTGAAGGGAATATTACTACAGCTATAACATGTACGGGAAACCTAGAGAATGGACCCACTGTGAATACAAAAGTTTTCTAAAACTCAACGAGTAGTCCCTCTCCTGGTGCTCCGGTTTGACTTTCCAACTGCTTTACTATCAATCTCCCATCTTGGAGAGACAGCCCCTTTAACCTCCTGGTTCGCACAAGTTGCCAATTTGGCAGAGGATGGAAGGGAAGAGGGAGAACCAATGAGAGAGTTGATGTTAGGCATTTGGACGGGCACATGTCACTCTAATTTCCCGGCAGGAAGAAGAATTAACCAGAGTCTCAGCCACCCACCGGGAACCAGTATAGGTCCTGAACCAAAATTTTGGACTTGCGTACAGCTCACAAAAAACGAGTTGGAAAATGGAGCTCAGGGCCACAGCAATTCACAAACTGGCAGAGTAGTAAAGGACAACTATCGTCCAAAAATCTGTTGAGGTAAGGCAACGAGGCAGACTTGAAAGCCAGGCAGAATAGCAGGAAACAGATTTCAAGAGGTACGTTGGAATCGCCTTGAAAGCACAGGAAGAGGGGCACAACTTCGACAATGACGCAGTTGGCCAAAAAGGGCGTATGCGTTTTCTCCTGAATATATTCAGGAGAAAACGCATACGCCCTTTTTGGCCAAACAAGCAAGCGGGCAATGCAAATCTGCACTACAAAGAAGTATCACTTCCCACCGGTCAAAAGGGACATCCACAAAATGTGTAAAAACCAGAAAGGCAAGACAGGCCCTGGAGAACAGGGAGCCTTGTTATGCTGATGGGCGGGATGTAAATTGCCAACTGCCTCACTGGAGGAGTGCATTGCGTTCCCTAAAACAAGTAAACAACAGAGCTACAGAGCCAAGGGCACTTCCAGTCTAGGGAATATACATTGGGAAAACTGAAAATCAATAAGACAGAGCCACCCCCAAATTTACGGCTGCACTGCTTACAAGAACCTCAACTTGCGTACACCTTAAATATCCCAGGAAATATAAAAATGGTTCAAAAAACTGTGGTATTTATGTCCGAAGGAATATCCCTCAGCCATGAAATCAATGTCATAAGACCAGGAGCAGTAAAGTGAGTGGATTCAGGTACGATGATTCTAAGTGAAATAAGTCACACAGAAAAAGAAACTTATCATAAGATATGACTTATGAAGATCCTGTAAACTTGGGTACACATGAACTGAGTTAGGAAAGAGACCAGAGTCTCACATTTAGAAAACACTCTTATGCCTGCTTAAGGGGAAAGGAGAGGTGGGGTGATGCATAAAACCAGAGTTTGATATAAGCACAGGTACCATTTCCAAAACCAACTGTGGAATAGACAAGACCTACACCTTCCTCAGTGAAAGGGACTCAAAACCCCATATTTCCCGCAGAGGAATAGATCTGACTAGAAAGAATCTTAAAACCTATGTATTGATATGTCTCTGTAAGGGAATCAAGTGTGTCTAGACTGGCATAAACATGGCAGAGAGAATCAGCTCAAACCCACTATAAAAAGGAATTTCAAAAACAAAACCAAAAAACAGGGAAATTATTTACATTTCTTTCAGGGTCTCTGATGAAACCTGGAAAAACCCTGTCTACAATGACAGCTGGATATGGCATAAGGCTGGACACTTGGGACTGAGAGGATTGGTGAGATTGGGTGAGCAAATGCAGACCCTTTAAAGCAAAAATGCATGGCCCCCATTCCATGGGTCCCAACTCTCCATGTTGAAGGGAATATTACTACAGCTATAACATGTACGGGAAACCTAGAGAATGGACACACAGTGAATACAAATGGTTTCTATAACTCAACGAGTAGTCGCTCTCCTGGCGCTCCGGTTTTACTTTCCAACTGCTTTACTATCAATCTCCCAACTTGGAGAGACAGCCCCTTTAACCTCCTGGTTCGCACAGGTTGCCAATTTGGCAGAGGATGGAAGGGAAGATGGAGAACCAATGAGAGAGTTACTGTTAGGCATTTGGACGGGCCCATGTCACTCTAATTTCCCGGCAGGAAGAAGAATTAACCAGAGTCTCAGCCACCCACCGGGAACCAGTATAGGTCCTGAACCAAAATTTTGGACTTGCGTACAGCTCACAAAAAACGAGTTGGAAAATGGAGCTCAGGGCCACAGCAATTCACAAACTGGCAGAGTAATAAAGGACAACTATCGTCCAAAAATCTGTTGAGGGAAGGCAACGAGGCAGACTTGAAAGCCAGGCAGAATAGCAGGAAACAGATTTCAAGAGGTACGTTGGAATCACCTTTAAAGCACAGGAAGAGGGGCACAACTTCGACAATGACACAGTTGGCCAAAAAGGGCGTATGCGTTTTCTCCTGAATATATTCAGGAGAAAACGCATACGCCCTTTTTGGCCAAACAAGCAAGCGGGCAATGCAAATCTGCACTACAAAGAAGTATCACTTCCCACCGGTCAAAAGGGACATCCACAAAATGTGTAAAAACCAGAAAGGCAAGACAGGCCCTGGAGAACAGGGAGCCTTGTTATGCTGATGGGCGGGATGTAAATTGCCAACTGCCTCACTGGAGGAGTGCATTGCGTTCCCTAAAACAAGTAAACAACAGAGCTACAGAGCCAAGGGCCCATCCAGTCTAGGGAATATACATTGGGAAAACTGAAAATCAATAAGACAGAGCCACCCCAAAATTTAGGGCTGCACTGCTTACAAGAACCTCAACTTGGGTACACCTTAAATATCCCAGGAAATATAAAAATGGTTCAAAAAACTGTGGTATTTATGTCCGATGGAATATCCCTCAGCCATGAAATCAATGTCATAAGACCAGGAGCAGCAAAGTGAGTGGATTCAGGTACGATGATTCAAAGTGAAATAAGTCACACAGAAAAAGAAACTTATCGTAAGATATGACTTATGAAGATCCTGTAAACATGGCTACACATGAACTGAGTTAGGAAAGAGACCAGAGTCTCACATTTAGAACACACTCTTATGCCTGCTTAAGGGGAAAGGAGAGGTGGGGTGATTCATAAAACCAGAGTTTGATATAAGCACAGGTACCATTTCCAAAACCAACTGTGGAATAGACAAGACCTACACCTTCCTCAGTGAAAGGGACTCAAAACCGCATATTTCCCACAGAGGAATATATCTGATTAGTCAGAATCTTAAAACCTATGTATTGATATGTCTCTGTAAGGGAATCAAGTGTGTCTAGACTGGCATAAACATGGCAGAGAGAATCAGCTCAAACCCACTATAAAAAGGAATTTCAAAAACAAAACCAAAAAACAGGGAAATTCTTTACATTTCCTTCAGGGTCTCTGATGAAACCTGGAAAAACCCTGTCTACAATGAAAGCTGGATGTGGCATAAGGCTGGACACTTGGGACTGAGAGGATTGGTGGGATTGGGTGAGCCAATGCAGACCCTTTAAAGCAAAAAATGCATGGCCCCCATTCCATGGGTCCCAACTCTCCAGGTTGAAGGGAATATTACTACAGCTATAACATGTACGGGAAACCTAGAGAATGGACCCACTGTGAATACAAAAGTTTTCTAAAACTCAACGAGTAGTCCCTCTCCTGGTGCTCCGGTTTGACTTTCCAACTGCTTTACTATCAATCTCCCATCTTGGAGAGACAGCCCCTTTAACCTCCTGGTTCGCACAAGTTGCCAATTTGGCAGAGGATGGAAGGGAAGAGGGAGAACCAATGAGAGAGTTGATGTTAGGCATTTGGACGGGCACATGTCACTCTAATTTCCCGGCAGGAAGAAGAATTAACCAGAGTCTCAGCCACCCACCGGGAACCAGTATAGGTCCTGAACCAAAATTTTGGACTTGCGTACAGCTCACAAAAAACGAGTTGGAAAATGGAGCTCAGGGCCACAGCAATTCACAAACTGGCAGAGTAGTAAAGGACAACTATCGTCCAAAAATCTGTTGAGGTAAGGCAACGAGGCAGACTTGAAAGCCAGGCAGAATAGCAGGAAACAGATTTCAAGAGGTACGTTGGAATCGCCTTGAAAGCACAGGAAGAGGGGCACAACTTCGACAATGACGCAGTTGGCCAAAAAGGGCGTATGCGTTTTCTCCTGAATATATTCAGGAGAAAACGCATACGCCCTTTTTGGCCAAACAAGCAAGCGGGCAATGCAAATCTGCACTACAAAGAAGTATCACTTCCCACCGGTCAAAAGGGACATCCACAAAATGTGTAAAAACCAGAGAGGCAAGACAGGCCCTGGAGAACAGGGAGCCTTGTTATGCTGATGGGTGGGATGTAAATTGCCAACTGCCTCACTGGAGGAGTGCATTGCGTTCCCTAAAACAAGTAAACAACATAGCTACAGAGCCAAGGGCACTTCCAGTCTAGGGAATATACATTGGGAAAACTGAAAATCAATAAGACAGAGACACCCCCAAATTTAGGGCTGCACTGCTTACAAGAACCTCAACTTGGGTACACCTTAAATATCCCAGGAAATATAAAAATGGTTCAAAAAACTGTGGTATTTATGTCCGATGGAATATCCCTCAGCCATGAAATCAATGTCATAAGACCAGGAGCAGCAAAGTGAGTGGATTCAGGTACGATGATTCAAAGTGAAATAAGTCACACAGAAAAAGAAACTTATCATAAGATATGACTTATGAAGATCCTGTAAACATGGCTACACATGAACTGAGTTAGGAAAGTGACCAGAGTCTCACATTTAGAAAACACTCTTATGCCTGCTTAAGGGGAAAGGAGAGGTGGGGTGATGCATAAAACCAGAGTTTGATATAAGCACAGGTACCATTTCCAAAAACAACTGTGGAATAGACAAGACCTACACCTTCCTCAGTTAAAGGGACTCAAAACCCCATATTTCCCGCAGAGGAATAGATCTGACTAGTAAGAATCTTAAAACCTATGTATTGATATGTCTCTGTAAGGGAATCAAGTGTGTCTAGACTGGCATAAACATGGCAGAGAGAATCAGCTCAAACCCACTATAAAAAGGAATTTCAAAAACAAAACCAAAAAACAGGGAACTTCTTTACATTTCCTTCAGGGTCTCTGATGAAACCTGGAAAAACCCTGTCTACAATGACAGCTGGATGTGGCATAAGGCTGGACACTTGGGACTGAGAGGATTGGTGAGATTGGGTGAGCAAATGCAGACCCTTTAAAGCAAAAATGCATGGCCCCCATTCCATGGGTCCCAACTCTCCAGGTTGAAGGGAATATTACTACAGCTATAACATGTACGGGAAACCTAGAGAATGGACACACTGTGAATACAAAAGGTTTCTAAAACTCAACGAGTAGTCCCTCTCCTTGTGCTCCGGTTTGACTTTCCAACTGCTTTACTATCAATCTCCCAACTGGTAGAGACAGCCCCTTTAACCTCCTGGTTCGCACAGGTTGCCAATTTGGCAGAGGATGGAAGGGAAGAGGGAGAACCAATGAGAGAGTAGCTGTTAGGCATTTGGACGGGCACATGTCACTCTAATTTCCCGGCAGGAAGAAGAATTAACCAGAGTCTCAGCCACCCACCGGGAACCAGTATAGGTCCTGAAGCAAAATTTTGGACTTGCGTACAGCTCACAAAAAACGAATTGGAAAATGGAGCTCAGGGCCACAGCAATTCACAAACCAGCAGAGTAGTAAAGGACAACTATCGTCCAAAAATCTGTTGAGGGAAGGCAACGAGGCAGACTTGAAAGCCAGGCAGAATAGCAGGAAACAGATTTCAAGAGGTATGTTGGAATCGCCTTTAAAGCACAGGAAGAGTGGCACAACTTCGACAGTGACACAGTTGGCCAAAAAGGGCGTATGCGTTTTCTCCTGAATATATTCAGGAGAAAACGCATACGCCCTTTTTGGCCAAACAAGCAAGCGGGCAATGCAAATCTGCACTACAAAGAAGTATCACTTCCCACCGGTCAAAAGGGACATCCACAAAATGTGTAAAAAGCAGAAAGGCAAGACTGGCCCTGGAGAACAGGGAGCTTTGTTATGCTGATGGGCGGGATGTAAATTGCCAACTGCCTCACTGGAGGAGTGCATTGCGTTCCCTAAAACAAGTAAACAACAGAGCTACAGAGCCAAGGGCACTTCCAGTCTAGGGAATATACATTGGGAAAACTGAAAATCAATAAGACAGAGCAACCCCCAAATTTAGGGCTGCAGTGCTTACAAGAACCTCAACTTGGGTACACCTTAAATATCCCAGGAAATATAAAAATGGTTCAAAAAACTGTGGAATTAATGTCCGATGGAATATCCCTCAGCCATGAAATCAATGTCATAAGACCAGGAGCAGCAAAGTGAGTGGATTCAGGTACGATGATCCTAAGTGAAATAAGTCACACAGAAAAAGAAACTTATCATAAGATATGACTTATGAAGATCCTGTAAACATGGCTACACATGAACTGAGTTAGGAAAGAGACCAGAGTCTCGCATTTAGAAAACACTCTTATGCCTGCTTAAGGGGAAAGGAGAGGTGGGATGATTCATAAAACCAGAGTTTGATATAAGCACAGGTACCATTTCCAAAACCAACTGTGGAATAGACAAGACCTACACCTTCCTCAGTGAAAGGGACTCAAAACCCCATATTTCCCGCAGAGGAATAGATCTGACTAGTAAGAATCTTAAAACCTATGTATTGATATGTCTCTGTAAGGGAATCAAGTGTGTCTAGACTGGCATAAACATGGCAGAGAGAATCAGCTCAAACCCAGTATAAAAAGGAATTTCAAAAGCAAAACCAAAAAACAGGGAAATTCTTTACATTTCCTTCAGGGTCTCTGATGAAACCTGGAAAAACCCTGTCTACAATGACAGCTGGATGTGGCATAAGGCTGGACACTTGGGACTGAGAGAATTGGTGAGATTGGGTGAGCAAATGCAGACCCTTTAAAGCAAAAATGCATGGCCCCCATTCCATGGGTCCCAACTCTCCAGGTTGAAGGGAATATTACTACAGCTATAACATGTACGGGAAACCTAGAGAATGGACACACTGTGAATACAAAAGGTTTCTAAAACTCAACGAGTAGTCCGTCTCCTGGTGCTCCGGTTTGACTTTCCAACTGCTTTACTATCAATCTCCCAACTTGGAGAGACAGCCACTTTAACCTCCTGGTTCGCACAGGTTGCCAATTTGGCAGAGGATGGAAGGGAAGAGTGAGAACCAAGGAGAGAGTAGCTGTTAGGCATTTGGAAAGGGCACATGTCACTCTAATTTCCCGGCAGGAAGAAGAATTAACCAGAGTCTCAGCCACCCACCGGGAACCAGTATAGGTCCTGAACCAAAATTTTGGACTTGCGTAGAGCTCACAAAAAACGAGTTGGAAAATGGAGCTCAGGGCCACAGCAATTCACAAACTGGCAGAGTAATAAAGGACAACTATCGTCCAAAAATCTGTTGAGGGAAGGCAACGAGGCAGACTTGAAAGTCAGGCAGAATAGCGGGAAACAGATTTCAAGAGGTACATTGGAATGGCCTTTAAAGCACAGGAAGAGGGGCACAACTTCGACAATGACGCAGTTGGCCAAAAAGGGCGTATGCGTTTTCTCCTGAATATATTCAGGAGAAAACGCATATGCCGTTTTTGGCCAAACAAGCAAGCAGACAACGCAAATCTGCACTACAAAGAAGTATCACTTCCCACCGGTGAAAAGGGACATCCACAAAATGTGTAAAAACCAGAAAGGCAAGACTGGCCCTGGAGAACAGGGAGCCTTGTTATGCTGATGGGCGGGATGTAAATTGCCAACTGCCTCACTGGAGGAGTGCATTGCGTTCCCTAAAACAAGTAAACAACAGAGCTACAGAGCCAAGGGCACTTCCAGTCTAGGGAATATACATTGGGAAAACTGAAAATCAATAAGACAGAGCCACCCCCTAAATTTAGGGCTGCACTGCTTACAAGAACCTCAACTTGGGTACACCTTAAATATCCCAGGAAATATAAAAATGGTTCAAAAAACTGTGGTATTTATGTGCGATGGAATATCCCTCAGCCATGAAATCAATGTCATAAGACCAGGAGCAGCAAAGTGAGTGGATTCAGGTACGATGATTCTAAGTGAAATAAGTCACACAGAAAAAGAAACTTATCATAAGATATCACTTATGAAGATCCTGTAAACATGGCTACACATGAACTGAGTTAGGAAAGAGAACAGAGTCTCACATTTAGAAAACACTCTTATGCCTGCTTAAGGGGAAAGGAGAGGTGGGGTGATTCATAAAACAAGAGTTTGATATAAGCACAGGTACCATTTTCAAAACCAACTGTGGAATAGACAAGACCTACACCTTCCTCAGTGAAAGGGACTCAAAACCCCATATTTCCCGCAGAGGAATAGATCTGACTAGTAAGAATCTTAAAACCTATGTATTGATATGTCTCTGTAAGGGAATCAAGTGTGTCTAGACTGGCATAAACATGGCAGAGAGAATCAGCACAAACCCACTATAAAAAGGAATTTCAAAAGCAAAACCAAAAAACAGGGAATTTCTTTACATTTCCTTCAGAGACTCTGATGAAACCTGGAAAAACCCTGTCTACAATGACAGCTGGATGTGGCATAACGCTGGACACTTGGGACTGAGAGGATTGGTGAGATTGGGTGAGTAAATGCAGACCCTTTAAAGCAAAAATGCATGGCCCCCATTCCATTGGTCCCAACTCTCCAGGTTGAAGGGGATATTACTACAGCTATAACATGTACGGGAAACCTAGAGAATGGACACACTGTGAATACAAAAGGTTTCTAAAACTCAACGAGTAGTCCCTCTCCTGGTGCTCCGGTTTGACTTTCCAACTGCTTTACTATCAATCTCCCAACTTGGAGAGACAGCCCCTTTAACCTCCTGGTTCGCACAGGTTGCCAATTTGGCAGAGGATGGAAGGGAAGAGGGAGAACCAATGAGAGAGTAGCTGTTAGGCATTTGGACGGGCACATGTCACTCTAATTTCCCGGCAGGAAGAAGAATTAACCAGAGACTCAGCCACCCACCGGGAACCAGTATAGTTCCTGAACCAAAATTTTGGACTTGCGTACAGCTCACAAAAAACGAGTTGAAAAATGGAGCTCTGGGGCACAGCAATTCACAAACTGGCAGAGTAATAAAGGACAACTATCGTCCAAAAATCTGTTGAGGGAAGGCAACGAGACAGACTTGAAAGCCAGGCAGAATAGCAGGAAACAGATTTCAAGCGGTACGTTGGAATCACCTTGAAAGCACAGGAAGAGGGGCACAACTTCGACAATGACGCAGTTGGCCAAAAAGGGCGTATGCATTTTCTCCTGAATATATTCAGGAGAAAACGCATACGCCCTTTTTGGCCAAACAAGCAAGCGGGCAATACAAATCTGCACTACAAAGAAGTATCACTTCCCACCGGTCAAAAGAGACATCCACAAAATGTGTAAAAACCAGAAAGGCAAGACTGGCCCTGGAGAACAGGGAGCCTTGTTATGCTGATGGGCGGGATGTAAATTGCCAACTGCCTCACTGGAGGAGTGCATTGCGTTCCCTAAAACAAGTAAACAACAGAGCTACAGAGCCAAGGGCACTTCCAGTCTAGGGAATATACATTGGGAAAACTGAAAATCAATAAGACAGAGCCACCCCCACATTTAGGGCTGCACTGCTTACAAGAACCTCAACTTGGGTACACCTTAAATATCGCAGGAAATATAAAAATGGTTCCAAAAACTGTGGTATTTATGTCCGATGGAATATCCCTCAGCCATGAAATCAATGTCATAAGACCAGGAGCAGCAAAGTGAGTGGACTCAGGTACGATGATTCTAAGTGAAATATGTCACACAGAAAAAGAAACTTATCATAAGATATCACTTATGAAGATCCTGTAAACATGGCTCCACATGAACTGAGTTAGGAAAGAGAACAGAGTCTCACATTTAGAAAACACTCTTATGCCTGCTTAAGGGGAAAGGAGAGGTGGGGTGATGCATAAAACCAGAGTTTGATATAAGCACAGGTACCATTTCCAAAACCAACTGTGGAATAGACAAGACCTACACCTTCCTCAGTGAAAGGGACTCAAAACCCCACATTTCCTGCAGAGGAATAGATCTGACTAGTAAGAATCTTAAAACCCATGTATTGATATGTCTCCGTAAGGGAATCAAGTGTGTCTAGACTGGCATAAACATGGCAGAGAGAATCAGCTCAATCCCACTATAGAAAGGAATTTCAAAAACAAAACCAAAAAACAGGGAAATTCTTTACATTTCCTTCAGGGTCTCTGATGAAACCTGGAAAAACCCTGTCTACAATGACAGCTGGATGTGGCATAAGGCTGGACACTTGGGACTGAGAGGATTGGTGAGATTGGGTGAGCAAATGCAGACCCTTTAAAGCAAAAATGCATGGCCCCCATTCCATGGGTCCCAAAGCTCCATGTTGAAGGGAATATTACTACAGCTATAACATGTACGGGAAACCTAGAGAATGGACACACTGTGAATACAAAAGGTTTCTAAAACTCAACGAGTAGTCCCTCTCCTGGTGCTCCGGTTTGACTTTCCGACTGCTTTACTATCAATCTCCCAACTTGGAGAGACAGCCCCTTTAACCTCCTGGTTCGCACAGGTTGCCAATTTGGCAGAGGATTGAAGGGAAGAGGGAGAACCAATGAGAGAGTTACTGGTAGGCATTTGGACGGGCACATGTCACTCTAATTTCCCGGCAGGAAGAAGAATTAACCAGAGTCTCAGCCTCCCACCGGGAACCAGTATAGGTCCTGAACCAAAATTTTGGACTTGCGTACAGCTCACAAAAAACGAGTTGGAAAATGGAGCTCTGGGCCACAGCAATTCACAAACTGGCAGAGTAATAAAGGACAACTATCGTCCAAAAATCTGTTGAGGGAAGGCAACGAGGCAGACTTGAAAGCCAGGCAGAATAGCAGGAAACAGATTTCAAGAGGTACGTTGGAATCGCCTTTAAAGCACAGGAAGAGGGGCACAACTTCGACAATGACGCAGTTGGCCAAAAAGGGCGTATGTGTTTTCTTCTGAATATATTCAAGAAAAAACGCATACGCCCTTTTTGGCCAAACAAGAAAGCGGGCAATGGAAATCTGCACTACAAGAACGATCACTTCCCACTGGTCAAAAGGGACATCCGAAAAATGTGAAAAAACCAGAAATGCAAGACAGGCCCTGGAGAACAGGGAGTCTTGTTAGGCTAATGGGCAGGATGTTAATTTCTAAATGCCTCTCTGGGGGAGTGCATTGTGTTCCCTAAAACAAATAAAAAACCGAGCTACAGAGCCAATGGCAGTTCCAGTCTAGGGAATATACATTTGGAAAAATGAAAATCAGTAATACAGAGCCACCCCAAAATTTAGGGCTGCACTGCTTACACGAACCTCAACTTGGGTACACCTTAAATGTCCCAGGAAAGAAAAAAAATGGTTCAAGAAATTGTGGTACTTACGTACGATTGAATATCCCTTAACCATGAAATCAATGTCATAAGGCCAGTAGCAGCAAAATGAGTGGTTTCAGGTACAATGATTCTAAGTGAAATAAGTCACATTGAAAAAGAAACTTATCATAAGATATCACTTACAAAGGTCCTGTAACCATGGCTACACATGAACTGAGTTAGGAAAGATAGCAGAGTAACAAATCTTATCATAAGTTGTCACTCATAGGGTGAATGTACACATGGCTACACATGAACTGGATTACAAACACTACAGAGTCACACATTTAGAAAACAATCTTCTGCCTGCTTAACGGGAAAGCCGAGGTGGGGTGATGCATAAAACCACAGTTTTCAATTAACACAGATACCGTTACCTAAACCATGTATGTAATAGACAACACCTACTCCCCACACAATGAACTGGACTCAACACCCCCTATTCATTGAAGAGGAATATATCTGACTGTAAGAATTTTAAAACATATGTATTCTCATGTCTCCATAAAGAAAGCATATGTGTGTATAATGGCATGAACACAGCACTGAAATTCAGCTAACCCCCCTTATAAAAATAAGTTTCAAAAGCAAAATGCAAAAACCGCGAAACAGAGAGAAATCTTAAAAATTACGTTCAGGGCCTGTGATCCAACCTGCATTGACCACCTTTACACCCACAGCTGGATGAGACATAAGACTGGACACTTGGGGCTGACAAGATTGCTGAGGTTGTGTGAGCAAAAGAACGCCACTTAGAGCAATACTGTGTGCTACCCATTCTAGTGGTCCCAACTCTCCCGGTTTAAGGGAATCTTCCTACAGTTAAAACATGCATGGGAAACCCAGTGGATGGTACACTGTGTAATTGGGAAAGTTTTCTAAAAGGTACCTCATTTTTCCTTTCGTCGTGCTCGGCTTCACCATTCCATCTGCATTACTAAAAATCTCCCCACTTGGAGTGTCAGTGCCTTTACCCTCCTTTTATGCACAGTTTGCAAATTGTGCAGAGGATGAACAGGAAGAGGGGAAACAAATGAGAGTTTAGCTGTAGGTGTTTGGATGGGCACATATCACTCTACTTTCCCATCAGGAAGAAGCATTAACCAAAGGCTCAGCCTGAAGCCCTGGAACCGGACTAGGGCCTAAAGCCATCCTGCGGTATTGCAGCCAGCTCACAAATAGGCGGTTTGAAAAATGGTATCAGGGGCACAGCAATTCACAAACTTGCAGAGTTATAAAGGACAACTATCATCCAGAAATATATTGAGGTAAGGCCGTGAAGAGGATTTGAATGCAAGGCAGAATTGAAGGAAACAGATTTCAAGAGGTACATTGGAGTCATCTTTAAAGGACATGAAAAGCGACAGAACTCCAACAATGTAGCCCTTGGCAGAAAAGGGAGTATGTGTATTTTCTTGAATATATTCGGGAAAAAATGCATACGCCCTTTTTGGCCAAGCAAGCCATCAGGCATTGAAAATCCACACTACATAGAAGTGTCCCTTACCTCCAGTCAAAAGGGCCATCCTCAAATAGTGTAAAAACCACAAATGCAGGACAGGCCATGGAGAAAAGGGAGCCTGGTTACACCGATGGACAGGATGTAAATTGCCAACAGCCTCTCTGGAGAACTGTATGTTGTTTTCTAAAACAGAGCTACAGAGCATAGCACACTTCCACTCATGGGCGTGTATTTTGGGAAAACTAAAAATCCGCAACACACAGCCAGCGCAAAGTTTAGGGCTGCTCTGTTTACAAGAACCTCGACTTCGGTACACTTTAAATATCCCAGGAAAGGAAAAAAAAAATGGATATAGATGTCATGGTACTTATATACAATGGAATGTCACTCAGACATAAAATCAATGTCATAAGGCCAATAGCAGCATAATGAGTGGCTTTAGGTATGATAATGCTAAGTGAAATGAGCCACAAAGAAACAGAAACTTATTGTAATATATCACTTATAGAGGGAATGTAAACATGGCTACACATGAACTGAATTTCAAAAGAGAACAGAGTTACACATTTAGAAAACACACTTATGCCTCCTTAAGGGGAAAGGTGACGTAGGGTGATGTGTAAAAGCAGAGTTTGAAATTAGCACAGATACCATTCCATATACCAAATATGTAATAGACAAGACCTACTCCTTTCTCAATGAACTGGACACAAAACACCCTATTCACTGAAGAGGAATTTATCTGACTGGTAACAATCTTGAAACCTATGTATTTATATGTCTCCATGATGGAATCAAGTGTATGTAGATTGGCATAAACACAGATCAATGGAACAGGACAGAAAGCCCAGAGAGAAACCTACATACCTATGGCTATCTCATCTATGACAAAGGAGCTAAGGATATACAATGGAGAAAAGACAGTCTCTTCAGTAATTGGTGCTGGGAAAACTGGACCCCTACACATAAAAGAATGAAATTAGAACACTCCATAACACCATACACAAAAATAAACTCTAAATGGATTAGAGATCTAAATATAAGGCCAGACACTATAAAACACTTAGAGGAAACCATAGGCAGAACACTCTATGACATAAATCGCAGCAAGATCCTTTTTGACTCACCTTCTAGAGAAATGGAAATAAAAACAGAAATCAACAAATGGGACCTAATGAAACTTAAAAGCTTTTACACGGTACAGGAAAACATAAACAAGATGCAAAAACAACCCTCAGAATGGGAGAAAATATTTTCAAATGAAGCAATTGACAAAGGATTAATCTCCAAACTTTACAAGCACCTCATGTAGCTCAATATCACAAAAACAAACAACCCAATCCAAAAACGGCCAGAAGACCTAAATAGACATTTCTCCAAAGAAGATATACAGATTACCAAGAAACACATGAAAGGATGCTTAACATCACTAATCATTAGAGAAATGCAAATCATAACTATCGTGAGGTATCACCACACAGCAGTCAGAGTGGCAATCATCAAAAAAATCTACAAAACAATAAATGCTAGAGAGGCCTTTATTGGAGAAAAGGGAACACACTTGCACTGTGGGTGGGAATGTAAATTGATATGGGCACTAAGGAGAACAGTACGGAGGTTCCTCTAAATAACTAACAATAGAGGTACCATACGACACAACAATCCAACTACTGGGCATTTGCCTTGCGAAAACCATAATTCAAAAAGAGTTATGCACAAAAAAGTTCATTGCAGCTCTATTTACAATAGCTTGGACATGGAAGCAACCTAAGTGTCCATTGACAGATGAATGGATAAAGAAGATCTGGCACATATATACAATGGAATATTACTCAGCCATAAAAAGAAGCAAAACTGAGTTATTTGTACTGAGGTGGATGGACTTAGAATCTGTCCTACACAGTGAAGTAAGTCAGAAAGTGAAAAACAAATACTGTATGTTAACAGAGATATACGGGATCTAATGAAGAAAAAAAAAAGATTTTGAAGAACCTAGTGGCAGGACAGGATTAAGGACACAGACGTAGAGAAAGGACTTGAGGACACCGGAAGGGGGATGGGTAAGCTGAGACGAAGTGACAGAGTGGCATGGACATAAATACATTACCAAATGTAACACCGCTAGCTACTGAGAATCAGCCACATCGACCAGGGAGATCAGCTCGGTGCTTTGTGACCACATAAAGGGGTGGGATATGGAATGTGGGAGGGAGATGCAAGAGGGAGGGGATCTGGTGATATTTGTATACGTATAGATGATTCACTTTGTTATACAGCAGAAACTAACACTCCATTGTAAAGCAATTATACTCCAATAAACGTGTAAAAGGAAAAAAAAAAGAAAGCCCAGGGATAAACCTACACACCTCTGGTCAACTAATCTATGACAAAGGAGGCAAGACTATACAATGGAGATAAGACAGTCTCTTCAATCATTGGTGCTGGGAAATATGGACAGCTACATGTAAAAGAATGAAATTAGAACACTCCCCAACACCATACATAAAAATATGTTCAAAATGGATTAGAGACCTTAATGTAAGACCGGACAGTATAAAACTCTGAGAGGAAAACTTACGAAGGATACTCTGACGTAAATCACAGCAAGATCTTTTTTTTTTTTTTTTTTTTTTTTTTTTTTTTTGCTGTACGCGGGCCTCTCACTGTTGTGGCCTCTCCCGTCGTGGAGCACAGGTTCCGGATGCACAGGCCCAGCGGCCATGGCTCACGGGCCCAGCCGCTCCGCGGCATGTGGGATCCTCCCGGATCGGGGCACGAACCCGCATCCCCTGCATCGGCAGGCGGACTCTCAACCACTGCGCCACCAGGGAGGCCCGCAAGATCTTTTTTGATCCACCTCCTATAGTAATGAAATAAAAAAGAAAACTAAACAGATGGGACCTAATGAAATGTAAAAGCTTTTGCAAAGCAAAGGAAACTACAAACAAGACGAAAAGACAACCCTCAGAATGGCAGAACATATTTGCCAATGAATCAATGGACAAATGATTAATCTCCAATATATATAAACAGCTCATGCAGCTCAATATTAATAAAACAAACAACCCCATACAAAAATGGAAGAAGATCTAAATAGACATTTCTTCCAAGAAGACATAGAGATGGCCAGTACGCACATGAAAATCTGCTCAACGTCACTAATTATTAGAGAAATGGAAATCGAAACTACAATGAGGTATCACGTCACACCTGTTAGAATGGGCATCATCAGAAAATCTACAAACAACAAATGCTGGAGAGGGTGTGGAGAAAAGGAACCGTCTTCCACTATTGCTGGGAATGTAAATCGATATAGTCTCTATGGAGAACATTATGGAGGTTCCTTAAAAAACTAAAAATAGAATTACCATATAATCCAGCAATCCCACTACTGGGCATATACCCAGAGAAAACCATAAATCAAAAAGACACATTCACCACAATGTTCATTGCAGCACTATTTACAATAGCCAGGTAATGAAAGCAACCTAAGTGCCCATAGAGAGATGAATGGATAAAGATGTGGTACATATATACAATGGAATATTACTCAGCCATACATCGGAATGAAATTGGGTCATTTGTAGAGACCTGGATGGATCTAGAGACTGTCATACAGAGTGAAGTAAGTCAGAAAGAGAAAAACAAATATTGTATGTTAATGCATATATGTGGAACCTAGAAAAATGGTACAGATGAACCGGTTTGCAGGGCAGAGATAGAGACACAGATGTAGAGAACAAACATATGGACACCAAGGGGGGAACGCCATGTGAGGGTGGTGGTGGGATGAATTGGGAGACTGGGATTCACATGTGCACACATAAGTATAAAATAGATATCCAGTAAGAACCTGCTGTATAAAAGAAATAAATAAATTTTAAAAAAATTAAAAATAAATAACATTTAATAAAATAAACCAAAAAAAAACGTTTTTCCCTTCACATAGACGTCTTTATATTAATGCATTATTTCCATGTTTATATCTCCAAATTTAAAAAAAAGAGGAATAAATAAAATCTACCTTGAACCAAAAAGAAAAAAAGAAAAGAAAAAAAAAAAAAAAACAGAACCCAGCAGTTATACAGAGGAAAATCGTATCAGGGCACTTGCTCCAGTTGTAAAACATTCTTAAGTTGGTCAGAGGTGGGAAATTGTCTCCCATGCAGTGAGCAGCTCTCCCCCCCCACAAGGAACATCCTCATTGCAAAGCAGGGGGACTGTGTCGAGGCGTCTGTGAGTAAATGTGAGCTGAGCCCCAGTCCTGCTGCAGCTGAACTCTTCCCACCCTTTCCAGGTAAAACAGCTGAATATGTACAAGAACTTACAAGCCTAGAGGAAGGGCTGTGGAGCCACACCAGCGACAGCACGCAGGCCGACTTGGTGCCTGCTGGCCAGCCAGGATGGTCCTGGCCCCAGATGCTCTTCTGGAAGCTTTCCATTTCCCTACCTGAGATACCCCTCCTGCCACGGCCCACACTGCTTTTTTACTTCCTCACCTCTGCCTGGGGAGAAATTCCAGCGGCAGGTATGGGTGACACATCCTCTTCTTTAGCAGGTGGCAGCCTGGCAACTCCTGCAGAAAGTCCAGCAGAGCCCCACTCACACTGGGCCACCCACAAAGCCATGGCCCCTCACTCCCTCCCACCACCCCAGCCCCGACACTGCTGACGGGGCAGAGAATATGGCGTCAGGCACAGCTACAGGGGCTCTTGCTGACTGGAGAGGAGTTTATATTGACCTTAACCCAGGCACACCTGGGGAGGGCTGGCAGGCAGTGTCAGGCTGCCCAAATCAGCCAATCCTCACCCTTCAGGGGATCACACTTGCAGAAAATGAACCTTGCTAAACAGGCCACGGCCAAGGAACAGGTGTGGGCTCTTGAGAGTCAGGCTAGACAAGGGGCTTCAGCTGTGGCTTTTTTTTCTCATCATTTTATCTGGTCCATGAGTGGAAAACAACTTCAAGAAGACCCTATACTAATGAGAGGAACCCAGGAGTCAGGGAGAGGAGTGATGGTGGGTGGAGACAGAGGCCTGGTGCCCTGGCTGCAGTGGAAGTGTCTGGAAGACCAGGCCGAGAGAGGCTGCACAGAGTGATAGCCAGGGTCACAGACCTGTCAGGGCTGCTGTTTGTTAGTTCAAGTCCTGCTCTGAGGCGTTCTGTGTCAGCTGTGAGTGACAGGTGAGATGGGGGTTCTCTGCAAGGTGGGCTATGTGCACAGTTCTTGTGTGTCCAGCCCTGCTTGGGTACCTGCCCAGGGGAGCTCCGTATCCTGGGAAGGGCCTGGATATGAGAGCCCAATGGGCTGCTGGGTAACTGCACAGGTGAGCTCCATACCCTGGGAGGGACATGACCATGAGGGCCCCGTGGGCTGTGGGGTGGGGGGTGCAGCCCAGGTGAGCTCCATATCCTGGGATTGGCCTGACCACGAGAGTCCCATTGGCTGCTGGAGACCTGGTAAAGGATATCAGGACAGTCAGTGAAGCCACCGAGGAGATACATCCAGTAGCTCCTATTTCCTACACCCTGCTGGTCATTCTACCATCCACCAGGCCATGGCATTCTGTATTAGACTTCAATGATGCCTTCTTCTGTATTCCATTCATCTCAGAGTCACAAGGATTTTTGGCTTGTGAGTGGCAGGACACAACATGCAACCAAAGCAATAATGCTGGGCCATCCTTCCCCAATGGTTCAAAAATACCCACACCATCATTGGGGAAATGTCCTCTAAAGACCTAAAAGTTCTACCTCTGTAAAAGGGAACCCTCCTTCAATATGCAGAGGACATTCTGATCACCAGGCCTACTAAAGACGCCTCTGAACTACCTAGTCAAGAAAGGATAGAAGGTGTCCAAGAAAAAGGCTCAAATATCCCAGGCTAAGGTGACATGCCTGGGCTTCATTGTCACAGATATTCGGAGAAACACATCCCAGGATAGGAAAGAAGCCATTTGCAGCCTTACCTCTTCTAAAACTAGAAGACATCTTAGGGGTTCCTGGGGAGGCCAAGGTTTTCTCCATCTGGATCCCTAACTACAGTCTAATAGCTGGGCCTCTACATGAAACACTGACACGAAAAGATGATGATCCTTTTGAATAGAATCCAGAAGCAGCCTTTCAAGAATGGAAAGAGCAGTCAATTCTGACCCTTGCCAAGGATCTCCCTAATTTAGCTAAACCCTTTGACCTTTACATACCCAGTCATAGGTTAATCGCCCTTGGAGCCTTAGTGCAAAAACTGGGACCACTTGAAATGGAGCAACAAAAGAATGCCCTTCAGGTATGATAAACTATGGTCACTGAAGGCTTTGCCCACCGACTCATCAGGCCAGGATACTGGGGTATCTAAAAAGCTGAATCAGAAGCCCGCAAGGCCAGCTCCCTCCTAAGGGAAAAGGACCCCACGTGGTGATCCTAACCACCCATCATGCCCTGAAGTTGCAGGGGTCGCTCTGTGGACACACTGACCTCGAGGGAGGAGGCCCTCCAACTCCAACCTCCAGAGAGACAAACGGGGGCAACAGGCCACCAAAATGACTCGTGTGACCATCACTTGACCTGGACTTTCTCTCAGAAAACAACAAGACTGTGCCCCGAAAGAGCAGACTACTGCTTGCAGGACTTACTGCACCCAGAGGGGCGCTAATAAGCTTGGTGGGGGAAACATATATCACGCTTTCACCATAGAAAGCCCTACAGACACCGCGTTGATGATGGTCAATATGACCGGCTGGACTGCTGGATACTTCTAAAGGCCGTTGACTCAGTGGACGTCATGGTCCTGGATCACCACTGACCCTGGACTGTCTGGGAGTTGTGCGGGCAGGGCTCTGACACATGGTGCTGTTTGTACATTAATTCAGGGACCTAATTAAAGAAAGCACAGACTAGTGGTCAGAGCATCTAGGCTGGCAAAAAACGTCAGCCTAAGGTCGCCGAACAAATGTGGGGTGGGGTGAAACCTGCCACCACAGCATCTCTGCGCATCTCTTTCCTGGACCCTTAAAGGTCATTAGAATCTATAACACTTCCAATGCTGGTGCTCAGGCGGACGAGAAGTGAGGCAGGAGGCCTTGGGACAATCAACCTCACCTGGAGGCTGGTGGGGAGACGTTTTGACCCTCCCCCCATGTATCAGGGCTCCCACCACAGCATGAAGCAGTCACAAAAGAGGGGTCTGCACCCTCAACACCCCAAGAATGAGGAACGGAACAAAAAGCCGAGGAGGTGTTCATCTCCGGCAACGTTCATTAAAAACTCCTGGGAGATAAAAAGAGAATCTGGACAATAAAATAAAGTCTAACCTGTTTTTCCTTTGTGCTTTGTCTAATTTCACGTGCTCCTAGGGTTCCGCATGCAGAGGTCCCACACCCGGCCCTTCAGACCCGATTTCCTAGTGCAGAATGGCTGGGTCGACACCTCAGCTAGCGGGGTCCCATGCAGACTCCGCGGCATAGAGCCTGAGCTGCAGCCAACCCAGCCCTCGAGAGCTCCATCCCCTCCCTCCCACTGACGCTGCCGGGATCCCTACAGAGCAGCCCAGCCCACAGCCCGTGGGGGAGTGCACGCTCTCACCTCTCCTTTCTGTTTTCAAAATATTGTTTCCTTTGCTTCTGAACCAAACTCAGTCTTGATCTGTTGGCTGCAATGACACTGGGCACGGGGACTCCTGTTGGGGTCCACACTGGAGGATCAGTAACAGAAATTGAGAACATTGTAACTTCAATGAACAGATGTGTGAGCCAAACTGTAGTTAACCTAGAGCAGTGTATAACGCTCGGGTAAAATAAGATGTTTCTAAGACTTACATTTGATATTTCCATCACTTTCCTATAAGCAAGTTCAGTGAAGACGTTTGTCTTATTTGTCAGGTCAACTTTAGAGAAATGAAGGGATTTATTTCCATGGATGTACATCGAATACTCTTGGCTGAAGCTTCAATCGTGTTTTCAATGCTTTTCCATTGAAAATGATACCTCTCTTTCAGCTCCCCCATTTCTGAGAAGTATAAAATCTTATAATTTATTATTACCAAAGGGGAAAGGTAGGAGAAGGGATAAATTAACAGTTTGGGATTAACACATACACACTGCTATGTATAAAATAGATCATCAACAAGGAACTACTGTATAGCACAGGGAACTACACTGAATATTTTGCAATAACCTATAAGGGGAAATAATCTGAAAAAGAATAGATATTTTTATTGACATCATCTATCAATGACAGATAAAATGTAACCTAAGCAAGGCCAATGGTGAGCGCTTCTGACCCTGAAGATTTCAATCATCTAAAGTTTGGGCTCTGCCTATTTCCCAAGGCCCTTAATGGACATGCGTGTAGCCGTAGCTTAAAAATTCCCCAGTTTGGGGTTCGGGGAGGCACTGATTTGGAAAAATCCCTGGTGTTCTCCTTACATGCACGGGACACTTCCTACAGCTAAAACATGCCTGTCACACCTAAAGATGGTACACCATTTGATCGGAAAGAGTTTGGAAATTGCACCTCATCTCCTCATAGCCTGGTGCTTGGGTTCACCCCTCCAGCATCTTTCCTAACAACCTCCTCACTTGGGCATATCAGCACCGTCAACATCCTGTTGCACACAGTTTAGAATTTGTCCAGAGGATGAAGCGGAAGGATGAGAAAAATTTAGAGACAAGTCTTAGGTATTCGGACAGGCACATGCCACTCTAATTTCCAATCCGGAAGACAAATTCATCAAAGGCTAGAATTGCCCACGGAAACAGAATAGGGCTAGAGGAAATCCCGCTGTTTTGTGTCCAGTTTCCATAAACACAAGTTGAATAATGGAACTCAGGGTCACTAAAATTCATGAAACTGCAGAGTTGAAAATATCTATCGTCGAAAAATGTCTTGAGGTAAGTCACAGAAAAGGACTTGTAAGCAAGGGAGAGTGGCAGGAAACATATTTGAACAGGTAGAAAGGACTCCCCGTTAAAGTACAAGAAAAGGGTCTGAACATCGCCAATGATGCTGTTGGCCAAAAAGGGCGTATGCATTTTTCCTGAATATATTCAAGTAAAGGCCATACACACTTTTTATCCAACCAAACAGGTGGACACTGGAAATCAATACTACAAAATGTATCACTTCACATCAGTCAGAAGGGCCATCCACGTAAAGTGTAAACACCAGAAATGCAGGACAGGGTGAGGAGAAAAGGGAGCCCTGTGAGGCTGATAGTGGAAATGCAATTTGCCAACAGCCACTCTGGAGAAGAGTATTGTGTTTGCTAAAACATCTACAAAATGAGCTACAGAGCATAGGGCACTTGCACTCATGGGCGTATACCTTGGGAAAAACAAAAATCGACAGAAAACAGGCACCCCAACGTTTACCACCTCTCTGTTAAAAAGGGCCTCAACTTGGATATAACCTAAATGTCCCTGGAAGGATAAAATGGATAAAAGAGATGGGGTACTTATGTAGAGTGGAATATTACTCATCCAGAAATCAATGAAATAAGGCCAGTTGGAACAACTCTGGAGGAGTTACATACGATCATTCTAAGTGACATATGTCAGAAAGAAAAAGACACATATCATAAGATGTCACTTAAAGGTGGAATCAAAAATGGCTACACATGAAATAAATTACAATACAGAAACATAGTCAAATATGTAGAAAATAGACATAAGGCTGCTAAATGGGAAAGGTGGGGAATGGTGAGGTATTATCCAGGAGGCTGAAATTAGCAAAGATACCATTCCAAGTACCAAATTGAATAACTGACAAGGCCTACACGGTACCTCAAAGAACTGCACTCAGCCCACTCAAGTCACTGGAAAATAATTCATATGACTGGTAAGCATCTGAAAAGGAATTTATTGTTGTCTCACAGTACATGAATCAAGGGGATGTACAGGAACAAAAAACAGAGCTTTGAAAATCAGCTGTAACCAATATAAAAATAAATTTAAAAATATTTATAAAAAAAGTGAGACAGACAAAAATTCTTACAACTTTTGTTGAAGGTCTACGATGTAACATGAATTGGACACATGTAGACCCACAGCAGGATGATATATAAGGCTGGAAGCTATGCACGCTAAGAGATGTTAGAGAGGCTTGGTGACAAAATGCAGACCTTTTAAAGTAATACTGCCTGGTACCCATTCCATGGGTCCCAAATCTGCAGGTTCAAGGGAATCTTCTGACAGTGAAAACATGCCTGGGAAACCGAGATGAATGTACACCATGTGCTCAGGAAAAGGTGTCTACAATGCACCTCATTTTTGATCTCCTGGTGCTGAGGTTCGCCATTCCAACCACATTACTAACAATCTCTCCACTTGGAGAATCAGCACCTTTAACCTCCTGTTTTACACAGTTTTCAATTTGTGCAGAGGATAAATGGGAAGAGGGGGAACCAATGAGAGGTTAGCTGTAGGAGTTTTGACAGGCACATGCCACTCTATTTTCCCATTAGGAAGAAGAATTAACCAAAGGCTCAGCCTGCCTCCCCAGAAACAGAATAGGGCCGGAAGCAATCCAATGGTTTGGCATACAGCACACAAAAAAAGCGAGTTGCAAAATGCAGCTCAGGAGCAGACAATTCAAAGACCTGCAAAGATATAAATGATAACCAACGTCCAAAAATATATTCAGGTAAGGCAACGAAGAGGATCTGAATGAGAGGCAGAATTGCAGGAAACAGATTTCAAAAGGTAGATTCTACTCACATTTAAATCATATGAAAAGCAGCAGAATTTCTAAAATGATGCAGTTGGGCAAAAGGTTGTATGTGTTTTTTTTCGTGAATATCTTCAGGAAAAAAACACAGACAGAGTTTTTGGCCAACCAAGCAAGAGGGAAATGCATATCCGCACAACAAAGAAGTCTCAATTTCCACTGCTCAGAAAGGCCATCCAAAAAATGTGTACAAACCAGAAATGCAGGAGAGGCCATGGGAAACAGGGAGCCAAGTCACGCTGATGGGTGGGGTATAAATATCCAAGAGCCACTCTGAAGAAGTGTATGCTGTTTCCTAAAACATCTAAACTACAAAGCCCCCAAGCAAAGGGGACTTCAACTCATGGGCATATAACTTGGGAAGACTAAATATCAATAAGACACAGGCACCCCAAAGTTTAGGGCTGCTCTGCATACAAGAACCTCAACTTTGGTACACCTAAAATATCCCAGGAAAAACAGAAATGCATAAAGAACTTGTGGTATTTTGTACAACAGAATATCACTCAGACGTGAAATCAATGTATATAAGGCCAGTAGCAGCATAATGAGTGGATTTAAGTATGATGATTCTAAGGGAAATTAGTCACACAGAAAAAGAATCTTATCATAAGATATCACTTATAGAAGAAATGTCAATATCACAACACATGAACTGAATTAGGAAAGAGAACAGAGTCTCACATTTAGAAAAAAAAAAATCTTATGCCTGCTTCAGGAGAAAGGAGAGGTGGGGTGATGCATAAAACCAGAGTTTAATATTAACACAGGTACCATTCCATAAACCAAATACAGAATAGACAAGACCTACAACTTCCTCAGTGAACGGGACTCAACACCCCTATTTCCCGCATAGGTATATATCTGACTAGTAAGAATCTTAAAACCTATGTATTAATATGTCTTCGTAAGGGAACCAATTGTGTCTAGACCGGCATAAACAAGTCAGTGATAATCAGCTCAACCCCATTATAAACATGAATTTCAAAAACAAAACCAAAAACAGCGAAATTCTTACGCAATTCCTTCAAAGGTTCTGATGAAACCTGGAATGACCCTATCGGCAAAGACAGCTGGATGAGACATAAGGCTGGAGACTTGGGACTGAGAGGACTGGTGAGATTGGGAGAGAAAATGCAGACCCTTAAAGTAGTAATGCATGCAACCATTCCATGGGTCCCAAATCTCCAGGTAGAAGGGAATATCACTACAGTTATAACATGTATGGGAAACCTAGAGAATGGACAACCTGTCATGGCAAAAGGTTTCTAAAACTCTCCTAATTTTTCTTCTCCTTGTATTCCAGTTTGGTATTCCAACTGCTTTACTATCAATCTCGCAACTTAGCAGAGTCAGCCCCTATAACCTCCTGGTTCACACAGTTTGCTAATTGTGCAGAGGATGAAATGGAAGAGGGAGAACCTATCAGAGAGTAGATGTAGGCATTTGGATGGGCACATGTCACTCTAATTTCCCGTCAGGAAGAAGAATTAACCAAAGCCTCAGCCACCCACAGGGAACCAATATAGCCACCCCTGGAACCAGTATAGGTCCTGAAGCAAAATTGTGGATTTGCGGCCAGCTCTCAAAAATGGGATTTGAAAATTGGGACTCAGGGGCACAGCAATTCACCAACCTGCAGAGTTATAAAGGACTACTCTCTTCCAAAATCTGTTGAGGGAAGGTAAAGAAGGGGACTTGAAAATGAGGCAGAATAGCACAAAACATATTTCAAGAGGTAAATTGGAATCGCCTTTAAAGCACAGGAAAAGCATCACAACTTGGACAGTGATGCCCTTGGCCAAAAAGGGCGTATGCCTTTTCTCCTGAATATATTCAGGAGAAAACGCATACGCCCTTTCTGGCCAATTAAGCAAGGCACACAATGCAAATCCACACTACAAAGAATTGTCACTTCCCACCGGTCAAAAGGGACATCCGAATATCTGTAAAAACCAGAAAGGCAAGAGAGAGTTGACAAGGGCATGAAGCAATGTGATCCCAATGGTTATGGAGGAATGTGATGACAAGCGCATGGAGCATTGTGATGACAAGATTATGTAGCATTTTGCTGACAAAGGCAAGGAGCAATGTGATGACAAGGTTCATGGAGCACTGTGATGACAAGCGTCACGGAGCATTGTGATTACAGGGCTCATGGAGCATTGGGATGACAAGGGCACGGATCACTGTGATGACAAGGGTCATGGAGCATTTTGATGACAAGAGTCCCAGATCGTTGTGTTGTCAGGGTTCATGGAGCGTTGTGATGACAGTGGTCATGGAGCATTGTGATGACAGGAGTCATGGAGCATTGTGATGAGAAGGTGATGGAGCATTGGGCTGAAAATTCTCATGGAGTATTGTGATGAAAGGGGTCATGGAGCATTGTGATGACAAGGTACTGGAGCACTGTGATGAGAAGACCATGAAGCCTTGTGATGACAAGTCTCAAGGAGCCTTCTGATGAAAAGGGGCATGGAGCATTGTGATTACAGGAGTCTTGGAGCATTGTGATGACAAGGACATGAAGCATTAGGATGAGAAGGCCATGGAGCATTCTGATGACATGCATCATGGAGCTTTGTGATGACAAGGGCATGGAGTATTGTGATTACAGGGGTCTTGGAGCATTGTGATAAAAAGAGCATGGATCATTCTTATGAATAATACATGGAGCCTTGGCATGACAGGTTTCAAGGAGCATACAGACAACAAGTGTCAGGGAGCATTTTGATGACCAGTGTATTGAGCACTGTGATGACAAAGGTCATGGACCATTGTGACGATAAGGACATGGAGTATTGTTATGACAAGCTCATGGAGCTTGCTATGACAGGGGTCATGGAGCATTGCGATGACAAGTGCATTGAGAATTGTGATGACAAAGCATGTAACACTTTGATGAGAAGTGTCATGGAGCATAGTGATGCCAGGAACGTGGAGAATTGCGATGACAGGTACATGGAGCAGTGTGATGACCAGGGCATGGAGCATTGTGATGGCAAGACCGTGGAGCATTGTGATGAGAAGACCATGGATAATTTTGATTACAAGCCTCATGGAGCACTGTAATGACAAGGGGTGTGGAGCATTGTGATGACAGGGGTCATGGAGCATTGTTATGACAGGGGTAATGGAGCATTGTAATGAGAAGTGCATGGAGCCTTGGTCTGAAATATTTCATGGATTATTGTGATGAGAGTGGGCATGGAGCATTGTGATGACAAGGGCACGGAACACAGTGATACATGTGTCATGGAGGATTGTAATGACAAGGGCATGGAGCATTGTGATGAAAAGGGCATCGAGTAGTGTGATGACAAGTGTCATGGAGCTTTTTGATGACAATTGCATGGATCAATGTGATGAGAGCGTCCATGGAGCATTGTGGTGGCAATGGCATGGAGCATTGTGATGCCAAGGGTCATGGAGCTTTGTGATGACAAAAGTCATGGAGCATTTTGATGACAAGGGTGTGGTGCATTGTGATGAGAAGGGCAGGGAGCATTGTGATGACAGGTTCATGGAGCAATTTGATGAAAAGGCTCATGGAACATTTTGATGACAATGGTTATGGAACATTGTGATGTCCTGGGTCATGGAGCATTTTGATGAAAACGGTCATGGAGCATTTTGATGACAGGGGTTATGGAGCACTGTGATGTCAGGGGTCATCGAACATTGTGACGATAAGTGCATGTAGCATTGTGATGACAGGAGTCATGGAACACTGTGATGACAGTGGTGAGGGAGTACTGTGATGAATAGTGATGTAACATTGTGATATCAGTGGTGAGAGAGCATTTTGATGAGAAGTGCATGGAGCATTGTGATGACAAGGTATAAGGAGCATTGTGATGACAAGATTGTGGAGCACTGTGATGACAAGCGCATGGCACATTGTGATGACAAGGGTCATGGAGCATTGTGCTGACAAGCCCATGGAGCATTGTGATGACAAGGGTCATGGAGCATTGTGTTGAGAAAGGCATAGAGCATTGTGATGACATGGGTCAAAGAGCATTGTGATGAAAACTTCATGGAGCACTGTGGTTAAAAAGTCATAGAGACTGTTGATGAGGAAGACATGGACCATTGTGATGACAAAGGTCATGAAGCATTGTGATGACTGGAGTCACGGAGCATTGTGATGACACGGTCATGGAGCATTGTGATGACAAGGGCATGGAGCATTGGCCTAATAAGTTTCATGGATTATTGCGATGACAGTTGGAATGGCGCACTGTGATGGCAAGGGAATGGAGAATTGTGATGACAAGGTCATGCAGTATTATGAAGACAGGTGTCAGGGAGCATTGTGATGACATATGTAATGGCCCATTGTGATGACAGTGGCATGGAGCATTGTGATGCCAAGTGTCATGGAGGATTATGATGACAAAGATAATGGAGCATTGTGATGACAATGGCTTGGAGTATTGTGATGACAAGGGTCAGGGAACATTGTGTCAACAAGTACATGGAGAATTGTGATGACAAGGGTCATGGAGCATTCTGATGACAATCTTGTGGAGTATTTTGATGACAATGGCATGGAGCATTGTGATGAAAATGGCATGGGACATTGTGATGAAAAAGGCATGGAGCCTTTTTGTGACAGGGTTCAAGGAGCATTCTGACGGGGAGCATTGTGATGACAAGTGTATTGAGCATTGTGATGACAAAGGTCATGGAGCATTGTGACAATAAGGGCATGGAGTATTGAGATGACAGGCGTCATGGAGAGTTGTGATGACAAGTGTTATGGAACATTGTGATCACAAGAGTTTGGAGCATTGTGATGACAGAGGTCATGGATCATTTTGATTTCAAGGAGCATGGAGCATTGTGATGACAAGGGCATGAAGCAATGTGATCCCAAGTTTCATGGAGGATCGTGATGACAATGGTAATGGAGTATTGTGATGACAAGTGCATGGAGTATTGTGATGACAAGAGCATATAACATTGTGATGAGAAGTGCCATGGAGCACTGTGATGACAAGGACGTGGACAACTGTGAGGACAAGGGACATTGAGCTGCGAGATGACCAGGGCATGGAGCATTCTGATGGCAAAACCGTGGAGCATTGTGATGAGAAGACCTTGAGTAATTGTGATGATGAGCATCATGGAGCACTGTAATGAAAAGGGGCATGAAGCACTGTGATGACTGGTGTCAGGGAGCATTGAGATGACAGGGGTCATGGAGCATTGTGATAACAAGAGCATGTAATGTTGTGATGAAAAGTGTCATGTAGCATCGTGATGACAAGGACGAGGAGAATTGTGATGACAAGGGACATGGAGCATTGTGATAACTAGGACATGGTGCAATGTGATGACAGGGGTCACGGAGCATTATTATGACAAGGGCAATGGTGCATTCTCACATAAGATATCACTTATGAAGGGAATGTAAACATGGCTACATATGAACTGAATTAGGAAACAGAACAGAGTCTCAGATTTAGAAAACACTCTTCTGCTTGCTTAAGGGGAAAGGAGAGGTGGGGAGATGCACAAAACCAGAGTTTGATATTAGCACAGGTACCGTTCCATAATCCAAATACAGAATAGACAAGAACTACTCCTTCCGTAGTGAACGGGACTCAAAACCCCTATTTCCAGCAGAGGAATAGATCTCACTAGTAAGAATCTTAAAATCAGTGTATTTATATGTCTCTGTAAGGGAATCGATTTTGTCTAGACTGGCAAAAACAAGTCAGGGATAATCAGCTCAACCCCATTATAAAACTGAATTTGAAAAACAAAACAAAATAAAAAAAACAGCGATATTCTTACACAATTCCTTCAAGGGCTCTGATGCAACCTGGAATGACAGTATCTACAACAACAGCGGGAAGAGACATAAGGCTGAACACATGGGACTGAGGGGATGGGTGAGATTGGTGGCGAAAATGCAGTCCCTTTAAAGCCATAATGAGTGCCACCCATTCGATGGGTGCCAACTCTCCAGGTTGAAGGTAATATTACTACAGCTATAAAATGTACGGAAAACCTAGAGAGTGGACACACAGTGAATATGAAAGGTTTCTAAAACTCAACGAACAGTCCCTCTCCTGGTGCTCCGGTTTGACTTTCCAAATGCTTTACTATCAATCTCCCAAATTGGAGAGACAGCCCCTTTAACCTCCTGGTTCCCACTGGTTGCCAATTTGGCTGAGGATGAAAGGGAAGAGAGAGGACCAATGAGAGAGTAGCTTTTAGGCATTTGGACGGGCACATGTCACTCTAATTTCCCGGTAGGAAGAAGAATTACGCAAAGTCTCAGCCACCCACCGGGAACCAGTATAGTTCCTGAACGAAAATTTTGGACGTGCGTTCAGCTCACAAAAAAACGAGTTGAAAAATTGAGCTCAAGGGCACTGCAATTCACAAAATGGCAGATTAATAAAGGACAACTAACATCCAAACATCTGTTGAGGGAAGGCAACGAGGCCAACTTGAAAGCGAGGCAGAATAGCAGGAAACAGATTTCAAGAGGTATGTAGGAATTGCCTGTAAAGCACAGGAAGAGGGGCAAAACTTCGACAAAGATGCACTTGCCCAAAAAGGGTGTATGTGTTTTCTCCTGAATATATTCAGGAGAAAACGCATACGCCCTTTTTGGCCAAGCAAGCAAGCGGGCAATGCAAATCTGCACTACAAAGAAGTACCTCTTCACACCGGTCAAAAGGGACATCCACAAAATGTGTAAAACCAGAGGGCAAGACAGGCCCTGGAGAACAGGAGCCTTGTTATGCTGATGGGCGGGATGTAAATTGCCAACTGCCTCAATGGAGGAGTGCATTGTGTTCCCTAATACAAGTAAACAACACAGATACAGAGCCAAGGGCATTTCCAATCTAGGGAATATACCTTGGGAAACCCTAAAATCAATATGGCAGAGCCACCACCGAATTAAGGGCTGCACTGCTTACAAGAACCTCAACTTGGGTACACCTTAAATATCCCAGTAATATAAAAATGGTTCAAAAAATTGTGCTACTTACGTACGATGGAATATCCCTCAGCCAGGAAATCAAAGTCATAAGACCAGTAGCAGCAAAGTGAGTGGATTCAGGTACGATGATTCTAAGTGAAATAAGTCACACAGAAAAAGAAACTTATCATGAAATATCACTTATGAAGAACTTGTAAACATGGCTACACATGAACTGAGTTAGGAAAGAGAACAGAGTCTCACATATAGAAAACAGTCTTATGCCTGCTTCACGGGGAAAGAGAGGTGGGGAGATGCATAAAACCAGAGTTTGACATAAGAACAGCTTCCATTCCAAAAACCAATTATGGAATAGACAAGACCGACACCTTCCAGTGAAAGGGACTCAAAACACCATATTTCTCACACAGGAATAGATCTCACTAGTAAGAATATTAAATCCTATGTACTGATATGTCTCTGTAAGGGAATCCAGTGTGTCTAGACTGGCATAAACATGGCAGCGAGAATCAGCTTAAACCCACTATAAAGAGGAATTTCAAAAACAAATCAAAAAAACAGGGAAATCCTTTACAATTTCTTCAGGGTCTCTGATGAAACCTGGAATGCCCCTATCTACAATGACAGCTGAATGTGGCATAAGGCAGGACACTTGGGACAGAGAGCATTGGTGAGATTGGGTGAGCAAATGCAGACCCTATAAAGCAATAATGCAAGGCCCCCATTCCATGGGTCCCAACTCTCCTGGTTGAAGGGAATATTACTAAAGCTATAACATGTACGGGAAACGTAGAGAATGAACACACTGTGAATACGAAAGGTTTCTAAAACTCAACGAATAGTCCCTCGCCTGGTGTTCCGGTTTGACTTTCCAACTGCTTTACTATCAATCTCCCAACTTGGAGAGACAGCCCCTTTAAGCTCCTGGTTCGCACACGTTGCCTATTTGGCAGAGAATGAAAGGGAAGAGGAAGAACCAATGAGAGAGTAGCTGTTAGGCATTTTGAAGGGCACATGTCACTCTAATTTCCCGGCAGGAAGACGAATTAACCAAAGTCTCAGCCACCCACCGGGAACCAGTATATGTCCTGAACCAATATTTTGGACTTGCATTCAGCTCACAAAAAACGAGTGGATAAATGGAGCTCAGGGGCACAGAAATTCATAAACTGGCAGAGTAATAAAGGACAACTATCATCAAAAAGTCTGCTGAGGGAAGACAACGAGGCCAACTTGAATGCGAGGCAGAATAGCAGGAAACAGATTTTAAGAGATACGTAGGAATCGCCTGTAAAGCACAGGAAGAGGGGCACAACTTCGACAATGATGCACTTGGCCAAAAAATGCGTATGCATTTTCTCTTGAATATATTCAGGAGAAAACGCATACGCCCTTTTTGGCTAAGCAAGCAAGCGGGCAATGCAAATCTGCACTACAAAGCAGTATCTCTTCCCACCAGTCAAAAGGGACATCCAAAAATGTGTAAAAATCAGAAAGGCAAGACAGGCACTGGAGAACAGGAGCCTTGGTGTGCTGATGGGCGGGATGTAAATTGCCACCTGCCTCACTGAAGGAGTGCATTGTGTTCCCTAAAACAAGTAAACAACAGAGCTATAGAGCCAAGGACATTTCCAGTCTACGGAGTATACCTTGGGAAAACTGAAAATCAATATTTCACAGCCATCCCAAAATTCAGGGCTGCACTGCTTACAAGAACCTCAACTTGGGTACACCTTAAATATCCCAGGAAATATAAAATTGGTTCAAAAAATTGTGGTACTTACGTACTATGGAATATCCCTCAGCCATGAAATCAATGTCATAACACCAGTAGCAGCAAAGTGAGTGGATTCACGTATGATGATTCTTAGTGAAATAAATCACACAGAAAAAGAAACTTATCATAAGATATCACTTATGAAGATCTTGTAAACATGGTATGCATGAACTGGGGTAGGATGGGGAACAGAGTCTCACATCGAGAAAACACTCTTATGCCTGCTTAAGGGGGAAGGAGATGTGGGGTGATGCATAAAACCAGAGTTTGATATAAGCCCAGGTACCGTTCCAAAAACCAACTATGGAATAGACAAGACCTACACCTTGCACAGTGAAAGGGACTCAAAAACCCATATTTCCCGCAGAGGAATACATCTCACTAGTAAGAATCTTAAAACCTATGTATTGATATGTCACCATTAGGGAATCAAGTGCGTCTAGACTGGCATAAACATGGCTGCGAGAATCTGCTTAAACACACAATAGAAAGGAATTTCAAAAAGAAATTAAAAAACAGGGAAATACTTTACAATTCTTTCAGGGTCTATGATGAAAACTGGAATGACCCTATCTACAATGACAGCTGGATGTGGCATAAGGCTGGACCCTTGGGACTGAGAGGATTGGTGAGATTGGGTGAGCAAACGCAGACCCTTTAAAGCAATAATACATGGCCCCCATTCGATGGTTCACAACTCTCCAGGTTGAAGGGAATATCACTACAGCTATAACATGTACGGGAAACATAGAGAATGGACACACTGTGAATACGAAAGGTTTCTAAAACTCAACGAATTGTCCCTCTCCTTGTGCTTCGGTTTGACTTTCCAACGTTTTACTATCAATCTCCCAACTTGGAGAGACAGTCCCTTTAACCTCCTTGTTCGCACAGGTTGCCAATTTGGCAGAGGATGGAAGGGAAGAGGGAGCACCAATGAGAGGCTAGCTGTTAGGCATTTGGACGGGCACATTTCACTCTAATTTCCCGGGAGGAAGAAGAATTAACCAAAGTCTCAGCCACCCACCGGGAACCAGTATAGTTTCTGAACCAAAATTTTGGACTTGCGTTCAGCTCACAAAAAACGAGATGAAAAATGGAGCTCAGGGGCACAGCAATTCACAAACAGGCAGAGTAATAAAGGAAAACTATCGTCCAAAAATCTGTTGAGGGAAGGCAACGAGGCGGACTCAAAAGCGAGGCAGAATAGCAGGAAACAGATTTCAAGAGGTACATTGGAATCGCCTGTAAAGCACAGGAAGAGGGGCACAACTTCGAGAATGATGCACTTGGGCAAAAAGGGAGTATGGGTTTTCTCCTGCATATATTCAGGAGAAAATGCCTACACCCTTTTTGGCCAAGCAAGCAAGCGGGGAATGCAAATCTGCACTACAAAGAAGTATCATTTCCCACTGGTAAAAATGGACATCCAGAAAATGTGTAAAAACCAGAAAGGCAAGACAGGCCCTGGAGAACATGGAGCCATGTTGTGCTGATGGGCGGTATGTAAATTGCCAACAGCATCACTGGAAGAGTGCATTGTGTTACCTAAAACAAATAAACAACAGAGCTACAGAGCCAAGCACACTTCTAGTCTAGGGAATATACCTTGGTATCCCTGAAAATCAATAAGAGAGAGCGACCCCCAAATTTAGGGCTGTACTGCTTTCAAGAACCTCAACTTGGGTACACCTTAAATATCCCAGGAAATATAAAAATGGTTCAAGAAATTGTGGTACTTACGTACGATGGAATATCCCTCAGCCATGAAAACAATGTCACAAGTCCAGTAGCAGAAAAGTTACTGGATTCAGGTACGATGATTCTAAGTGAAATAAGTCACACAGAAAAAGAAGCTTATCATAAGATATCACTTATGAAGGTCCTGTAAACATGGCTACATATGAACTGTGTTAAGAAAGAGAACAGAGTCTCACATTTAGAAAAGACTCTTATGCCTGCTAAAGGGGGAAGGAGAGGTGGGTTGATGCATAAAACCAGTTTGATATAACCACAGGTACCGTTCCAAAAACCAACTGTGATATAGACAAGACCTACAGCTTCCTCAGGGAAAGGGACTCAAAACCCCATATATCCCGCAGAGGAATGGATCTGACTTGTAAGAATCTTAAAACCTATGTATTGCTATGTCTCCATAAGGGAATCAAGTGTGTCTAGACTGGCATAAACATGGCAGCGTGAATCAGCTCAAACCCATTATAAAAAGGAATTTCAAAAACAAAACCAAAAAACAGGGAAATTCTTTACAATTCCTTCAGGGTCTCTGATGAAACCTGTAATGACCCTATCTACAATGACAGCTGGATGTGGCATAAGGCTGGACACTTGGGACTGAGAGGATTGGTGAGATTGGGTGAGCAAATGCAGACCCTTCAAATCAATAATGCATGGCCCCCATTCCATGGGACCCAACTCTCCAGATTGAAGGTTATATTACTACAGCTATAACATGTACGGGAAACCTAGAGAATGGACACACTGTGAATACAAACGGTTTCTAAACCTCAATGAATAGTCCCTCTCCTGGTGCTCCGGTTTGACATTCCAACTGCTTTACTATCAATCTCCCAACTTGGAGAGACAGCCCCTTTAACCTCCTGGTTCGCACAGGTTGCCAATTTGGCAAAGGATGGAAGGGAAGAGGGAGAACCAATGAGAGAGCAGCTGTTAGACATTTGGACGGGCACATGTCACTCTAATTTCCCGGCAGGATGATGAATTAACCAAAGTCTCAGCCACCCACCAGGAACCAGTAGAGGTCCTGATCCAAAATTTCGGACTTGCGTACAGCTCACAAAAAATGAGTTGAAAAATGGAGCTCAGGGGCATAGCAATTCACAAACTAGCAGAGTAATAAAGGACAACTATCGGCCAAAAATCTGTTGAGGGAAGGCAACGAGGCGGACTTCAATGCGAGGCAGAATAACACGAAACAGATTTCAAGAGGTACGTTGGAATCGCCTGTAAAGCACAGGAAGAGGGGCACAACTGCGACAATGACGCACTGGGCCAAAAAGGACGAATACATTTTCCCCTGAATATATTCAGGAGAAAACACATACGCCCTTTTTGGCCAAGCAAGCAAGCAGGCAATGCAAACCTGCACTACAAAGAAGTATCACTTACCTCCTCTCAAAAGGGATATCCACAAAATGTGTAAAAACAGAAAGGCAAAAGAGGCCCTGGAGAACAGGGAGCATTGTTATGATGATGGGCGGGATGTAAATTGTCAACTGCCTCACTGGAGGAGTGCATTGTGATCACTAAAACAAGTAAACAACACAGCTACAGAGCCAAGGGCACTTCCACTCTAGGGAATATACCTTTGGAGAACTGAAAATCAATAAGGCAGAGCCACCCCAAATTTAAGGCTGCAGTGCTTACAAGAACCTCAACTTGTGTACACCTTAAATATCCCAGGAAATATAAAAATGGTTCAAAAAATTGTGGTACTTTCATACGATGGTATAACCCTCAGCCATGAAATCAATGTCATAAGACCAGGAGCAGCAAAGTGAGTGGATTCAGGTACGATGATTCTAAGTGAAATAAGTCACACAGAAAAAGAAACTTATCATAAGATATCACTTATGAAGATCCTGTAAACAAGGCTACACATGAACTGAGTTAGGAAAGAGAACAGAGTCTCACATTTAGAAAACATTCTTATGCCTGTTTAAGGGGGAAGGAGAGGTGGGGTGATGCATAAAACCAGAGTTTGATATAAGCACAGGTACCGTTTCTAAAACCTACCGTGGATTAGACAAGACCAACACCTTCCTTAGTGAAAGGGACTCAAAACCCCATATTTCCCGCAGAGGAATAGATCTGACTAGTAAGAATCTTACAACCTATGTATTGATATGTCTCTGTAAGGGAATCAAGTGTGTCTAGACTGGCATAAACATGGCAGCGAGAATCAGATCAAACCCACTATAAAAAGGAATTTCAAAAACAAAACCAAAAAACAGGGAAATTCATTCCAATTCCTTCAGGGTATCTGATGAAACCTGGAATGACCCTATCTACATTGACAGCTGGATGTGGCATAAGGATGGACACCTGGGGCTGAGAAGATTGTTGAGATTGGGTGAGCAAATTCAGACCCTTTAAAGCAATAATGCATGGCCCCCATTCCATGGGACCCAATTTCCAGGTTGAAGGGAATATTACTATAGCTATAACATGTACAGGAAACCTAGAGAATAGAAACCCTGTGAATACAAAAGGTTTCTAACACACAATGAATACTCCCTCTCCTGGTGTTCAGGTTTGACATTCCAACTGCTTTACTATCAAACTCCCAACCTCGAGAGACAGCCCCTTTAAACTCCTGGTTCGCACAGGTTGCCAATTCGGCACAGGATGGAAAGGAAGAGGGAGAACCAATGAGAGAGTAGCTGTTAGGCATTTGGACGGGCACATGTCACTCTAATTTCCCGGCAGGAAGAAGTATTAACCAAAGTTTCAGCCACTCACCAGGAACCATTATAGGTTCTGAACCAAAATTAAGTACATGCGTATAGCTCACAAAAAACGAGTAGAAAAATGGAGCTCAGGGGCACAGCAAATGACAAACTGGCAGAGTAATAAAGGACAACTATCCTCCAAAAATCTGTTGAGGGAAGGCAAAGAGGCGGACTTGAAAGCGAGGCAGAATAGCAAGAAACAGATTTCAAGAGGTACGTTGGAATCGCCTGTAAAGCACAGGAAGAGGGGCACAACTGCGACAATGACGCACTGCGCCAAAAAGGATGAATACATTTTCCCCTGAATATATTCAGGAGAAAACACATACACCCTTTTTGACCAAGCAAGCAAGCAGGCAATGCAAACCTGCACTACAAAGAAGTATCACTTACCTCCTGTCAAAAGGGATATCCAAAAAATGTGTAAAAACAGAAAGGCAAAACAGGACCTGGAGAACAGGGAGAATTGTTATGATGATGGGCGGGATGTAAATTGCCAACTGCCTCACTGGAGGAGTGCATTGTGATCCCTAAAACAAGTAAACAACACAGCTACAGAGCCAACGGCACTTCCATTCTAGGGAATATACTTTGGGATAACTGAAAATCAATAAGACAGAGCCGCCTCCAAATTTAGGGCTGCACTGCTTACAAGAACCTCAACTTGGGTACACCTTAAATATCCCTGGAAATATAAAAATGGTTCGCAAAATTGTGGTACTTACGTACGATGGAATATCCCTCAGCCATGAAATCAATGTCAAAAGACCAGGAGCAACAAAGTGAGTGGATTCAGGTACGATGATTCTAATTGAAATAAGTCACACAGAAAAAGAAACTTATCATAAGATATCATTTATGTAGATCCTGTAAACATGGCTACACATGAACTGAGTTAAGAAAGAGAACAGAGTCTCACATTTAGAAAACACTCTTATGCCTGCTTAAGGGGGAAGGAGAGGTGGGGTGATGCCTAAAACAACAGTTTGATATAAGCACAGGTACCGTTTGTAAAACCAACTTTAGAATAGACAAGACCTACACCTTCCTCAGTGAAAGGGAATCAAAACCCCATATTACCCGCAGAGGAATAGATCTGACTAGTAAGAATCTTAAAACCTATGTATTGATATGTCTCCATAAGGGAATCAAGTGTGTCTAGACTGGCATAAATATGGCAGCGAGAATCAGCTCAAACCCAGTAAAAAAAGGAATTTCAAAAACACAACCAAAAACCAGGGAAATTCTTTTCAATTCCTTCAGAGTTTCTGATGAAACCTGGAATGACCCTATCTACAATGACAGCTGGATGCGGCATAAGGCTGGACACTTGGGACTGAAAGTATTGGTTAGATTGGGTGAGCAAATGCAGACCTTTAAAGCAATAATGCAAGGTCCCCATTCCATGGGTCGCAACTCTCCAGGTTGAAGGGAATATTACTACAGCTATAACATGTACTGGAAACCTAGAGAATGGACACTCTGTGAATACAAAAGGTTTCTAAATCTCAACGAATAGTCCCTCTCCTGGTGCTCAGGTTTGACTTTCCAACTGCTTTACTATCAATCTCCCTACTTGGAGAGACAGCCCCTTTAAGCTCCTGGTTTGCACAGGTTGCCAATTTGCCAGAGGATGGAAGGGAATAGGGAGAAACAATGAGAGACTAGCTGTTAGGCATTTGGACGGGGACATGTCACTCTAATTTCCCGGCAGGAAGAATAATTAACCAAAGTCTCAGCCACCCACCAGGAACCAGTATAGGTCCTGAACCAAAATTTTGGACTTGCGTACCGCTCACACAAAAGGAGTTGAAAACTGGAGCTCAGGGGCACAGCAATTCACAAACTGGCAGAGTAATAAAGGACAACTATCGTCCAAAAATCTGTTGAGGGAAGGCAACGAGGTGGACTTGAAAGCGAGGCGGAATACCAGGAAAGAGATTTCAAAAGGTACGTTGGAATCGCCTTTAAAGCACAGGAAGAGGGCACAACTTCGACAATGACGCACTTGGCCAAAAAGGGCGTATGCGTTTTCTCCTAAATATATTCAGGAGAAAACGAATACGCCCTTTTTGGCCAAGCAAGCAAGCGGGCAATGCAAATCTGCACTACAAAGAAGTATCACTTCCCAATGGTCAAAAGGGACATCCACAAAATGTGTAAAAACCAGAAAGGCAAGACAGGCCCTGGAGGACAAGGAGCCTTGTTATGCTGATGGGAGGGATGTAAATTGCCAACTGCCTCACTGGAGGAGTGCATTGCGTTCCCTAAAACAAGTAAACAACAGAGATACAGAGCCAAGGGCACATTCAGTCTAGGGAATATACCTTGGGAAAACAGAAAATCAATAAGACAGAGCCACCCCCAAATTTAGGGCTGCACTGTTTACAAGAACCTCAACTTGGGTACACCTTAAATATCCCAGGAAATATAAAAATGGTTCAAAAAATTGTGGTACTTATGTACGATGGAATATCCCTCAGCCATGAAATCAATGTCATAAGACCAGGAGCAGCAAAGTGAGTGGATTCAGGTACGATGATTCTAAGTGAAATAAGTCACACAGAGAAAGAAACTTATCATAAGATATCACTTATGAAGATCCTGTAAACATGGCTACACATGAACTGAGTTAGAAAGAGAACAGAGTCTCACATTTAGAAAACACTCTTATGCCTGCTTAAGGGGAAAGGAGAGGTGGGGTGATGCATAAAACCAGAGTTTGATATAAGCACAGGTACCATTTCTAAAACCAACTGTGGAATAGACAAGACCTACACCTTCCTCAGTGAAAGGTTCTCAAAACCCCATATTTCCCGCAGAGGAATAGATCTGACTAGTAAGAATCTTAAAACCTATGTATTGATATGTCTCTGTAAGGGAATCAAGTGTGTCTAGTCTGGCATAAACATGGCAGCGAGAATCAGCTCAAACCCACTATAAAAAGGAATTTCAAAAACAAAACCAAAAACAAGGAAATTATTTACATTTCCTTCAGGGTCTCTGATGAAACCTGGAATGACCCTGTCTACAATGACAGCTGGATGTGGCATAAGGCTGGACACTTGGGACTGAGAGGATTGGTGAGATTGGGTGAGCAAATGCAGACCCTTTAAAGCAAAAATGCATGGCCCCCATTCCATGGGTCCCAACTCTCCATGTTGAAGGGAATATTACTACAGCTATAACATGTACGGGAAACCTAGAGAATGGACACACTGTGAATACAAAAGGTTTCTAAAACTCAACGAGTAGTCCCTCTCCTGGTGCTCCGGTTTGACTTTCCAACTGCTTTACTATCAGTCTCCCAACTTGGAGAGACAGCCCCTTTAACCTCCTGTTTCGCACAGGTTGCCAACTTGGCAGAGGATGGAAGGGAAGAGGGAGAAGCAATGAGAGAGTAGCTGTTAGGCATTTGGACGGGCACATGTCACTCTAATTTCCCGGCAGGAAGAAAATTTAACCAGAGTCTCAGCCACCCACCTGGAACCAGTATAGGTCCTGAACCAAAATTTTGGACTTGCATACAGCTCACAAAAAAAGAGTGGAAAAATGGAGCTCAGGGGCACAGCAATTCACAAACTGGTAGAGTAATAAAGGACAACTATCGTCCAAAAATCTGTTGAGGGAAGGCAACGAGGCGGACTTGAAAGCCAGGCACAATAGCAGGAAACAGATTTCAAGAGGTACGTAGGAAACGCCTTTAAAGCACAGGAAGAGGGGCACAACTTCGACAATGACTCACTTGGCCATAAAGGGCGTATGCGTTTTCTCCTGAATATATTCAGAAGAAAACGCATACGCCCTTTTTGGCCAAGCAAGCAAGCAGGCAATGCAAATCTGCACTACAAAGAAGTATCACTTCTCACCGGTCAAAAGGGACATCCACAAAATGTGTAAAAACCAGAAAGGCAAGACAGGCCCTGGAGAGCAGGGAGCCTTGTTATGCTGATGGGCGGGATGTAAATTGCCAACTGCCTCACTGGAGGAGTGCATTGCGTTCCCTAAAACAAGTAAACAACAGAGCTACAGAGCCAAGGGCACTTCCAGTCTAGGGAATATACATTGGGAAAACTGAAAATCAATAAGACAGAGCCACCCCCAAATTTAGGGCTGCACTGCTTACAAGAACCTCAACTTGGGTACACCTTAAATATCCCAGGATATATAAAAATTGTTCAAAAACTGTGGTACTTATGTACGATGGAATATCCCTCAGCCATGAAATCAATGTCATAAGACCAGGAGCAGCAAAGTGAGTGGATTCAGGTACGATGATTCTAAGAGAAATATGTCACACAGAAAAAGAAACTTATCATAAGATATCACTTATGAAGATCCTGTAAACATGGCTACACATGAACTGAGTTAGGAAAGAGAACAGAGTCTCACATTTAGAAAACACTCTTATGCCTGCTTAAGAGGAAAGGAGAGGTGGGGTGATTCATAAAACCAGAGTTTGATATAAGCACAGGTACCATTTCTAAAACCAACTGTGGAATAGACAAGACCTACACCTTCCTCAGTGAAAGGGACTCAAAACCCCATATTTCCCGCAGAGGAATAGATCTGACTAGTAAGAATCTTAAAACCTACGTACTGATATGTCTCTGTAAGGGAATCAAGTGTGTCTAGACTGGCATAAACATGGCAGCGAGAATCAGCTCAAACCCACTATAAAAAGGAATTTCAAAAACAATCCCAAAAAACAGGGAAATTCTTTACATTTCCTTCAGGGTCTCTGATGAAACCTGGAATGACCATATCTACAATGACAGGTGGATGTTGCATAAGGCTATACACTTGGGACTGAGAGGATTGGTGAGATTGGGAGAGCAAATGCATACCCTTTGAAGCAAAAATGCATGGCCCCCATTCCAAGGGTACCAACTCTCCATATTGAAGGGAATATTACTACAGCTTTTAACATGTACGGGAAACCTAGAGAATTGACACACGGTTAATACAAAAGGTTTCTAAAACTCAACGAGTAGTCCCTCTCCTGGTGCTCCGGTTTGACTTTCCAACGGATTTACTATCAATCTCCCAACTTGGAGAGACAACCCCTTTAACCTCCTCGTTCGCACAGGTTGCCAATTTGGCAGAGGATGGAAGGGAAGAGGGAGAACCAATGAGAGAGTAGCTGTTAGGCATTTGGACGGGCGCATGTCACTCTAATTTCCCGGCAGAAAGAAGAATTAACCAGAGTCTCAGCCACCCACTGGGAACCAGTATAGGTCCTGAACCAAAATTTTGGACTTGCGTACAGTTCACAAAAAACGAGTAGGAAAATGGAGCTCAGGGCCACAGCAATTCACAAACTGGCAGAGTAATAAAGGACAACTATCGTCCAAAAATCTGTTGAGGGAAGGCAATGAGGCAGACTTGAAAGCCAGGCAGAATAGCAGGAAACAGATTTCAAGAGGTACGTTGGAATCGCCTTTAAAGCACAGGAAGAGGGGCACAACTTTGACAATGACGCAGTTGGCCAAAAAGGGCTTATGCGTTTTCTCCTGAATATATTCAGGAGAAAACGCATAAGCCCTTTTTGGCCAAACAAGCAAGCGGGCAATGCAAATCTGCACTACAAAGAAGTATCACTTCCCACCGGTCAAAAGGGACATCCACAAAATGTGTAAAAACCAGAAAGGCAAGACAGGCCCTGGAGAACAGGGAGCCTTGTTATGCTGATGGGCGGGATGTAAATTGCCAACTGCCTCACTGGAGGAGGGCATTGCGTTCCCTAAAACGAGTAAACAACAGAGCTACAGAGACCAGGACACATCCAGTCTAGGGAATATACCTTGGGAAAAGTGAAAATCAATAAGACAGAGCCACCCCCAAATTTAGGGGTACACTGCTTTAAGAACCTGAACTTGGGTGCACCTTAAATATCCCAGGAAATATAAAAATGGTTCTAAAACTGTGGTATTTATATACGATGGAATATCCCTCAGCCATGAAATCAATGTCATAAGACCAGGAGCAGCAAAGTGAGTGGATTCAGGTACGATGATTCTAAGTGAAATAAGTCACACAGAAAAAGAAACTTATCATAAGATACGACTTATGAAGATCCTGTAAACATGGCTACACATGAACTGAGTTAGGAAAGAGAACAGAGTCTCACATTTAGAAAACACTCTTATGCCTGCTTAAGGGGAAATGAGAGGTGAGGTGATGCATAAAACCAGAGTTTGATATAAGCACAGGTACCATTTCTATAACCAACTGTGGAATAGACAAGACCTACACCTTCCTCAGTGAAAGGGACTAAAAACCCCATATTTCCCGCAGAGGAATAGATGTGACTAGTAAGAATCTTAAAACCTATGTATTGATATGTCTCTGTAAGGGAATCAAGTGTGTCTAGACTGGCATAAACATGGCAGCGAGGATCAGCTCCAACCCATTATAAAAAGGAATTTCAAAAACAAAACCAAAAAACAGGGAAATTCTTTACATTTCCTTCAGGGTCTCTGATGAAACCTGGAATGACCCTATCTACAATGACAGCTGGATGTGGCATAAGGCTGGACGCTTGGGTCTGAGAGGATTGGTGAGATTGGGTGAGCAAATGCAGACCCTTTAAAGCAAAAATGCATGGCCCCCTTTCCATGGGTCCCAACTCTCGAGGTTGAAGGGAATATTACTACAGCTATAACATGTACGGAAAACCAAGAGAATGGACACACAGTGAATACAAATGATTTCTAAAACTCAACGGGTAGTCCCTTTCCTGGTGCTCCGGTTTGACTTTCCAACTGCGTTACTATCAATCTCCCAACTTGGAGAGACAACCCCTTTAACCTCCTGGTTCGCACAGGTTGCCAATTTGGCAGAGGATGGAAGGGAACAGGGAGAACCAATGAGAGAGTAGCTGTTAGGCATTTGGACGGGCACATGTCACACTAATTTCCCGGCAGGAAGAAGAATTAACCAGAATCTCAGCCACCCACCGGGAACCAGTATAGGTCCTCAACCAAAATTTTGGACTTGCGTACAGCTCACAAAAAACGAGTTGAAAAATGGAGCTCAGGGGCACAGCAATTCACAAACTGGCAGAGTAATAAAGGACAACTATCGTCCAAAAATCTGTTGATGGAAGGCAACGAGGCGGACTTGAAAGCGAGGCAGAATAACAGGAAACATATTTCAAGAGGTACGTTGGATTCACCTTTAAAGCACAGGAAGAGGGGCACAACTTCGACAATGATGCGCTTGGCCAAAAAGGGCGTATTCGTTTTCTCCTGAATATTCAGGAGAAAACGCATAAGCCCTTTTTGGCCAAGCAAGCAAACGGGCAATGCAAATCTGTACTACGAAGAAGTATCATTTCCAACCGGTCAAATGGGACATCCACAAAATGTGTAAAAACCAGAAAGGCAAGACAGGCCCTGGAGAACCGGGATTCTTGTTATGCGGAAAGGCGGGATGTAAATTACCAACTGCCTCACTGGAGGAGTGCATTGCGTTCCCTAAAACAAGTAAACAACAGAGCTACAGAGCCAAAGGCACTTCCAGTCTAGGGAATATACCTTGGGAAAACTGAAAATCAATAAGACAGAGCTACCCCCAAATTTAGGGCTGCACTGCTTACAAGAACCTCAACTTGGGTACACCTTAAATATCCCTGGAAATATAAAAATGGTTCAAAAAACTGTGGTATTTATGTACGATGGAATATCCCTCAGCCATGAAATCAATGTCATTAAGACCAGGAGCAGCAAAGTGAGTGGATTCATGTACGATGATTCCAAGTGAAATAAGTCACATAGAAAAAGAAACTTATCATAAGATATCACTTATGAAGATCCTGTAAACATGGCTACACATGAACTGAGTTAGGAAAGAGAACAAAGTATCACATTTAGAAAACACTCTTATGCCTGCTTAAGGGGAAATGAGAGGTGTGGTGATGCATAAAACCAGAGTTTGATATAAGCACAGGTACCATTTCTAAAACCAACTGTGGAATAGACAAGACCTTCACCTTGCTCAGTGAAAGGGACTCAATACCCCATATTTCCCGCAGAGGAATAGATCTGACTAGTAAGAATCTTAAAACCTATGTATTGATATGTCTCTGTAAGGGAATCAAGTGTGTCTAGACTGGCATAAACATGGCAGCGAGAATCAGCTCAAACCCACTATAAAAAGGAATTTCAAAAACAAAACCAAAAACAAGGAAATTATTTACATTTCCTTCAGGGTCTCTGATGAAACCTGGAATGACCCTGTCTACAATGACAGCTGGATGTGGCATAAGGCTGGACACTTGGGACTGAGAGGATTGGTGAGATTGGGTGAGCAAATGCAGACCGTTTAAAGCAAAAATGCATGGCCCCCTTTCCATGGGTCCCAACTCTCCAGGTTTTAGGGAATATTACTACAGCTATAACATGTACGGGAAACGTAGAGAATGGACACACAGTGAATACAAAAGATTTCTAAAACTCAACGGGTAGTCACTCTCCTGGTGCTCCGGTTTGACTTTCCAACTGCTTTACTATCAATCTCCCATCTTGGAGAGACAGCCCCTTTAAACTCCTGTTTCGCACAGGTTGCCAATTTGGCAGAGGATGGAAGGGAAGAGGGAGAACCAATGAGAGAGTAACTGTTAGGCATTTGGACGGGCACATGTCACTCTAATTTCCCGGCAGGAAGAAGAATTAACCAGAGACTCAGCCATCTTCCGGGAACCAGGATAGGTCATGAAACAAAATTTTGGACTTGCGTACAGCTCACAAGAAACGAGTTGGAAAATGGAGATAAGGGGCACAGCAATTCACAAACCGGCAGAGAAATAAAAGACAACTATCGTCCAAAAATCTGTTGAGAGAAGCCAACGAGGGAGACTTGAAAGCCAGGCAGAATAGCAGGAAACAGATTTCAAGAGGTACGTTGGAATCACCTTTAAAGCACAGGAAGAGGGGCACAACTTCGACAATGACGCACTTGGCCAAAAAGGGCGTATGCGTTTTCCCCTGAATATATTCAGGGGAAAACGCATATGCCGTTTTTGGCCAAGCAAGCATGTGGACAGTGGAAATCTGCACTAAAATGAAGTATCACTTCCCACCGGTCAAAAGGGACATCCACAAAATGTGTAAAAACCAGAAAGGCAAGACAGGCCCTGGAGAACAGGGAGCCTTGTTATGCTGATGGGCGGGATGTAAATTGCCAACTGCCTCACTGGAGGAGTGCATCGCATTCCCTAAAACATGTAAACAACAGAGCTACAGAGCCAAGGGCACTTCCAGTCTAGGGAATATACCTCGGGAAAACTGAAAATCAATAAGACAGAGCCACCCCCAAATTTAGTGCTGCACTGCTTACAAGAACCTCAACTTGGGTACACCTTAAATATCCCAGGAAATATAAAAATTGTTCAAAAACTGTGGTACTTATGTACGATGGAATATCCCTCAGCCATGAAATCAATGTCATAAGACCAGGAGCAGCAAAGTGAGTGGATTCAGGTACGATGATTCTAAGAGAAATATGTCACACAGAAAAAGAAACTTATCATAAGATATCACTTATGAAGATCCTGTAAACATGGCTACACATGAACTGAGTTAGGAAAGAGAACAGAGTCTCACATTTAGAAAACACTCTTATGCCTGCTTAAGGGGAAAGGAGAGGTGGGGTGATTCATAAAACCAGAGTTTGATATAAGCACAGGTACCATTTCTAAAACCAACTGTGGAATAGACAAGACCTACACCTTCCTCAGTGAAAGGGACTCAAAACACCATATTTCCCGCAGAGGAATAGATCTGACTAGTAACAATCTTAAAACCTACGTATTGATATGTCTCTGTAAGGGAATCAAGTGTGTCTAGACTGGCATAAACATGGCAGCGAGAATCAGCTCAAACCCACTATAAAAAGGAATTTCAAAAACAAACCCAAAAAAACAGGGAAATTCTTTACATTTCCTTCAGGGTCTCTGATGAAACCTGGAATGACCCTATCTACAATGACAGCTGGATGTGGCATAAGGCCTGACACTTGCGACTGAGAGGATTGGTGAGATTGGGTGAGCAAATTCAGACCCTTTAAAGCAAAAATGCATTGCCCCCATTCCATGGGCCCGAACTCTCCATGTTGAAGGGAATATTACTACAGCTATAACATGTACGGGAACCCTAGAGAATGGACACACTGTGAATACAATCGGTTTCTAAAACTCAACGAGTAGTCCCTCTCCTGGTGCTCCGGTTTGACTTTCCAACTGGTTTACTATCAATCTCCCAACTTGGAGAGACAGCCCCTTTAACCTCCTGGTTCGCACAGGTTGCCAATTTGGCAGAGGATGGAAGGGAAGAGGGAGAACCAATGAGAGAGTTACTGTTAGGCATTTGGAAGGGCACATGTCACTCTAATTTCCCGGCAGGAAGAAGAATTAACCAGAGTCTCAGCCACCCACCGGGAACCAGTATACGTCCTGAACCAAAATTTTGGACTTGCGTACAGCTCCCAAAAAACGAGTTGGAAAATGGAGCTCAGGGCCACAGCAATTCACAAACTGGCAGAGTAATAAAGGACAACTATCGTCCAAAAATCTGTTGAGGGAAGGCAACGAGGCAGACTTGAAATCCAGGCAGAATAGCAGGAAACAGATTTCAAGAGGTACCTTGGAATCGCCTTTAAAGCACAGGAAGAGGGGCACAACTTCGACAATGACGCATTTGGCCAAAAAGGGCCTATGCGTTTTCTCCTGAATATATTCAGGAGAAAACGCATAGGCCCTTTTTGGCCAAACAAGCAAGCGGGCAATGCAAATCTGCACTACAAAGAAGTATCACTTCCCACCCGTCAAAAGGGACATCCACAAAATGTGTAAAAACCAGAAAGGCAAGACAGGCCCTGGAGAACAGGGAGCCTTGTTATGCTGATGGGCGGGATGTGAATTGCCAACTGCCTCACTGGAGGAGTGCATTGCGTTCCCTAAAACAAGTAAACAACAGAGCTACAGAGCCAAGGGCACTTCCAGTCTAGGGAATATACATAGGGAAAACTGAAAATCAATAAGACAGAGACACCCCCAAATTTAGGGCTGCACTGCTTACAAGAACCTCAACTTGGGTACACCTTAAATATCCCAGGAAATATAAAAATGGTTCAAAAAACTGTGGTATTTATGTCCGATGGAATATCCCTCAGCCATGAAATCAATGTCATAAGACCAGGAGCAGCAAAGTGAGTGGATTCTGGTACGATGATTCTAAGTGAAATAAGTCACACAGAAAAAGAATCTTATCATAAGATATGACTTATGAAGATCCTGTAAACATGGCTACACATGAACTGAGTTAGGAAAGAGAACAGAGTCTCACATTTAGAAAACACTCTTATGCCTGCTTAAGGGGAAAGGAGAGGTGGGGTGATTCATAAAACCAGAGTTTGATATAAGCACAGGTACCATTTCCAAAACCAAATGTGGAATAGACAAGACCTACACCTTCCTCAGTGAAAGGGACTGAAAACCCCATATTTCCCGCAGAGGAATAGATCTGACTAGTAAGAATCTTAAAACCTATGTATTGATATGTCTCTGTAAGGGAATCAAGTGTGTCTAGACTGGCATAAACATGGCAGAGAGAATCAGCTCAAACCCACTCTAAAAAGGAATTTCAAAAACAAAACCAAAAAACAGGGAAATTCTTTATATTTCCTCCAGGGTCTCTGATGAAACCTGGAAAAACCCTGTCTACAATGACAGCTGGATGTGGCATAAGGCTGGACACTTGGGACTGAGAGGATTGGTGAGATTGGGTGAGCAAACGCAGACCCTTTAAAGCTAAAATGCATGGCCCCCATTCCATGGGTCCCAACTCTCCATGTTGAAGGGAATATTACTACAGCTATAACATGTACGGGAACCCTAGAGAATGGACACACTGTGAATAAAAAAGGTTTCTAAAACTCAACGAGTAGTCCCTCTCCTGGTGCTCCGGTTTGACTTTCCAAATGCTTTACTATCAATCTCCCAACTTGGAGAGACAGCCCCTTTAACCTCCTGGTTCGCACAGGTTGCCAATTTGGCAGAGGATGTAAGGGAAGAGGGAGAACCAATGAGAGAGTTACTGTTAGGCATTTGGACGGGCACATGTCACTCTAATTTCCCGGCAGGAAGAAGAATTAACCAGAGTGTCAGCCACCCACCGGGAACCACTATAGGTCCTGAACCAAAATTTTGGACTTGCGTACAGCTCACAATAAACGAGTTGGAAAATGGAGCTCAGGGCCACAGCAATTCACAAACTGGCAGAGTAATAAAGGACATCTATCGTCCATAAATCTGTTGAGGGAAGGCAACGACGCAGACTTGAAAGCCAGGCAGAATAGCAGGAAACAGATTTCAAGAGGTACGTTGGAATGGCCTTTAAAGCACAGGAAGAGGGGCACAACTTCGAAAATGACACACTTGGCCAAAAAGGGCGTATGCGTTTTCTCCTGAATATATTCAGGAGAAAACGCATACGCCCTTTTTGGCCAAACAAGCAAGCGGGCCATGCAAATCTGCACTACAAAGAAGTATCACTTCCCACCGGTCAAAAGGGACATCCACAAAATGTGTAAAAACCAGAAAGTCAAGACAGGCCCTGGAGAACAGGGAGCCTTGTTATGCTGATGGGCGGGATGTAAATTGCCAATAGCCTCACGGGAGGAGTGCATTGCGTTCCCTAAAACAATTAAACAAAAGAGCTACAGAGCAAAGGGCACTTCCAGTCTAGGGAATATACATTGGGAAAACTGAAAATCAATAAGACAGAGCCACCCCCAAATTTAGGGCTGCACTGCTTACAAGAACCTCAACTTGGGTACACCTTAAATATCCCAGGAAATATAAAAATGGTTCAAAAAACTGTGGTATTTATGTCCGATGGAATACCCCTTAGCCATGAAATCAATGTCATAAGACCAGGAGCAGCAAAGTGAGTGGATTCATGTACGATGATTCTAAGTGAAATAAGTCACACAGAAAAAGAAACTTATCATAAGGTATCACTTATGGATATCCTGTAAACATGGCTCCACATGAACTGAGTTAGGAAAGAGAACAGAGTCTCACATTTAGAAAACACTCTTATGCCTGCTGAAGGGGAAAGGAGAGGTGGGGTGATGCATAAAACCAGAGTTTGATATAAGCACAGGTACCATTTCCAAAACAAACTGTGGAATAGACAAGACCTACACCTTCCTCAGTGAAAGGGACTCAAAACCCCACATTTCCCGCAGAGGAATAAATCTGACTAGTAAGAATCTTAAAACCTATGTATTGATATGTGCCGTAAGGGCATCAAGTGTGTCTAGAGTGGCATAAACATGGCAGAGAGAATCAGCTTAAACCCACTATAGAAATGAATTTCAAAAACAAAACCATAAAACAGGGAAATTCTTTACATTTCCTTCAGGGTCTCTGAGGAAACCTGGAAAAACACTGTCTACAATGACAGCTGGATGTGGCATAAGGCTGGACACTTGGGACTGAGAGGATTGGTGAGATTGGGTGAGCAAATGCAGACCCTTTAAAGCAAAAATGCAAGGCCCCCATTCCATGGGTCCCAACTCTCCATGTTGAAGGGAATATTACTACAGCTATAACATGTACGGGAAACCTAGAGAATGGACACACTGTGAATAGAAAAGGTTTCTAAAACTCAACGAGTAGTCCCTCTCCTGGTGCTCCGGTTTGACTTTCCAACTGCTTTACTATCAATCTCCCAACTGGGAGAGACAGCCCCTTTAACCTCCTGGTTCGCACAGGTTGCCAATTTGGCAGAGGATGGAAGGGAAGAGGGAGAACCAATGAGAGAGTTACTGTTAGGCATTTGGACGGGCACATGTCACTCTAATTTCCCGGCAGGAAGAAGAATTAACCAGAGTCTCAGCCACCCACCGGGAACCAGTGTACGTCCTGAACCAAAACTTTGGACTTGCGTACAGCTCACAAAAAACGAATTGGAAAATGGAGCTCAGGGCCACAGCAATTCACAAACTGGCAGAGTAATAAAGGACAACTATCGTCCAAAAATCTGTTGAGGGAAGGCAACGAGGCAGACTTGAATGCCAGGCAGAATAGCAGGAAACAGATTTCAAGAGGTACGTTGGAATCGCCTTTAAAGCACAGGAAGAGGGGCACAACTTCGACAATGACGCAGTTGGCCAAAAAGGGCGTATGCGTTTTCTCCTGAATATATTCAGGAGAAAACGCATAGGCCCTTTTTGGCCAAACAAGCAAGCGGGCAATGCAAATCTGCACTACAAAGAAGTATCACTTCCCACCGGTCAAAAGGGACATCCACAAAATGTGTAAAAACCAGAAAGGCAAGACAGGCCCTGTGGAACAGGGAGCCTTGTTATGCTGATGGGCGGGATGTAAATTGCCAACTGCCTCACTGGAGGAGTGCATTGCGTTCCCTAAAACAAGTAAACAACAGAGCTACAGAGCCAAGGGCACTTCCAGTCTAGGGAATATACATTGGGAAAACTGAAAATCAATAAGACACAGCCACACCCAAATTTAGGGCTGCACTGCTTACAAGAACCTCAACTTGGGTACCCCTTAAATATCCCAGGAAATATAAAAATGGTTCAAAAATCTGTGGTATTTATGTCCGATGGAATATCCCTCAGCCATGTAATCAATGTCATAAGTCCAGGAGCAACAAAGTGAGTGGATTCAGGTACGATGATTCTAAGTGAAATAAGTCACACAGAAAAAGAAACTTATCATAAGATATGACTTATGAAGATCCTGTAAACATGGCTCCACATGAACTGAGTTAGGAAAGAGAACAGAGTCTCACATTTAGAAAACACTCTTATGCCTGCTGAAGGGGAAAGGAGAGGTTGGGTGATACATAAAACCAGAGTTTGATATAAGCACAGGTACCATTTCCAAAACCAACTGTGGAATAGACAAGACCTACACCTTCCTCAGTGAAGGGGACTCAAAACCCCATATTTCCCGCAGAGGAATAGATCTGACTAGTAAGAATCTTAAAACCTATGTGTTGATATGTCTCTGTAAGGGAATCAAGTGTGTCTAGACTGGCATAAACATGGCAGAGAGAATCAGCTCAAACCCACTATAAAAAGGAATTTGAAAAACAAAACCAAAAAACAGGGAAATACTTTACAATTCCTTCAGGGTCTCTGATGAAACCTGGAAAAACCCTGTCTACAATGACAGCTGGATGTGGCATAAGGCTGGACACTTCGGACTGAGAGGATTGGTGAGATTGGGTGAGCAAATGCAGACCCTTTAAAGCAAAAATGCATCGCCCCCATTCCATGGGTCCCAACTCTCCATGTTGAAGGGAATATTACTACAGCTATAACATGTACGGGAAACCTAGAGAATGGACACACTGTGAATACAAAAGGTTTCTAAAACTCAACGAATAGTCCCTCTCCTGGTGCTCCAGTTTTACTTTCCAAATGCTTTACTATCAATCTCCCAACTTGGAGAGACAGCCCCTTTAACCTCCTGGATCGCACAGGTTGCCAATTTGGCAGAGGATGGAAGGGAACAGGAAGAACGAATGAGAGAGTAGCTATTAGGAATTTGGAAGGGCACATGTCAATCTAATTTCCCGGCAGAAAGAAGAATTAACCAGAGTCTCAGCCACCCACCGGGAACCAGTATAGGTCCTGAACCAAAATTTTGGACTTGCGTACAGCTCACAAAAAACGAGTTGAAAAATGGAGCTCAGGGGCACAGCAATTCACAAACTGGCAGAGTAATACAGGACAACTATCGTCCAAAAATCTCTGGAGGGAAGGCAACGAGGCGGACTTGAAAGCAAGGCAGAATAGCAGGAAACAGATTTCAAGAGGTACGTTGGAATCGCCTTTAAAGCACAGGAAGAGGGGCACAACTTCGACAATGACGCACTTGGCCAAAAAGGGCGTATGCGTTTTCACCTGAATATATTAAGGAGAAAACGCATACGCCCTTTTTGGCCAAGCAAGCAAGCGGGCAATGCAAATCTGCTCTACAAAGAAGTATCACTTCCCACCGGTCAAAAGGGACATCCACAAAATGTGTAAAAACCAGAAAGGCAAGACAGGCCCTGGAGAACAAGGAGCCTTGTTATGCTGATGGGCGTGATGTAAATTGTCAACTGCCTCACTGGAGGAGTGCATTGTGTTCCCTAAAACAAGTAAACAACCGAGCTACAGAGCCAAGGACACTTCCAGTCTCGGGAATATACCTTGGGAAAACTGAAAATCAATAAATCAGAGCCACCCCCAAATTTAGGGCTGTTCTGCTTACAAGAACCTCAACTAGGGTACACCTTAAATATCCCAGGAAATATAAAAATGGTTCAAAAAACTGTGGTATTTATGTACGATGGTATATCCCTCAGCCATGAAATCAATGTCATAAGACCAGGAGCAGCAAAGTGAGTGGATTCAGGTACGATGATTCTAAGTGAAATAAGTCACTCAGAAAAAGAAACTTATCATAAGATATCACTTATGAAGATCCTGAAAACATGGCTACACATGAACTGAGTTAGGATAGAGAACAGAGTCTCACATTTAGAAAACACTCTTATGCCTGCTTAAGGGGAAAGGAGAGGTGGGGTGATGCATAAAACCAGAGTTTGATATAAGCACAGGTACCATTTCTAAAACCAACTGTGGAATAGACAAGACCTACCCCTTCCTCAGTGAAAGGGACTCAAAACCCCATATTTCCCGTACAGGAATAGATCTGACTAGTAAGAATCTTAAAACCTATGTATTGATATGTCTCTGTAAGGGAATCATGTGTGTCTAGATTGGCAAAAACACGGCAGCGAGAATCAGCTCAAACCCACTATAAAAAGGAATTTCAAAAACAAAACCAAAAAACAGGGAAATTCTTTACATTTCCTTCAGGGTCTCTGATGAATCCTGGAATGACCCTATCTACAATGACAGCTGGATGTGGCATAAGGCTGGACACTTGGGACTGAGAGGATTGGTGAGATTGGGTGAGCAAATGCAGACCCTTTAAAGCAAAAATGCATGGCCCCCATTCCATGGGTCCCAACTCTCCATGTTGAAGGCAATATTACTACAGCTATAACATGTACGGGAAACCTAGAGAATGGACACACTGTGAATACAAAAGGTTTCTAAAACTCAACGAGTAGTCCCTCTCCTGGTGCTCCGGTTTGACTTTCCAACTGCTTTACTATCAATCTCCCAATTTTGAGAGACAACCCCTTTAACCTCCTGGTTCGCACAGGTTGCCAATTTGGCAGAGGATGGAAGGGAAGAGGGAAAACCAATGAGAGAGTAGCTGTTAGGCATTTGGACGGGCACATGCCACTTTAATTTCCCTTCAGGAAGAAGAATTAACCAGAGTCACAGCCATCCACCGGGAACCAGTATAGGTCCTGAACCAAAAGTTTGGACTTGCGTACAGCTCACAAAAAACGAGTTGAAAAATGGAGCTCAGGGGCACAGCAATTCACAAACTGGCAGAGTAATAAAGGACAACTGTCGTCCAATAATCTGTTGAGGGAAGGCAACGAGGCGGACTTGAAAGCAAGGAAGAATAGCAGGAAACAGATTTCAAGAGGTACGTTGGAATCGCATTTAATGTACAAGAAGAGGGGCACAACTTCGACAATGACACACTTGGCCAAAAAGGGCGTATGCGTTTTCTCCTGAATATATTCAGGAGAAAACGCATACGCCCTTTTTGGCCAAGCAAGCAAGCGGGCAATGCAAATCTGCACTACAAAGAAGTATCACTTCCCACCGGTCAAAAGGGACATCCACAAAATGTGTAAAAACCGGAAAGGCAAGACAGGCCTTGGAGAACAAGGAGCCTTGTTATGCTGATGGGCGGGATGCAAATTGTCAACTGCCTCACTGGAGGAGTGCATTGCGTTCCCTAAAACAAGTAAACAACAGAGCTACAGAGCCAAGGGCACTTCCAGTCTCGGGAATATACCTTGGGAAAACTGAAAATCAATAAGACAGAGTCACCCCCCAATTTAGGGCTGCACTGCTTACAAGAACCTCAACTTGGGTACACCTTAAATATATCAGGAAATATAAAAATGGTTCAAAAAACTGTGGTATTTATGTACGATGGAATATCCCTCAGCCATGAAATCAATGTCATAAGATCAGGAGCAGCAAAGTGAGTGGATTCAGGTACGATGATTCTAAGTGAAATAAGGCACACAGAAAAAGAAACTTATCATAAGATATGACTTATGAAGATCCTGTAAACATGGCTACACATGAACTGAGTTAGGAAAGAGAACAGAGTCTCACATTTAGAAAACACTCTTATGCCTGCTTAAGGGGAAAGGAGAGGTGGGGTGATGCATAAAACCAGATTTTGATATAAGCACATGTACCATTTCTAAAACCAACTGTGGAATAGACAAGACCTACACCTTCCTCAGTGAAAGGGACTCAAAATCCCATATTTCCCTCAGAGGAATAGATCTGACTCGTAAGAATCTTAAAACCTATGTATTGATATGTCTCTGTAAGGGAATCAAATGTGTCTAGACTGGCATAAACATGGCAGCGAGAATCAGCTCAAACCCACTATAAAAAGGAATTTCAAAAACAAAACCAAAAAACAGGGAAATTCTTTACATTTCCTTCAGGGTCTCTGATGAAACCTGGAAAGACCCTATCTACAATGACAGCTGAATGTGGCATAAGGCTTGACACTTGGGACTGAGAGGATTGGTGAGATTGGGTGAGCAAATGCAGACCGTTTAAAGCAAAAATGCATGGCCCCCATTCCATGGGTCCCAACTCTCCATGTTGAAGGGAATATTACTACAGCTATAACATGTACGGGAACCCTAGAGAATGGACACAATGTGAATACAATAGGTTTCTAAAACTCAACGAGTAGTCCCTCTCCTGGTGCTCCGGTTTGACTTTCCAACTGGTTTACTATCAATCTCCCAACTTGGAGAGACAGCCCCTTTAACCTCCTGGTTCGCACAGGTTGCCAATTTGGCAGAGGATGGAAGGGAAGTGGGAGAACCAATGAGAGAGTTACTGTTAGGCATTTGGAAGGGCACATGTCACTCTAATATCCCGGCAGGAAGAAGAATTAACCAGAGTCTCAGCCACCCACCGGGAACCAGTATACGTCCTGAACCAAAATTTTGGACTTGCGTACAGCTCACAAAAAACGAGTTGGAAAATGGAGCTCAGGGCCACAGCAATTCACAAACTGGCAGAGTAATAAAGGACATCTATCGTCCATAAATCTGTTGAGGGAAGGCAACGACGCAGACTTGAAAGCCAGGCAGAATAGCAGGAAACAGATTTCAAGAGGTACGTTGGAATCGCCTTTAAAGCACAGGAAGAGGGGCACAACTTCGACAATGACGCAGTTGGCCAAAAAGGGCGTATGCGTTTTCTCCTGAATATATTCAGGAGAAAACGCATACGCCCTTTTTGGCCAAACAAGCAAGCGGGCCATGCAAATCTGCACTACAAAGAAGTATCACTTCCCACCGGTCAAAAGGGACATCCACAAAATGTGTAAAAACCAGAAAGGCAAGACAGGCCCTGTGGAACAGGGAGCCTTGTTATGCTGATGGGCGGGATGTAAATTGCCAACTGCCTCACTGGAGGAGTGCATTGCGTTCCCTAAAACAAGTAAACAACAGAGCTACAGAGCCAAGGGCACTTCCAGTCTAGGGAATATACATTGGGAAAACTGAAAATCAATAAGACACAGCCACACCCAAATTTAGGGCTGCACTGCTTACAAGAACCTCAACTTGGGTACCCCTTAAATATCCCAGGAAATATAAAAATGGTTCAAAAATCTGTGGTATTTATGTCCGATGGAATATCCCTCAGCCATGTAATCAATGTCATAAGTCCAGGAGCAACAAAGTGAGTGGATTCAGGTACGATGATTCTAAGTGAAATAAGTCACACAGAAAAAGAAACTTATCATAAGATATGACTTATGAAGATCCTGTAAACATGGCTCCACATGAACTGAGTTAGGAAAGAGAACAGAGTCTCACATTTAGAAAACACTCTTATGCCTGCTGAAGGGGAAAGGAGAGGTTGGGTGATACATAAAACCAGAGTTTGATATAAGCACAGGTACCATTTCCAAAACCAACTGTGGAATAGACAAGACCTACACCTTCCTCAGTGAAGGGGACTCAAAACCCCATATTTCCCGCAGAGGAATAGATCTGACTAGTAAGAATCTTAAAACCTATGTGTTGATATGTCTCTGTAAGGGAATCAAGTGTGTCTAGACTGGCATAAACATGGCAGAGAGAATCAGCTCAAACCCACTATAAAAAGGAATTTGAAAAACAAAACCAAAAAACAGGGAAATACTTTACAATTCCTTCAGGGTCTCTGATGAAACCTGGAAAAACCCTGTCTACAATGACAGCTGGATGTGGCATAAGGCTGGACACTTCGGACTGAGAGGATTGGTGAGATTGGGTGAGCAAATGCAGACCCTTTAAAGCAAAAATGCATCGCCCCCATTCCATGGGTCCCAACTCTCCATGTTGAAGGGAATATTACTACAGCTATAACATGTACGGGAAACCTAGAGAATGGACACACTGTGAATACAAAAGGTTTCTAAAACTCAACGAATAGTCCCTCTCCTGGTGCTCCAGTTTTACTTTCCAAATGCTTTACTATCAATCTCCCAACTTGGAGAGACAGCCCCTTTAACCTCCTGGATCGCACAGGTTGCCAATTTGGCAGAGGATGGAAGGGAACAGGAAGAACCAATGAGAGAGTAGCTATTAGGAATTTGGAAGGGCACATGTCACTCTAATTTCCCGGCAGAAAGAAGAATTAACCAGAGTCTCAGCCACCCACCGGGAACCAGTATAGGTCCTGAACCAAAATTTTGGACTTGCGTACAGCTCACAAAAAACGAGTTGAAAAATGGAGCTCAGGGGCACAGCAATTCACAAACTGGCAGAGTAATACAGGACAACTATCGTCCAAAAATCTCTGGAGGGAAGGCAACGAGGCGGACTTGAAAGCAAGGCAGAATAGCAGGAAACAGATTTCAAGAGGTACGTTGGAATCGCCTTTAAAGCACAGGAAGAGGGGCACAACTTCGACAATGACGCACTTGGCCAAAAAGGGCGTATGCGTTTTCACCTGAATATATTAAGGAGAAAACGCATACGCCCTTTTTGGCCAAGCAAGCAAGCGGGCAATGCAAATCTGCTCTACAAAGAAGTATCACTTCCCACCGGTCAAAAGGGACATCCACAAAATGTGTAAAAACCAGAAAGGCAAGACAGGCCCTGGAGAACAAGGAGCCTTGTTATGCTGATGGGCGTGATGTAAATTGTCAACTGCCTCACTGGAGGAGTGCATTGTGTTCCCTAAAACAAGTAAACAACCGAGCTACAGAGCCAAGGACACTTCCAGTCTCGGGAATATACCTTGGGAAAACTGAAAATCAATAAATCAGAGCCACCCCCAAATTTAGGGCTGTTCTGCTTACAAGAACCTCAACTAGGGTACACCTTAAATATCCCAGGAAATATAAAAATGGTTCAAAAAACTGTGGTATTTATGTACGATGGTATATCCCTCAGCCATGAAATCAATGTCATAAGACCAGGAGCAGCAAAGTGAGTGGATTCAGGTACGATGATTCTAAGTGAAATAAGTCACTCAGAAAAAGAAACTTATCATAAGATATCACTTATGAAGATCCTGAAAACATGGCTACACATGAACTGAGTTAGGATAGAGAACAGAGTCTCACATTTAGAAAACACTCTTATGCCTGCTTAAGGGGAAAGGAGAGGTGGGGTGATGCATAAAACCAGACTTTGATATAAGCACAGGTACCATTTCTAAAACCAACTGTGGAATAGACAAGACCTACCCCTTCCTCAGTGAAAGGGACTCAAAACCCCATATTTCCCGTACAGGAATAGATCTGACTAGTAAGAATCTTAAAACCTATGTATTGATATGTCTCTGTAAGGGAATCATGTGTGTCTAGATTGGCAAAAACACGGCAGCGAGAATCAGCTCAAACCCACTATAAAAAGGAATTTCAAAAACAAAACCAAAAAACAGGGAAATTCTTTACATTTCCTTCAGGGTCTCTGATGAATCCTGGAATGACCCTATCTACAATGACAGCTGGATGTGGCATAAGGCTGGACACTTGGGACTGAGAGGATTGGTGAGATTGGGTGAGCAAATGCAGACCCTTTAAAGCAAAAATGCATGGCCCCCATTCCATGGGTCCCAACTCTCCATGTTGAAGGCAATATTACTACAGCTATAACATGTACGGGAAACCTAGAGAATGGACACACTGTGAATACAAAAGGTTTCTAAAACTCAACGAGTAGTCCCTCTCCTGGTGCTCCGGTTTGACTTTCCAACTGCTTTACTATCAATCTCCCAATTTTGAGAGACAACCCCTTTAACCTCCTGGTTCGCACAGGTTGCCAATTTGGCAGAGGATGGAAGGGAAGAGGGAAAACCAATGAGAGAGTAGCTGTTAGGCATTTGGACGGGCACATGCCACTTTAATTTCCCTTCAGGAAGAAGAATTAACCAGAGTCACAGCCATCCACCGGGAACCAGTATAGGTCCTGAACCAAAAGTTTGGACTTGCGTACAGCTCACAAAAAACGAGTTGAAAAATGGAGCTCAGGGGCACAGCAATTCACAAACTGGCAGAGTAATAAAGGACAACTGTCGTCCAATAATCTGTTGAGGGAAGGCAACGAGTCGGACTTGAAAGCAAGGAAGAATAGCAGGAAACAGATTTCAAGAGGTACGTTGGAATCGCATTTAATGTACAAGAAGAGGGGCACAACTTCGACAATGACACACTTGGCCAAAAAGGGCGTATGCGTTTTCTCCTGAATATATTCAGGAGAAAACGCATACGCCCTTTTTGGCCAAGCAAGCAAGCGGGCAATGCAAATCTGCACTACAAAGAAGTATCACTTCCCACCGGTCAAAAGGGACATCCACAAAATGTGTAAAAACCGGAAAGGCAAGACAGGCCTTGGAGAACAAGGAGCCTTGTTATGCTGATGGGCGGGATGCAAATTGCCAACTGCCTCACTGGAGGAGTGCATTGCGTTCCCTAAAACAAGTAAACAACAGAGCTACAGAGCCAAGGGCACTTCCAGTCTCGGGAATATACCTTGGGAAAACTGAAAATCAATAAGACAGAGTCACCCCCCAATTTAGGGCTGCACTGCTTACAAGAACCTCAACTTGGGTACACCTTAAATATATCAGGAAATATAAAAATGGTTCAAAAAACTGTGGTATTTATGTACGATGGAATATCCCTCAGCCATGAAATCAATGTCATAAGATCAGGAGCAGCAAAGTTAGTGGATTCAGGTACGATGATTCTAAGTGAAATAAGGCACACAGAAAAAGAAACTTATCATAAGATATGACTTATGAAGATCCTGTAAACATGGCTACACATGAACTGAGTTAGGAAAGAGAACAGAGTCTCACATTTAGAAAACACTCTTATGCCTGCTTAAGGGGAAAGGAGAGGTGGGGTGATGCATAAAACCAGATTTTGATATAAGCACATGTACCATTTCTAAAACCAACTGTGGAATAGACAAGACCTACACCTTCCTCAGTGAAAGGGACTCAAAATCCCATATTTCCCTCAGAGGAATAGATCTGACTCGTAAGAATCTTAAAACCTATGTATTGATATGTCTCTGTAAGGGAATCAAATGTGTCTAGACTGGCATAAACATGGCAGCGAGAATCAGCTCAAACCCACTATAAAAAGGAATTTCAAAAACAAAACCAAAAAACAGGGAAATTCTTTACATTTCCTTCAGGGTCTCTGATGAAACCTGGAAAGACCCTATCTACAATGACAGCTGAATGTGGCATAAGGCTTGACACTTGGGACTGAGAGGATTGGTGAGATTGGGTGAGCAAATGCAGACCGTTTAAAGCAAAAATGCATGGCCCCCATTCCATGGGTCCCAACTCTCCATGTTGAAGGGAATATTACTACAGCTATAACATGTACGGGAACCCTAGAGAATGGACACAATGTGAATACAATAGGTTTCTAAAACTCAACGAGTAGTCCCTCTCCTGGTGCTCCGGTTTGACTTTCCAACTGGTTTACTATCAATCTCCCAACTTGGAGAGACAGCCCCTTTAACCTCCTGGTTCGCACAGGTTGCCAATTTGGCAGAGGATGGAAGGGAAGTGGGAGAACCAATGAGAGAGTTACTGTTAGGCATTTGGAAGGGCACATGTCACTCTAATATCCCGGCAGGAAGAAGAATTAACCAGAGTCTCAGCCACCCACCGGGAACCAGTATACGTCCTGAACCAAAATTTTGGACTTGCGTACAGCTCACAAAAAACGAGTTGGAAAATGGAGCTCAGGGCCACAGCAATTCACAAACTGGCAGAGTAATAAAGGACATCTATCGTCCATAAATCTGTTGAGGGAAGGCAACGACGCAGACTTGAAAGCCAGGCAGAATAGCAGGAAACAGATTTCAAGAGGTACGTTGGAATCGCCTTTAAAGCACAGGAAGAGGGGCACAACTTCGACAATGACGCAGTTGGCCAAAAAGGGCGTATGCGTTTTCTCCTGAATATATTCAGGAGAAAACGCATACGCCCTTTTTGGCCAAACAAGCAAGCGGGCCATGCAAATCTGCACTACAAAGAAGTATCACTTCCCACCGGTCAAAAGGGACATCCACAAAATGTGTAAAAACCAGAAACTCAAGACAGGCCCTGGAGAACAGGGAGCCTTGTTATGCTGATGGGCGGGATGTAAATTGCCAATAGCCTCACGGGAGGAGTGCATTGCGTTCCCTAAAACAATTAAACAAAAGAGCTACAGAGCAAAGGGCACTTCCAGTCTAGGGAATATACATTGGGAAAACTGAAAATCAAGAAGACAGAGCCACCCCCAAATTTAGGGCTGCACTGCTTACAAGAACCTCAACTTGGGTACACCTTAAATATCCCAGGAAATATAAAAATGGTTCCAAAAACTGTGGTATTTATGGCCGATGGAATACCCCTTAGCCATGAAATCAATGTCATAAGACCAGGAGCAGCAAAGTGAGTGGATTCATGTACGATGATTCTAAGTGAAATAAGTCACACAGAAAAAGAAACTTATCATAAGGTATCACTTATGGAAATCCTGTAAACATGGCTCCACATGAACTGAGTTAGGAAAGAGAACAGAGTCTCACATTTAGAAAACACTCTTATGCCTGCTTAAGGGGAAAGGAGAGGTGGGGTGATGCATAAAACCAGAGTTTGATATAAGCACAGGTACCATTTCCAAAACCAACTGTGGAATAGACAAGACCTACACCTTCCTCAGTGAAAGGGACTCAAAACCCCACATTTCCCGCAGAGGAATAAATCTGACTAGTAAGAATCTTAAAACCTATGTATTGATATGTGTCCGTAAGGGCATCAAGTGTGTCTAGAGTGGCATAAACATGGCAGAGAGAATCAGCTTAAACCCACTATAGAAATGAATTTCAAAAACAAAACCATAAAACAGGGAAATTCTTTACATTTTCTTCAGGGTCTCTGATGAAACCTGGAAAAACCCTGTCTACAATGACAGCTGGATGTGGCATAAGGCTGGACACTTGGGACTGAGAGGATTGGTGAGATTGGGTGAGCAAATGCAGACCCTTTAAAGCAAAAATGCATGGCCCCCATTCCATGGGTCCCAACTCTCCATGTTGAAGGGAATATTACTACAGCTATAACATGTACGGGAAACCTAGAGAATGGACACACTGTGAATAGAAAAGTTTTCTAAAACTCAACGAGTAGTCCCTCTCCTGGTGCTCCGGTTTGACTTTCCAACTGCTTTACTATCAATCTCCCAACTGGGAGAGACAGCCCCTTTAACCTCCTGGTTCGCACAGGTTGCCAATTTGGCAGAGGATGGAAGGGAAGAGGGAGAACCAATGAGAGAGTTACTGTTAGGCATTTGGACGGGCACATGTCACTCTAATTTCCCGGCAGGAAGAAGAATTAACCAGAGTCTCAGCCACCCACCGGGAACCAGTGTACGTCCTGAACCAAAACTTTGGACTTGCGTACAGCTCACAAAAAACGAATTGGAAAATGGAGCTCAGGGCCACAGCAATTCACAAACTGGCAGAGTAATAAAGGACAACTATCGTCCAAAAATCTGTTGAGGGAAGACAACGAGGCAGACTTGAAAGCCAGGCAGAATAGCAGGAAACAGATTGCAAGAGGTACATTGGAATCGCCTTTAAAGCACAGGAAGAGGGGCAGAACTTCGACAATGACGCAGTTGGCCAAAAAGGGCGTATGCGTTTTCTCCTGAATATATTCAGGAGAAAACGCATACGCCCTTTTTGGCCAAACAAGCAAGTGGGCAATGCAAATCTGCACTACAAAGAAGTATCACTTCCCACCGGTCAAAAGGGACATCCACAAAATGTGTAAAAACCAGAAAGGCAAGACAGGCCCCGTAGAACAGGGAGCCTTGTTATGCTGATGGGCGGGATGTAAATTGCCAACTGCCTCACTGGAGGAGTGCATTGCGTTCCCTAAAACAAGTAAACAACAGAGCTACAGAGCCAAGGGCCCTTCCAGTCTAGGGAATATACATTGGGAAAACTGAAAATCAATAAGACAGAGCCACACCCAAATTTAGGGCTGCACTGCTTACAAGAACCTCAACTTGGGTACACCTTAAATATCCCAGGAAATATAAAAATGGTTCAAAAATCTGTGGTATTTATGTCCGATGGAATATCCCTCAGCCATGTAATCAATGTCGTAAGTCCAGGAGCAACAAAGTGAGTGGATTCAGGTACGATGATTCTAAGTGAAATAAGTCACACACAAAAAGAAACTTATCATAAGATATGACTTATGAAGATCCTGTAAACATGGCTCCACATGAACTGAGTTAGGAAAGAGAACAGAGTCTCACATTTAGAAAACACTCTTATGCCTGCTGAAGGGGAAAGGAGAGGTTGGGTGATGCATAAAACCAGAGTTTGATATAAGCACAGGTACCATTTCCAAAACCAACTGTGGAATAGACAAGACCTACACCTTCCTCAGTGAAAGGGACTCAAAACCCCATATTTCCCGCAGAGGAATAGATCTGACTAGTAAGAATCTTAAAACCTATGTGTTGATATGTCTTTGTAAGGGAATCAAGTGTGTCTAGACTGGCATAAACATGGCAGAGAGAATCAGCTCAAACCCACTATAAAAAGGAATTTGAAAAACAAAACCAAAAAACAGGGAAATACTTTACAATTCCTTCAGGGTCTCTGATGAAACCTGGAAAAACCCTGTCTACAATGACAGCTGGATGTGGCATAAGGCTGGACACTTCGGACTGAAAGGATTGGTGAGATTGGGTGAGCAAATGCAGACCCTTTAAAGCAAAAATGCATCGCCCCCATTCCATGGGTCCCAAATCTCCAGGTTGAAGGGAATATTACTACAGCTATAACATGTACGGGAAACCTAGAGAATGGACACACTGTGAATACAAAAGGTTTCTAAAACTCAACGAGTAGTCCCTCTCCTGGTGATCCGGTTTGACTTTCCAACTGCTTTACTATCAATCTGCCAATTTTGAGAGACAACCCCTTTAACCTCCTGGTTCGCACAGGTTGCCAATTTGGCAGAGGATGGAAGGGAAGAGGGAAAACCAATGAGAGAGTAGCTGTTAGGCATTTGGACGGGCACATGCCACACTAATTTCCCTTCAGGAAGAAGAATTAACCAGAGTCACAGACACCCACCGGGAACCAGTATAGGTCCTGAACCAAAATTTTGGACTTGAGTAGAGCTCACAAAAAACGAGTTAAAAATGGAGCTCAGGGCCACAGCAATTCACAAACTGGCAGAGTAAAAAAGGACAACTATCGTCCAAAAATCTGTTGAGGGAAGGCAAAGAGGCGGACTTGAAAGCGAGGCAGAATAGCAGGAAACAGATTTCAAGAGGTACGTTGGAATCGCCTTTAAAGCACACTAAGAGGGGCAAAACATCGACAATGACGCACTTGGACAAAAAGGGTGTATGCGTTTTCTCCTGAATATATTCAGGAGAAAACGCATACGCCCTTTTTGGCCAAGCAAGCAAGCGGGCAATGCAAATCTGAACTACAAAGAAGAATCACTTCCCACCGGTCAAAAGGGACATACACAAAATGTATAAAAACCGGAAAGGCAAGACAGTCCCTGGAGAACAAGGAGCCTTGTTATTCTGATGGGCGGGATGTAAATTGCCAACTGCCTCACTGGAGGAGTGCATTGCTTTCCCTAAAACAAGTAAACAACAGAGCTACAGAGCCAAGTGCACTTCCAGTCTCGGGAATATACCTTGGGAAAACTGAAAATCAATAAGAGAGAGCCACCACCAAATATAGGGCTGCACTGCTTACAAGAACCTCAACTTGGGTACACCTTAAATATCCCAGGAAATATAAAACTGGTTCAAAAAACTGTGGTATTTATGTACGATGGATTATCCCTCAGCCATGAAATCAATGTCATAAGACCAGGAGCAGCAAAGTGAGTGGATTCAGGTACGATGATTCTAAGTGAAATAAGGCATACAGAAAAAGAAACTTATCATAAGATATCACTTATGAAAATCCTGTAAACATGGCTATACATGAACTGAGTTAGGAAAGAGAACAGAGTCTCACATTTAGAAAACACTCTTATGCCTGCTTAAGTGGAAAGGAGAGGTGGGGTGATGCATAAAACCAGAGTTTGATATAAGCACAGGTACCATTTCTAAAACCAACTGTGGAATAGACAAGACCTACACCTGCCTCAGTGAAAGGGACTCAAAACACCATATTTCCCGCAGAGGAATAGATCTGACTAGTAAGAATCTTAAAACCTATGTATTGATATGTCTCTGTAAGGGAATCAAGTGTGTCTAGACTGGCATAAACATGGCAGCGAGAATCAGCTCAAACCCACTATAAAAAGGAATTTCAAAAACAAAACCAAAAAACAGGGAAATTCATTACATTTCCTTCAGGGTCTCTGATGAAACCTGGAATGACCCTATCTACAATGACACCTGAATGTGGCATAAGGCTTGACACTTGGGACTGAGAGGATTGGTGAGATTGGGTGAGCAAATGCAGACCCTTTAAAGCAAAAATGCATGGCCCCCATTCCATGGGACCCAACTCTCCATGTTGAAGGGAATATTACTACAGCTATAACATGCACGGGAAACCTAGAGAATGGACACACTGTGAATACAAAAGGTTTCTAAAACTCAACTGGTAGTCCCTCTCCTGGGGCTGCGGTTTGACTTTCCAACTGCTTTACTATCAATCTCCCAAGTTGGAGAGACAGCCCCTTTAACCTCCTGGTTCGCACAGGTTGCCAATTTGGCAGAGGATGGAAGGGAAGAGGGAGAACCAATGAGAGAGTAGCTATTTTGCATTTGGACGGGCACATGTCACTCTAATTTCCCGGCAGGAAGAAGAATTAACCAGAGTCTCAGCCACCCACCGGGAACCAGTATAGGTCCTGAACCAAAAGTTTGGACTTGCGTACAGCTCACAAAAAACAAGTTGAAAAATGGAGCTCAGGGGCACAGCAATTCACAAACTGGCAGAGTAATAAAGGACAACTATCGTCCAAAAATCTGTTGAGGGAAGGCAACGAGGCGGACTTGAAAGCGAGGCAGAATAGCAGGAAACATATTTCAAGAGGTACGTTGGAATCGCCTTTAAAGCACAAGAAGAGGGGCACAATTTCGAAAATGACAAACTTGGCCAAAAAGGGCGTATGCGTTTTCTCCTGAATATATTCAGGAGAAAACACATACGCCCTTTTTTGCCAAGCAAGCAAGCGGGCAATGCAAATCTGCACTACAAAGAAGTATCACTTCCCACCGGTCAAAAGGGACATCCACAAAATGTGTAAAAACCGGAAAGGCAAGACAGGCCCTGGAGAACAAGGAGCCTTTTTATGCTGATGGGCGGGATGCAAATTGTCAACTGCCTCACTGGAGGAGTGCATTGCGTTCCCTAAAACAAGTAAACAACAGAGCTACAGAGCCAAGGGCACATCCAGTCTCAGGAATATACCTTGGGAAAACTGAAAATCAATAAGACAGAGTCACCCCCAATTTTACGGCTGCACTGCTTACAAGAACCTCAACTTGGGTACACCTTAAATATCCCAGGAAATAAAAAAAATGGTTCAAAAAACTGTGGTATTTATGTACGATGGAATATCCCTCAGCCATGAAATCAATGTCATAAGACAAGGAGCAGCAAAGTGAGTGGATTCAGGAACGATGATTCTAAGTGAAATAAGGCACACAGAAAAAGAAACATATCATAAGATATCACTTATGATGATCCTGTAAACATGGCTACACATGAACTGAGTTAGGAAAGAGAACAGAGTCTCACATTTAGAAAACACTCTTATGCCTGCTTAAGGGGAAAGGAGAGGTGGGGTGATGCATAAAACCAGAGTTTGATAAAAGCACAGGTACCATTTCTGAAACCAACTGTGGAATAGACAAGACCTACACCTTCCTCTGTGAAAGGGACTCAAAACCCCATATTTCACGCAGAGGAATAGATCTGACTAGTAAGAATCTTAAAACCTATGTATCGATATGTCTCTGTAAGGGAATCAAGTGTGTCTATACTGGCATAAACATGGCAGCGAGAATCAGCTCAAACCCACTATAAAAAGGAATTTCAAAAACAAAACCAAAAAACAGGGAAATTCTTTAAATTTCCTTCAGGGTCTCTGATGAATCCTGGAATGACCCTATCTACAATGACAGCTGGATGTGGCATAAGGCTGGACACTTGGGACTGAGAGGATTGATGAGATTGGGTGAGCAAATGCAGACCCTTTAAAGCAAAAATGCATGGCCCCTATTCCATGGGTCCCAACTCTCCATGTTGAAGGCAATATTACTACAGCTATAACATGTACGGAAACCTAGAGAATGGACACAGTGTGAATACAAAAGGTTTCTAAAACTCAACGAATAGTCCCTCTCCTGGTGCTCCGGTTTTACTTTCCAAATGCTTTACTATCAATCTCCCAACTTGCAGAGACAGCCCCTTTTACCTCCTGGTTCGCACAGGTTGCCAATTTGGCAGAGGATGGAAGGGAAGAGGGAGAACCAATGAGAGAGTAGCTATTAGGCATTTGGACGGGCACATGTCACTCTAATTTCCCGGCAGGAAGAAGAATTAACCAGAGTCTCAGCCACCCACCGGGAACCAGTATAGGTCCTGAACCAAAAGTTTGGACTTGCGTACAGCTCACAAAAAACGAGTTGAAAAATGGAGCTCAGGGGCACAGCAATTCACAAACTGGCAGAGTAATAAAGGACAACTGTCGTCCAATAATCTGTTGAGGGAAGGCAACGAGGCGGACTTGAAAGCAAGGCAGAATAGCAGGAAACAGATTTCAAGAGGTACGTTGGAATCGCATTTAAAGCACAGGAAGAGGGGCACAACTTCGACAATGACACACTTGGCCAAAAAGGGCGTATGCGTTTTCTCCTGAATATATTCCGGAGAAAACGCATACACCCTTTTTGGCCAAGCAAGCAAGCGGGCAATGCAAATCTGCACTACAAAGAAATATCACTTCCCACCGGTCAAAAGGGACATCCACAAAATGTGTAAAAACCGGAAAGGCAAGACAGGCCCTGGAGAACAAGGAGCCTTGTTATGCTGATGGGCGGGATGCAAATTGCCAACTGCCTCACTGGAGGAGTGCATTGCGTTCCCTAAAACAAGTAAACAACAGAGCTACAGAGCCAAGGGCACTTCCAGTCTCGGGAATATACCTTGGGAAAACTGAAAATCAATAAGACAGAGTCACCCCCAAATTTAGGGCTGCACTGCTTACAAGAACCTCAACTTGGGTACACCTTAAATATCCCAGAAATATAAAAATGGTTCAAAAAACTGTGGTATTTATGTACGATGGAATATCCCTCAGCCATGAAATCAATGTCATAAGACCAGGAGCAGCAAAGTTAGTGGATTCAGGTACGATGATTCTAAGTGAAATAAAGCACACAGAAAAAGAAACTTATCATAAGATATCACTTATGAAGACCCTGTAAACATGGCTACACATGAACTGAGGTAGGAAAGAGAACAGAGTCTCACATTTAGAAAACACTCTTATGCCTGCTTAAGGGGAAAGGAGAGGTGGGGTGATGCATAAAACCAGATTTTGATATAAGCACAGGTACCATTTCTAAAACCAACTGTGGAATAGACAAGACCTACACCTTCCTCAGTGAAAGGGACTGAAAACCCCATATTTCCCGCAGAGGAATAGATCTGACTAGTAAGAATCTTAAAACCTATGTATTGATATGTCTCTGTAAGGGAATCAAGTGTGTGTAGACTGGGATAAACATGGCAGCGAGAATCACCTCAAACCCACTATAAAAAGGAATTTCAAAAACAAAACCAAAAAACAGGGAAATTCTTTACATTTCCTTCAGGGTCTCTGATGAATCCTGGAATGAGCCTATCTACAATGACAGCTGGATGTGGCATAAGGCTGGACACTTGGGACTGAGAGGATTGGTGAGATTGGGTGAGCAAATGCAGACCCTTTAAAGCAAAAAAGCATGGCCCCCATTCCATGGGTCCCAACTCTCCATGTTGAAGGGAATATTACTACAGCTATAACATGTACGGGAAACCTAGAGAATGGACACACTGTGAATACAAAAGGTTTCTAAAACTCAACGAGTAGTCCCTCTCCTGGGGCTGCGGTTTGACTTTCCAACTGCTTTACTATCAATCTCCCAATTTTGAGCGACAAACCCTTTAACCTCCTGGTTCGCACATGTTGCCAATTTGGCAGAGGATGGAAGGGAAGAGGGAAAACCAATGAGAGAGTAGCTGTTAGGCATTTGGACGGACACATGCCACTCTAATTTCCCTTCAGGAAGAAGAATTAACCAGAGTCTCAGCCACCCACCGGGAACCAGTATAGGTCCTGAACCAAAGTTTTGGACTTTCGTACAGCTCACAAAAAAAGAGTTGAATAATGGAGCTCAAGGGCACAGCAATTCACAAACTGGCAGAGTAATAAAGGACAACTGTCGTCCAATAATCTGTTGAGCGAAGGCAACGAGGCGGACTTGAAAGCGAGGCAGAATAGCAGGAAACAGATTTCAAGAGGTACGTTGGAATCGCCTTTAAAGCACAAGAAGAGGGGCACAACTTCGACAATGACACACTTGGCCAAAAAGGGCCTACGCGTTTTCTCCTGAATATATTCAGGAGAAAACGCATACGCCCTTTTTGGCCAAGCAAGCAAGCGGGCAATGCAAATCTGCACTACAAAGAAGTATCACTTCTCACCGGTCAAAAGGGACATCCTTAAAATGTGTAAAAACGGGAAAGTCAAGACAAGCCCTGGAGAACAAGGAGCCTTGTTATGCTGAAGGGCGGGATGTAAATTGCAAACTGACTCACTGGAGGAGTGCATTGCGTTCCCTAAAACAAGTAAACAACAGAGCTACAGAGCCAAGGGCACTTCCAGTCTCGGGAATATACCTTGGGAAAACTGAAAATCAATAAGACAGAGCCACCCCCAAATTTAGGGCTGCACTGCTTACAAGAACCTCAACTTGGGTACACCTTAAATATCCCAGGAAATATAAAAATGGTTCAAAAAACTGTGGTATTTATGTACGATGGAATATCCCTCAGCCATGAAATCAATGTCATAAGACCAGGAGCAGCAAAGTTAGTGGATTCAGGTACGATGATTCTATGTGAAATAAGGCACACAGAAAAAGAAACTTATCATAAGATATCACTTATGAAGATCCTATAAACATGGCTACACATGAACTGAGTTAGGAAAGAGAACAGAGTCTCACATTTAGAAAACACTCTTATGCCTGCTTAAGGGGAAAGGAGAGGTGGGGTGATGCATAAAACCAGATTTTGATATAAGCACAGATACAATTTCTAAAACCAACAGTGGAATAGACAAGACCTACACCTTCCTCAGTGAAAGGGACTCAAAACCCCATATTTCCCGCAGAGAAATAGATCTGACTCGTAAGAATCTTTAAACCTATGTATTGATATGTCTCTGTAAGGGAATCAAGTGTGTGTAGACTGGATTAAACATGGCAGCGAGAATCAGCTCAAACCCACTATAAAAAGGAATTTCAAAAACAAAACCAAAAAACAGGGAAATTCTTTACATTTCCTTCAGGGTCTCTGATGAATCCTGGAATGACCCTATCTACAATGACAGCTGGATGTGGCATAAGGCTGGACACTTGGGACTGAGAGGATTGGTGAGATTGGGTGAGCAAATGCAGACCCTTTAAAGCAAAAATGCATGGCCCCCATTCCATGGGTCCCAACTCTCTATGTTGAAGGGAATATTACTACAGCTATAACATGTACGGGAAACCTAGAGAATGGAAACACTGTGAATACAAAAGGTTTCTAAAACTCAACGAGTAGTCCCTCTCCTGGTGCTCCGGTTTGACTTTCCAACTGCTTTACTATCAATCTCCCAATTTTGAGAGACAACCCCTTTAACCTCCTGGTTCGCACATGTTGCCAATTTGGCAGAGGATGGAAGGGAAGAGGGAAAACCAATGAGAGAGTAGCTGTTAGGCATTTGGACGGGCACATGCCACTCTAATTTCCCTTCAGGAAGAAGAATTAACCAGAGTCACAGCCACCCACCGGGAACCAGTATAGGTCCTGAACCAAAATTTTGGACTTGAGTAGAGCTCACAAAAAACGAGTTAAAAATGGAGCTCAGGGCCACAGCTATTCACAAACTGGCAGAGTAATAAAGGACAACTATCGTCCAAAAATCTGTTGAGGGAAGGCAACGAGGCGGACTTGAAAGCGAGGCAGAATAGCAGGAAACAGATTCCAAGAGGTACGTTGGAATCGCCTTTAAAGCACAGGAAGAGGGGCACAACTTCGACAATGCCACACTTGGCCAAAAAGGGCCTACGCGTTTTCTCCTGAATATATTCAGGAGAAAACGCATACGCCCTTTTTGGCCAAGCAAGTAAGCGGGCAATGCAAATCTGCACTACAAAGAAGTATCACTTCCCTCCGGTCAAAAGGGACATCCACAAAATGTGTAAAAATCAGAAAGGCAAGACAGGCCCTGGAGAATATGGAGCCTTGTTATGCTGATGGGCGGGATGTAAATTGCCAGCTGCCTCACTGGAGGAGTGCATTGCATTCCCTAAAACAAGTAAACAACAGAGCTACAGAGCCAAGGGCCCATCAAGTCTAGGGAATATACCTTGGGAAAACTGAAAATCAATAAGAAAGAGCCACCCCCAAATTTAGGGCTGCACTGCTTACAAGAACCTCAACTTGGGTACACCTTAAATATCCAAGGAAATATATAAATAGTTCAAAAACTGTGGTATTTATGTACAATGGAATATCCCTCAGCCATAAAATCAATGTCATAAGTCCAGGAGCAGCAAAATGAGTTGATTCTGGTACGATGATTCTAAGTGAAATAAGTCACACAGAAAAAGAAACTTATCATAAGATATCACTTATGAAGATCCTGTAAACATGGCTACACATGAACTGAGTTAGGAAAGGGAACAGAGTCTCACATTTAGAAAACACTCTTATGCCTGCTTAAGGGGGAAGGAGAGGTGGGGTGATGCATAAAACCAGAGTTTGATATAAGCACAGGTACCATTTCTAAAACCAACTGTGGAATAGAGAAGACCTACACCTTCCTCAGTGAAAGGGACTCAAAACCCCATATTTCACGCAGAGGAATAGATCTGACTCGTAAGAATCTTAAAACCTATGTATCGATATGTCTCTGTAAGGGAATCAAGTGTGTCTAGACTGGCATAAACATGGCAGCGAGAATCAGCTCAAACCCACTATAAAAAGGAATTTCAAAAACAAAACCAAAAAACTGGGAAATTCTTTACATTTCCTTCAGGGTCTCTGATGAATCCTGGAATGACCCTATCTACAATGACAGCTGGATGTGGCATAAGGCTGGACACTTGGGACTGAGAGGATTGGTGAGATTGGGTGAGCATATGCAGACCCTTTAAAGCAAAAATGCATGGCCCCTATTCCATGGGTCACAACTCTCCATGTTGAAGGCAATATTACTACAGCTATAACATGTACAGAGACCTAGAGAATGGACACACTGTGAATACAAAAGGTTTCTAAAACACAACGAATAGTCCCTTTCCTGGTGCTCCGGTTTTACTTTCCAAATGCTTTACTATCAATCTCCCAACTTGGAGAGACAGCCCCTTTAACCTCCTGGTTCGCACAGGTTGCCAATTTGGCAGAGGATGGAAGGGAAGAGGGAGAACCAATGAGAGAGTAGCTGTTAGGCATTTGGACGGGCACATGTCACTCTAATTTCCCGGCAGGAAGAAGAATTAACCAGAGTCTCAGCCACCCACCGGGAACCAGTATAGGTCCTGAACCAAAAGTTTGGACTTGCGTACAGCTCACAAAACACGAGTTGAAACATGGAGCTCAGGGGCACAGCAATTCACAAACTGGCAGAGTAATAAAGGACAACTGTCGTCCAATAATCTGAAGGCAACGAGGTGGACTTGAAAGCGAGGCAGAATAGCAGGAAACAGATTTCAAGAGGTACGTTGGAATCGCATTTAAAGCACAAGAAGAGGGGCACAACTTCGACAATGACACACTTGGCCAAAAAGGGCGTATGCGTTTTCTCCTGAATATATTCAGGAGAAAACGCATACGCCCATTTTGGCCAAGCAAGCAAGCGGGCAATGCAAATCTGCACTACAAAGAAGTATCACTTCCCACCGGTCAAAAGGGACATCCACAAAATGTGTAAAAACCGGAAAGGCAAGACAGGCCCTGGAGAACAAGGAGCCTTGTTATGCTGATGGGCGGGATGCAAATTGCCAACTGCCTCACTGGAGGAGTGCATTGCGTTCCCTAAAACAAGTAAACAACAGAGCTACAGAGCCAAGGGCACTTCCAGTCTCGGGAATATACCTTGGGAAAACTGAAAATCGATAAGACAGAGTCAACCCCAAATTTAGGGCTGCACTGCCTACAAGAACCTCAACTTGGGTACACCTTAAATATCCCAGGATATATAAAAATGGTTCAAAAAACTGTGGTATTTATGTATGATGGAATATCCCTCTGCCATGAAATCAATGTCATAAGACCAGGAGCAGCAAAGTTAGTGGATTCAGGTACGATGATTCTAAGTGAAATAAGGCACACAGAAAAAGAAACATATCATAAGATATCACTTATGAAGATCCTGTAAAAATGGCTACACATGAACTGAGTTAGGAAAGAGAACAGAGTCTCACATTTAGAAAACACTCTTATGCCTGCTTAAGGGGAAAGGAGAGGTGGGGTGATGCATAAAACCAGATTTTGATATAAGCAGAGGTACCATTTCTAATACCAACTGTGGAATAGACAAGACCTACACCTTCCTCAGTGAAAGGGACTCAAAACCCCATATTTCCCGCAGAGGAATAGATCTGACTCGTAAGAATCTTAAAACCTATGTATTGATATGTCTCTGTAAGGGAATCAAGTGTGTGTAGACTGGGATAAACATGGCAGCGAGAATCACCTCAAACCCACTATAAAAAGGAATTTCAAAAACAAAACCAAAAAACAGGGAAATTCTTTACATTTCCTTCAGGGTCTCTGATGAATCCTGGAATGACCCTATCTACAATGACAGCTGGATGTGGCATAAGGATGGACACTTGGGACTAGGAGGATTGGTGAGATTGGGTGAGCAAATGCAGACCCATTAAAGCAAAAATGCATATCCCCCATTCCATGGGTCCCAACTCTCCATGTTGTAGGCAATATTACTACAGCTATAACATGTACGGGAAACCTAGAGAATGGACACACTGTGAATACAAAAGGTTTCTAAAACTCAACGAGTAGTCCCTCTACTGGTGCTCCGGTTTGACTTTCCAACTGCTTTACTATCAATCTCCCAATTTTGAGAGACAACCCCTTTAACCTCCTGGTTCGCACAGGTTGCCAATTTGGCAGAGGTTGGAAGGGAAGAGGGAAAACCAATGAGAGAGTAGCTGTTAGGCATTTGGACGGGCACATGCCACTCTAATTTCCCTTCAGGAAGAAGAATTAACCAGAGTCACAGCCACCCACCGGGAACCAGTATAGGTCCTGAACCAAAAATATATTCAGGAGAAAACGCATACGCCCTTTTTGGCCAAGCAAGCAAGCGGGCAATGCAAATCTGCACTACAAAGAAGTATCACTTCCCACCGGTCAAAAGGGACATCCACAAAATGTGTAAAAACCGGAAAGGCAAGACAGGCCCTGGAGAACAAGGAGCCTTGTTATGCTGATGGGCGGGATGTAAATTGCCAACTGCCTCACTGGAGGAGTGCATTGCGTTCCCTAAAACAAGTAAACAACAGAGCTACAGAGCCAAGGGCACTTCCCGTCTCGGGAATATACCTTGGGAAAACTAAAAATCAATAAGACAGTGTCACCCCCAAATTTAGGGCTGCACTGCTTACAAGAACCTCAACTTGGGTACACATTAAATATCCCAGGAAATATAAAAATGGTTCAAAAAACTGTGGTATTTATGTACGATGGAATATCCCTCAGCCATGAAATCAATGTCATAAGACCAGGAGCAGCAAAGTGAGTGGATTCAGGTACGATGATTCTAAGTGAAATAAGTCACACAGAAAAAGAAACTTATCATAAGATATCACTTATGAAGATCCTGTAAACATGGCTACACATGAACTGAGTTAGGATAGAGAACAGAGTCTCACATTTAGAAAACACTCTTATGCCTGCTTAAGGGGAAAGGAGAGGTGGGGTGATGCATAAAACCAGAGTTTGATATAAGCACAGGTACCATTTCTAAAACTAACTGTGGAATAGACAAGACCTTCACCTTCCTCAGTGAAAGGGACTCAAAACCCCATATTTCCAGCAGAGGAATAGATCTGACTAGTAAGAATCTTAAAACCTATGTATTGATATGTCTCTGTAAGGGAATCAAGTGTGTCTAGACTGGCATAAACATGGCAGCGAGAATCAGCTCAAACCCACTATAAAAAGGAATTTCAAAAACAAAACCAAAAAACAGGGAAATTCTTTACATTTCCTTCAGGGTCACTGATGAATCCTGGATAGACCCTATCTACAATGACAGCTGGATGTGGCATAAGGCTGGACACTTGGGACTGAGAGGATTAGTGAGATTGGGTGAGCAAATGCAGACACTTTAAAGCAAAAATGCATGGCCCCCATTCCATGGGTCCCAACTCTCCATGTTGAAGGCAATATTACTACAGCTATAACATGAACGGGAAACCTAGAGAATGGACACACTCTGAATACAAAAGGTTTCTAAAACTCAACGAGTAGTCCCTCTCCTAGTGCTCCGGTTTGACTTTCCAACTGCTTTACTATCAATCTCACAATTTTGAGAGACAACCCCTTTAACCTCCTGGTTCGCACAGGTTGCCAATTTGGCAGAGGATGGAAGGGAAGAGGGAAAACCAATGAGAGAGTAGCTGTTAGGCATTTGGACGGGCACATGCCACTCTAATTTCCCTTCAGGAAGAAGAATTTACCAGAGTCACAGCCACCCACCGGGAACCAGTATAGGTCCTGAACCAAAATTTTGGACTAGCGTACAGCTCACAAAAAACGAGTTGAAAAATGGAGCTCAGGGGCACAGCATTTCACAAACTGGCAGAGTAATAAAGGACAACTATCGTCCAAAAATCTCTGGAGGGAAGGCAACGAGGCGGACTTGAAAGCAAGGCAGAATAGCAGGAAACAGATTTCAAGAGGTACGTTGGAATCGCTTTTAAAGCACAGGAAGAGGGGCACAACTTCGACAATGACGCACTTGGCCAAAAAGGGCGTATGCGTTTTCTCCTGAATATATTCAGGAGAAAACGCATACGCACTTTTTGGCCAAGCAAGCAAGCGGGCGATGCAAATCTGCACTACAAAGAAGTATCACTTCCCTCCGGTCAAAAGGGACATCCACAAAATGTGTAAAAACCAGAAAGGCAAGACAGGCCCTGGAGAACAGGGAGCCTTGTTATGCTGATGGGCGGGATGTAAATTGCGAACTGCCTCACTGGAGGAGTGCATTGCATTCCCTAAAACAAGTAAACAACAGAGCTACAGAGCCAAGGGCCCATCAAGTCTAGGGAATATACCTTGGGAAAACTGAAAATCAATAAGACAGAGCCACCCCCAAGTTTACGGCTGCACTGTTTACAAGAACCTCAACTTGGGTACACCTTAAATATCCCAGGAGATATAAAAATTGTTCAAAAAACTGTGGTATTTATGTACGATGGAATATCCCTCAGCCATAAAATCAATGTCATAAGACCAGGAGCAGCAAAATGAGTGGATTCTGGTACGATGATTCTAAGTGAAATAAGTCACACAGAAAAAGAAACTTATCATAAGATATCACTTATGAAGATCCTGTAAACATGGCTACACATGAACATAGTTAGGAAAGGGAACAGAGTCTCACATTTAGAAAACACTCTTATGCCTGCTTAACGGGGAAGGAGAGGTGGGGTGATGCATAAAACCAGAGTTTGATATAAGCACAGGTACCATATCTAAAACCAACTGTGGAATAGACAAGACCTACACCTTCCTCAGTGAAAGGGACTCAAAACCTCATATTTCACGCAGAGGAATAGATCTGACTAGTAAGAATCTTAAAACCTATGTATCGATATGTCTCCGTAAGGGAATCAAGTGTGTCTAGACTGGCATAAGCATGGCAGCGAGAATCAGCTCAAACCCACTATAAAAAGGAATTTCAAAAACAAAACCAAAAAACAGGGAAATTCTTTACATTTCCTTCAGGGTCTCTGATGAATCCTGGAATGACCCTATCTACAATGACAGCTGGATGTGGCATAAGGCTGGACACTTGGGACTGCGAGGATTGGTGAGATTGGGTGAGCAAATGCAGACCCTTTAAAGCAAAAATTCATGACCCCTATTCCATGGGTCCCAACTCTCCATGTTGAAGGCAATATTACTACAGCTATAACATGTACGGAAACCTAGAGAATGGACACACTGTGAATACAAAAGGTTTCTAAAACTCAACGAATAGTCCCTCTCCTGGTGCTCCGGTTTGACTTTCAAACTGCTTTACTATCAATCTCCCAACTTGGAGAGACAGCCCCTTTAACCTCCTGGTTCGCACAGGTTGCCAATTTGGCAGAGGATGGAAGGGAAGAGGGAGAACCAATGAGAGAGTAGCTATTAGGCATTTGGACGGGCACATGTCACTCTAATTTCCCGGCAGGAAGAAGAATTAACCAGAGTCTCAGCCACCCACTGGGAACCAGTATAGGTCCTGAACCAAAAGTTTGGACTTGCGTACAGCTCACAAAAAAGGAGTTGAAAAATGGAGCTCAGGGGCACAGCAATTCACAAATTGGCAGAGTAATAAAGGACAACTGTCGTCCAATAATCTGTTGAGGGAAGGCAACGAGGCGGACTTGAAAGCGAGGCAGAATAGCAGGAAACAGATTTCAAGATGTACGTTGGAATCGCATTTAAAGCACAAGAAGAGGGGCACAACTTCGACAACGACACACTTGGCCAAAAAGGGCGTATGCGTTTTCTCCTGAATATATTCAGGAGAAAACACATACGCACTTTTTGGCCAAGCAAGCAAGCGGGCAATGCAAATCTGCACTACAAAGAAGTATCACTTCCCACCGGTCAAAAGGGACATCCACAAAATGTGTAAAAACCGGAAAGGCAAGACAGGCCCTGGAGAACAAGGAGCCTTGTTATGCTGATGGGCGGGATGCAAATTGCCAACTGCCTCACTGGAGGAGTGCATTGCGTTCCCTAAAACTAGTAAACAACAGAGCTACAGAGCCAAGGGCACTTCCAGTCTCGGGAATATACCTTGGGAAAACTGAAAATCAATAAGACAGAGTCACCCCCAAATTTAGGGCTGCACTGCTTACAAGAACCTCAACTTGGGTACACCTTAAATATCCCAGGAAATATAAAAATGGTTCAAAAAACTGTGGTATTTATGTACGATGGAATATCCCTCAGCCATGAAATCAATGTCATAAGACCAGGAGCAGCAAAGTGAGCAGATTCAGGTACGATGATTCTAAGTGAAATAAGTCACACAGAAAAAGAAACTTATCATAAGATATCACTTATGAAGTTCTTGTAAACATGGCTTCACATGAACTGAGTTAGGAAAGAGAACAGTGTCTCACATTTAGAAAACAGTCTTATGCCTGCTTAAGGGGAAAGGAGAGGTGGGGTGATGCATAAAACCAGATTTTGATATAAGCACAGGTACCATTTCTAAAACCAACTGTGGAATAGACAAGACCTACACCTTCCTCAGTGAAAGGGACTCAAAACCCCATATTTCCCGCAGAGGAATAGATCTGACTCGTAAGGATCTTAAAACCTATGTATTGATATGTCTCTGTAAGGGATCAAGTGTGTGTAGACTGGGATAAACATGGCAGCGAGAATCACCTCAAACCCATTATAAAAAGGAATTTCAAATACAAAACCAAAAAACAGGGAAATTCTTTACATTTCCTTCAGGGTCTCTGATGAATCCTGGAATGACCCTATCTACAATGACAGCTGGATGTGGCATAAGGATGGACACTTGGGACTGAGAGGATTGGTGAGATTGGGTGAGCAAATGCAGACCCTTTAAAGCAAAAATGCATGGCCCCCATTCCAAGGGTCCCAACTCTCCCGGTTGAAGGGAATATTACTACAGCTATAACATGTACGGGAAACCTAGAGAATGGACACACTGTGAATACAAAAGGTTTCTAAAACTCAACGAGTAGTCCCTCTCCTGGTGCTCCGGTTTGACTTTCCAACTGCTTTACTATCAATCTCCCAACTGTGAGAGACAAATCCTTTAACCTCCTGGTTCGCACAGGTTGCCAATTTGGCAGAGGATGGAAGGGAAGAGGGAGAACCAAAGAGAGAGTAGCTATTAGGCATTTGGACGGGCACATGTCACTCTAATTTCCCGGCAGGAAGAAGAATTAACCAGAGTCTCAGCCACCCACCAGGAACCAGTATAGGTCCTGAACCAAAAGTTTGGACTTGCGTACAGCTCACAAAAAACGAGTTGAAAAATGGAGCTCAGGGGCACAGCAATTCACAAACTGGCAGAGTAATAAAGGACAACTATCGTCCAAAAATCTGTTGAGGGAAGGCAACGAGGCGGACTTGAAAGCGAGGCAGAATAGTAGGAAACAGATTTCAAGAGGTACGTTGGAATCGCCTTTAAAGCACAAGAAGAGGGGCACAACTTCGACAATGACACACTTGGCGAAAAAGTGCGTATGCCTTTTCTACTGAATATATTCAGGAGAAAACGCATACGCCCTTTTTGGCCAAGCAAGCAAGCGGGCAATGCAAATCTGCACTACAAAGATGTATCACTTCCCACCGGTCAAAAGGGACATCCACAAAATGTGTAAAAACCAGAAAGGCAAGACAGGCCCTGGAGAACAGGGAGCCTTGTTATGCTGATGGGCGGGATGTAAATTGCCAACTGCCTCACTGGAGGAGTGCATTGTGTTCCCTAAAACAAGTAAACAACAGAGCTACAGAGCCAAGGACACTTCCAGTTTCGGGAATGTACCTTGGGAAAACTGAAAATCAATAAGACAGAGCCAACCCCAAATTTAGGGCTGCTCTGCTTACAAGAACCTCAACTAGGGTACACATTAAATATCCCAGGAAATATAAAAATGGTTCAAAAAACTGTGGTATTTACGTGCGATGGTATATCACTCAGCCATGAAATCAATGTCATAAGACCAGGAGCAGCAAAGTGAGTGGATTCAGGTACGATGATTCTAAGTGAAATAAGTCACACAGAAAAAGAAACTTATCATAAGATATCACTTATGTAGATCCTGTAAACATGGCTACACATGAACTGAGTTAGGATAGAGAACAGAGTCTCACATTTAGAAAACACTCTTATGCCTGCTTAAGGGGAAAGGAGAGGTGGGGTTATGCATAAAACCAGAGTTTGATATAAGCACAGGTACCATTTCTAAAACCAACTGTGGAATAGACAAGACCTACACCTTCCTCAGTGAAAGGGACTCAAAACCCCATATTTCCCACAGAAGAATAGATCTGACTAGTAAGAATCTTAAAACCTATGTATTGATATGTCTCTGTAAGGGAATCAAGTGTGTCTAGAGTGGCATAAACATGGCAGCGAGAATCAGTTCAAACCCACTATAAAAAGGAATTTCAAAAACAAAACCAAATAACACGGAAATTCTTTACATTTCCTTCAGGGTCTCTGATGAATCCTGGAATGACCCTATCTACAATGACAGCTGGATGTGGCATAAGGCTGGACACTTGGGACTGAGAGGATTGGTGAGAATGCGTGAGCAAATGCAGACCCTTTAAAGCAAAAATGCATGGCCCCCATTCCATGGGTCCCAACTCTCCATGTTGAAGGCAATATTACTACAGCTATAACATGTACGGGAAACCTAGAGAATGGACACACTGTGAATACTAAAGGTTTCTAAAACTCAACGAGTAGTCCCTCTCCTGGTGCTCCGGTTTGACTTTCCAACTGCTTTACTATCAATCTCCCAATTTTGAGAGACAACCCCTTTAACCTCCTGGTTCGCACAGGTTGCCAATTTGGCAGAGGATGGAAGGGAAGAGGGAAAACCAATGAGAGAGTAGCTGTTAGGCATTTGGACGGGCACATGCCACTCTAATTTCCCTTCAGCAAGAAGAATTAACCAGAGTCACAGCCACCCACCGGGAACCAGTATAGGTCCTGAACCAAAATTTTGGACTTGCATACAGCTCACAAAAAACGAGTTGAAAAATGGAGCTCAGGGGCACAGCAATTCACAAACTGGCAGAGTAATAAAGGACAACTATCGTACAAAAATCTGTTGAGGGAAGGCAAAGAGGCGGACTTGAAAGCGAGGCAGAATTGCAGGAAACAGATTTCAAGAGGTACGTTCGAATCGCCTTTAAAGCACAGGAAGAGGGGCACAACTTCGACAATGACGCACTTGGCCAAAAAGCGCGTATGCGTTTTCTCCTGAATATATTCAGGAGAAAACGCATACGCCCTTTTTGGCCAAGCAAGCAAGCGGGCAATGCAAATCTGCACTACAAAGATGTATCACTTCCCACCGGTCAAAAGGGACATCCACAAAATGTGTAAAAACCAGAAAGGCAAGACAGGCCCTGGAGAACAGGGAGCCTTGTTATGCTGATGGGCGGGATGTAAATTGCCAACTGCCTCACTGGAGGAGTGCATTGTGTTACCTAAAACAAGTAAACAACAGAGCTACAGAGCCAAGGACACTTCCAGTTTCGGGAATGTACCTTGGGAAAACTGAAAATCAATAAGACAGAGCCACCCCCGAATTTAGGGCTGCTCTGCTTACAAGAACCTCAACTAGGGTACACCTTAAATATCCCAGCAAATATAAAAATGGTTCAAAAAACTGTGGTATTTATGTGCGATGGTATATCCCTCAGCCATGAAATCAATGTCATAAGACCAGGAGCAGCAAAGTGAGTGGATTCAGGTACGATGATTCTAAGTGAAATAAGTCACACAGAAAAAGAAACTTATCATAAGATATCACTTATGAAGATCTTGTAAACATGGCTACACATGAACTGAGTTAGGATAGAGAACAGAGTCTCACATTTAGAAAACACTCTTATGCCTGCTTAAGGGGAAAGGAGAGGTGGGGTGATGCATAAAACCAGAGTTTGATATAAGCACAGGTACCATTTCTAAAACCAACTGTGGAAGAGACAAGACCTACACCTTCCTCAGTGAAAGGGACTCAAAACCCCGTATTTCCCACAGAGGAATAGATCTGACTAGTAAGAATCTTAAAACCTATGTATTGATATGTCTCTGTAAGGGAATCAAGTGTGTCTAGACTGGCATAAACATGGCATTGAGAATCAGCTCAAACCCACTATAAAAAGGAATTTCAAAAACAAAACCAAAAAACAGGGAAATTCTTTACATTTCCTTCAGGGTCTCTGATGAATCCTGGAATGACCCTATCTACAATGACAGCTGGATGTGGCATAAGGCTGGACACTTGGGACTGAGAGGATTGGTGAGATTGGGTGAGCAAATACAGACCCTTTAAAGCAAAAATGCATGGCCCCCATTCCATGGGTCCCAACTCTCCATGTTGAAGGGAATATTACTACAGCTATAACATGTACGGGAAACCTAGAGAATGGACACACTGTGAATACAAAAGGTTTCTAAAACTCAATGAATAGTCCCTCTCCTGGTGCTCTGGTTTGACATTCCAACTGCTTTACTACCAATCTCTCAACTTGTAGAGACAGCCCCTTTAACCTCCTGGTTCGCACAGGTTGCCAAATTGGAAGAGGAAGGAAGGGAAGAGGGAGAACCAATGAGAGACTAGTTGTTAGGCATTTGGACGGGCACATGTCACTCTAATTTCCTGGCAGGAAGAAGAATTAACCAAAGTCTCAGCCACCCACCGGGAACCAGTATAGGTCCTGAACCAATATTTTGGATTTGCGTACAGCTCACAAAACACTAGTTGAATAATGGAGCTCAGGGCCAGAGCAATTCACAAACTGTCAGAGTAACAATGGAAAACTCTCATGCAAAAATCTGTTGAGGGAAGACAACGAAGCAGACTTGAAAGCAAGGCAGAATAGCAGGAAACAGATTTCAAGAGGTACGTTGGAATCGCCTGTAAAGCACAGGAAGAGGGGCACAACTTCGAAAATGACGCACTGGGCCAAAAAGGGAGTATACATTTTCCCCTGAATATATTCAGGAGAAAACCCATATGCCCTTTTTGGCCAAGCAAGCACGCGGGCAATGCAAATCTGCACTACAAAGAAGTATCACTTACCTCCGGTCAAAAGGGACATCCACAAAATGTGTAAAAACCAGAAAGGCAAGACAGGCCCTGGAGAACAGGGAGCATTGTTATGCTGATGGGCGGGATGTAAATTGCCAACTGCCTCACTGGAGGAGTGCATTGTGTTCCCTAAAACAAGTATACAACAGAGCTACAGAGCCAAGGGCACTTCCAGTCTAAAGAATATACCTTGGGAAAACTGAAAATCAATAAGACAGAGCCGCCCCCAAATTTAGGGCTGCACTGCTTACAAGCACCTCAACTTGGGTACAGCTTAAATATCCCAGGAAATATAAAAATGGTTCAAAACCTTTTGGTATATAGGTACGATGGAATATCCCTCAGACATGAAATCAATGTCAAAAGACCAGGAGTAGCAAAGTGAGTGGATTCAGGTACGATGATTCTAAGTGAAATAAGTCATACAGAAAAAGAAATTTATCATAAGATATCACTTATGAAGTTCCTGTAAACATGGCTACACATGAACTGAGTTAAGAAAGAGAACAGAGTCTCACATTTAGAAAACACTCTTTTGCCTGCTTAAGGGGGAAGGAGAGGTGGGGTGATGCATAAAACCAGAGTTTGATATAAGCACAGGTACCGTTTGTAAAACCAACTTTAGAATAGACAAACCTACACCTTCCTCAGTGAAAGGGACTCAAAACCGCATATTACGCGCAGAGGAATAGATCTGACTAGTAAGAATCTTAAAACCTATGTATTGATATGTCTCCGTAAGGGAATCAAGTGTGTCTAGACTGGCATAAACATGGCAGCGCGAATCAGCTCAAACCCACTATAAAAAGGAATTTCAAAAACACAACTGAAAAACAGGGAAATTCTTTACAATTCCTTCAGGGTCTCTGAAGAAACCTGGAATGACCCTATCTACAATGACAGCTGGATGTGGCCTAAGGCTGGACACTTGGGACTGAGAGGATTGGTGAGATTGGGTGAGCAAATGCAGACCCTTTAAAGCAATAATGCATGGTCCCCATTCCATGGGTCGCAACTCTCCAGGTTGAAGGGAATATTACTACAGCTATAACATGTACGGGAACCCTAGAGAATGGACACACTGTGAATACAAAAGGTTTCTAAAACTCAACGAATAGTCCCTCTCCTGGTGCTCCGGTTTGACTTTCCAACTGCTTTACTATCAATCTTCCAACTTGGAGAGACAGCCCCTTTAAGCTCCTTGTTCGCACAGGTTGCCAATTTGCCAGAGGATGGAAGGAAAAAGGGAGAACCAATGAGAGACTAGCTGTTAGGCATTTGGACGGGGATATGACACTCTAAATTCCCGGCAGGAAGAAGAATTAACCACAGTCTCAGCCACACACCGGGAACCAGTATAGGTCCTGAACTAAAATTTTGGACTTGCGTACAGCTCACAAAAAACGAGTTGAAAAATGGAGCTCAGGGGCACAGCAATTCACAAATTGGCAGAGTAATAAAGGACAACTGTCATCCAAAAATCTGTTGAGGGAAGGCAACGAGGCGGACATGAAAGCGAGGCAGAATAGCAGGAAACAGACTTCAAGAGGTATGTTGGAATCGCATTTAAAGCACAGGAAGAGGGGCACAACTTCGACAATGACGCAGTTGGCCAAAAAGGGCGTATGCGTTTTCTCCGGAATATATTCAGGAGAAAACGCATACGCACTTTTTGGCCAAGCAAGCAAGCGGGCAATGCAAATCTGCACTACAAAGAAGTATCACTTCCCACCGGTCAAAAGGGACATCCACAAAATGTGTAAAAACCGGAAAGGCAAGAAAGGCCCTGGAGAACAGGGAGCCTTATTATGCTGATGGGCGGGATGTAAATTGCCAACTGCCTCACTGGAGGAGTGCATTGCGTTCCCTAAAACAAGTAAACAACAGAGCTACAGAGCCAAGGGCACTTCCAGTCTCGGGAATATACCTTGGGAAAACTGAAAATCAATAAGACAGAGCCACCCCCATATTTAGGGCTGCACTGCTTACAAGAACCTAAACTTGGGTACAACTTAAATATCCCAGGAAATATAAAAATGTTTCTAAAAAATGTGGTACTTATGTACGATGGAATATCCCTCAGCCATGAAATCAAAGTCATAAGACCAGTAGCAGCAAAGTGAGTGGATTCAGGTACGATGATTCTAAGTGAAATAAGTCACACAGAAAAAGAAATTTATCATAAGATATCACTTATGAAGATCCTGTAAACATGGCTACACATGAACTGAGTTAGGAAAGAGAACAGAGTCTCACATTTAGAAAACACTCTTATGCCTGCTTAAGGGGGAAGGAGAGGTGGGGTGATGCATAAAACCAGAGTTTGATATAAGCACAGGTACCGTTTCTAAAACCTACTGTGGATTAGACAAGACCAACACCTTCCTCAGTGAAAGGGACTCAAAACCCCATATTTCCCACAGAGGAATAGATCTGACTAGTAAGAATCTTACAACCTATGTATTGATATGTCTCTGTAAGGGAATCAAGTGTGTCTAGACTGGCATAAACATGGCAGCGAGAATCAGCTCAAACCCACTATAAAAATGAATTTCACAAACAAAACCAAAAAAGAGGGAAATTCTTTACATTTCCTCAGGGTCTCTGATGAAACATGGAATGACCCTATCTACAATGACAGCTGGATGTGGCATAAGGCTGGACACTTGGGACTGAGAGGATTGGTGTGATTGGGTGAGCAAATGCAGACCCGTTAAAGCAATAATGCATGGCCCCCATTCCATGGGTCCCAACTCTCCAGTTTGAAGGGAATATTACTGCAGCTATAACATGTACGGGAAACCTAGAGAATGGACACACTGTGAATACAAAAGGTTTCTAAAACTCAATGAATAGTCCCTCTCCTGGTGCTCTGGTTTGACATTCCAACTGCTTTACTACCAATCTCTCAACTTGTAGAGACAGCCCCTTTAACCTCCTGGTTCGCACAGGTTGCCAAATTGGAAGAGGAAGGAAGGGAAGAGGGAGAACCAATGAGAGACTAGTTGTTAGGCATTTGGACGGGCACATGTCACTCTAATTTCCTGGCAGGAAGAAGAATTAACCAAAGTCTCAGCCACCCACCGGGAACCAGTATAGGTCCTGAACCAATATTTTGGACTTGCGTACAGCTCACAAAACACTAGTTGAATAATGGAGCTCAGGGGCAGAGCAATTCACAAACTGTCAGAGTAACAATGGAAAACTCTCATGCAAAAATCTGTTGAGGGAAGACAACGAGGCAGACTTGAAAGCAAGGCAGAATAGCAGGAAACAGATTTCAAGAGGTACGTTGGAATCGCCTGTAAAGCACAGGAAGAGGGGCACAACTTCGAAAATGACGCACTGGGCCAAAAAGGGAGTATACATTTTCCCCTGAATATATTCAGGAGAAAACCCATATGCCCTTTTTGGCCAAGCAAGCACGCGGGCAATGCAAATCTGCACTACAAAGAAGTATCACTTACCTCCGGTCAAAAGGGACATCCACAAAATGTGTAAAAACCAGAAAGGCAAGACAGGCCCTGGAGAACAGGGAGCATTGTTATGCTGATGGGCGGGATGTAAATTGCCAACTGCCTCACTGGAGGAGTGCATTGTGTTCCCTAAAACAAGTATACAACAGAGCTACAGAGCCAAGGGCACTTCCAGTCTACGGAATATACCTTGGGAAAACTGAAAATCAATAAGACAGAGCCGCCCCCAAATTTAGGGCTGCACTGCTTACAAGCACCTCAACTTGGGTACAGCTTAAATATCCCAGGAAATATAAAAATGGTTCAAAACCTTTTGGTATATAGGTACGATGGAATATCCCTCAGACATGAAATCAATGTCAAAAGACCAGGAGTAGCAAAGTGAGTGGATTCAGGTACGATGATTCTAAGTGAAATAAGTCACACAGAAAAAGAAATTTATCATAAGATATCAGTTATGAAGATCCTGTAAACATGGCTACACATGAAGTGAGTTAGGAAATAGAACAGAGTCTCACATTTAGAAAACACTCTTATGCCTGCTTAAGGGGAAAGGAGAGGTGGGGTGATGCATAAAACCAGAGTTTGATATAAGCACAGGTACCATTTCTAAAACCAACTGTGGAATAGAAAAGACCTACACATTCCTCAGTGAAAGGGACTCAAAACCCCATATTTCCCGCAGAGGAATAGATCTGACTAGTAAGAATCTTAAAACCTATGTATTGATATGTCTCTGTAAGGGAATCAAGTGTGTCTAGACTGGCATAAACATGGCAGCGAGAATCAGCTCAAACCCACTATAAAAAGGAATTTCAAAAACAAAACCAAAAAACAGGGAAATTCTTTACATTTCCTTCAGGGTCTCTGATGAAACCTGGAATGACCCTATCTACAATGACAGCTGGATTTGGCATAAGGCTGGACACTTGGGACTGAGAGGATTGGTGAGATTGGGTGAGCAAATGCAGACCCTTTAAAGCAAAAATGCATGGCCCCCATTCCATGGTTCCCAACTCTCCATGTTGAAGGGAATATTACTACAGCTATAACATGTACGGGAAACCTAGAGAATGGACACACTGTGTATACAAAAGGATTCTAAAACTCAAAGAGTAGTCCCTCTCCTGATGCTCCTGTTTGACTTTCCAACTGCTTTACTATCAATCTCCCAACTTGGAGCGACAACCCCTTTAACCTCCTGGTTCGCACAGGTTGCCAATTTGGCAGAGGAAGGAAGTGAAAAGGGAGAACCAATGAGAGAGTAGCTGTTAGGCATTTGGACGGGCACATGTCACTCTAATTTCCCGGCAGGAAGAAGAATTAACCAGAGTCTCAGCCACCAACCGGGAACCAGTATAGGTCCTGAACCAAAATTTTGGACTTGCGTACAGCTCACAAAAAACGAGTTGAATAATGGAGCTCAGGGGCACAGCAATTCACAAACTGGCAGAGTAATAAAGGACAACTATCGTCCAAAAATCTGTTGAGGGAAGGCAACTAGGCGGACTTGAAAGCAAGGCAGAATAGCAGGAAACAGATTTCAAGAGGTACGTTGGAATCGCCTTTAAAAAACAGGAAGAGGGGCACAACTTCGACAATGACGCACTTGGCCAAAATGGGCGTATGCGTTTTCTCCTGAATATATTCAGGAGAAAACACATACGCCCTTTTTGGCCAAGCAAGCAAGCGGGCAATGCAAATCTGCAGTACAAAGAAGTATCACTTCCCACCGGTTAAAAGGGACATCCACAAAATGTGTAAAAACCAGAAAGGCAAATCAGGCCCTGGAGAACAGGGAGCATTGTTATGCTGACGGGCGGGATGTAAATTGCCAACTGTCTCACTGGAGGAGTGCATTGCGTTCCCTAAAACAAGTAAACAACAGAGCTACAGAGCCAAGGGCACTTCCAGTCTAGGGAATATATCTTAGGAAAACTGAAAATCAATAAGACAGAGCCACCCCCAAATTTAGGGCTGCTCTGGTACAAGAACCTCAACTTGGGTACACCTTAAATATCCCAGGAAATATAAAAATGGTTCAAAAAATTGTGGTATTTATGTACGATGGAATATCCCTCAGCCATGAAATCAATGTCATAAGACCAGGGGCAGCAAAGTGAGTGGATTCTGGTACGATGATTCTAAGTGAAATAAGTCACACAGAAAAAGAAACTTATCCTAAGATATCACTTAAGAAGATCCTGTAAACATGGCTACACATGAACTGAGTTAGGAAAGAGAACAGAGACTCACATTTAGAAAACACTCTTATGCCTGCTTAAGGGGAAAGGAGAGGTGGGGTGATGCATAAAACCAGAGTTTGATATAAGCACAGGTACCATTTCTAAAACCAACTGTGGAATAGACAAGACCTACACCTTCGTCAGTGAAAGGGACTCAAAACCCCATATTTCTTGCAGAGGAATAGATCTGACTAGTAAGAATCTTAAAACCTATATATTGATATGTCTCTGTAAGGGAATCAAGTGTGTCTAGACTGGCATAAACATGGCAGCGAGAATCAGCTCAAACCCACTATAAAAAGGAATTTCAAAAACAAAACCAAAAAACAGGGAAATTCTTTACATTTCCTTCAGGGTCTCTGATGAATCCTGGAATGACCCTATCTAAAATGACAGCTGGATGTGGCATAAGGCTGGACACTTGGGACTGAGAGGATTGGTGAGATTTGGTGAGCAAATGCAGACCCTTTAAAGCAAAAATGCATGGACCCCATTCCATGGGTCCCTACTCTCCATGTTGAAGGGAATATTACTACAGCTATAACATGTACGGGAAACCTAGAGAATGGACACAATGTGAATACAAAAGGTGTCTAAAACTCAACGAATAGTCCCTCTCCTGGTGCTCCGGTTTGACTTTACAAATGCTTTACAATCAATCTCCCAACTTGGAGAGACAGCCCCTTTAACCTCCTGGTTCGCACACGTTGCCAATTTCGCAGAGGATGGAAGGGAAGAGGGAGAAACTATGAGAGTGTAGCTATTAGGCATTTGGATGGGCGCATGTCACTGTAATTTCCCGGCAGGAAGAAGAATTAACCAGAGTCTCAGCCACCCACCGGGAAACATTATAGGTTCTGAACCAAAATTTTGAACTTGCGTACAGCTCACAAAAAACGAGTTGAAAAATGGAGCTCAGGAGCACAGCAATTCACAAACTGGCAGAGTAATAAAGGACAACTATCGTCCAAAAATCTGTTGAGGGAAGGCAACGAGGCGGACTTGAAAGCGGGGCAGAATAGCAGGAAACAGATTTCAAGAGGTACGTAGGAATCGCCTTTGAAGCACAAGAAGAGGGGCACAACTTCGACAATGACACACTTGGCCTAAAAGGGCGTATGCGTTTTCTCCTGAATATATTCAGGAGAAAACGCATACGCCCTTTTTGGCCAAGCAAGCAAGCGGGCAATGCAAATCTGCACTACAAAGAAGTATCACTTCCCACCGGTCCAAAGGGACATCCACAAAATGTGTAAAAACGGGAAAGGCAAGACAGGCCCTGGAGAACAAGTAGCCTTGTTATGCTGAACGGCGGGATGTAAACTGCCAACTGCCTCACTGGATGAGTTCATTGCGTTCCATAAAACATGTAAACAACAGAGCTACAGAGCCAAGGGCACTTCCAGTCTAGGGAATATACCTTGGGAAAACTGAAAATCAATAAGACAGAGCCACCCCCAAATTTAGGGGTGCACTGCTTACAAGAACCTCAACTTCGGTACACCTTAAATATCCCAGGAAATATAAAAATGGTTCAAAAAATTGTGGTATTTATGCACGATGGAATATCCCTCAGCCATGAAATCAATGTCATAAGACCAGGAGCAGCAAAGTGAGTGGATTCAGGTACGATGATTCTAAGTGAAATAAGTCACACAGAAAAAGAAACTTATCATAAGATATCACTTATGAAGATCCTGTAAACATGGCTACACATGAACTGAGTTAGGAAAGGGAACAGAGTCTCACATTTAGAAAACACTCTTATGCCTGATTAAGGGGAAAGGAGAGGTGGGGTGATGCATAAAACCAGAGTTTGATATAAGCACAGGTACCATTTGTAAAACCAACTGTGGAATAGACAAGACCTACACCTTCCTCAGTGAAAGGGACTCAAAACCCCATATTGCCCGCAGAGGAATAGATCTGACTAGTAAGAATCTTAAAACCTATGTATTGATATGTCTCTTTAAGGGAATCAAGTGTGTCTAGACTGGCATAAACATGGCAGTGAGAATCAGCTCAAACCCACTATAAAAAGGAATTTCAAAAAGAAAACCAAAAAACAGGGAAATTCTTTACAATTCCTTCAGGGTCTCTAATGAAACCTGGAATGACCCTATCTACAATGACAGCTGGATTTGGCATAAGGCTGGACACTTGGGACTGAGAGGATTGGTGAGATTGGGTGAGCAATTGCAGACCCTTTAAAGCAAAAATGCATGGCCCCCATTCCATGGGTCCCAACTCTCCATGTTGTAGGGAATATTACTACAGCTATAACATGTACGGGAAACCTAGAGAATGGACACACTGTGTATACAAAAGGTTTCTAAAACTCAAAGAGTAGTCCCTCTCCTGGTGCTCCGGTTTGACTTTACAAATGCTTTACAATCAATCTCCCAACTTGGAGAGACAGCCCCTTTAACCTCCTGGTTCGCACACGTTGCCAATTTCGCAGAGGATGGAAGGGAAGAGGGAGAACCTATGAGAGTGTAGCTATTAGGCATTTGGATGGGCGCATGTCACTCTAATTTCCCGGCAGGAAGAAGAATTAACCAGAGTCTCAGCCACCCACCGGGAACCATTATAGTTTCTGAACCAAAATTTTGGACTTGCGTACAGCTCACAAAAAACGAGTTGAAAAATGGAGCTCAGGGGCACAGCAATTCACAAACTGGCAGAGTAATAAAGGACAACTATCGTCCAAAAATCTGTTGAGGGAAGGCAACGAGGCGGAATTGAAAGCGGGGCAGAATAGCAGGAAGCCGATTTCAAGTGGTACGTAGGAATCGCCTTTGAAGCACAAGAAGAGGGGCACAACTTCGACTATGACACACTTGGCCTAAAAGGGCGTATGCGTTTTCTCCTGAATATATTCAGGAGAAAACGCATACGCCCTTTTTGGCCAAGCAAGCAAGCGGGCAATGCAAATCTGCACTACAAAGAAGTATCACTTCCCACCGGTCAAAAGGGACATCCACAAAATGTGTAAAAACCAGAAAGGCAAGACAGGCCCTGGAGAACAGGATTCTTGATTTGCTGATGGGCGGGATGTAAATTGCCATATGCCTCACTGGAGGAGTGCATTGTGTTCCCTAAAACAAGTAAACAACAGAGATACAGAGCCAAGGGCATTTCCAGTCTATGGTATATACCTTGGTAAAACTGAAAATAAATATGAGAGAGCCATCCCCAATTCCAGGGCTGCACTGATTACAAGAACCTCAACTTGGATACACCTTAAATATCCCAGGAAATATAAAAAATGGTTCAGAAAATTGTGGTACTTATGTACGATGGAATATCCCTCAACCATGAAATCAATGTCATAAGACCAGAAGCAGCAAAGTGAGTGGATTAAGGTACAATGATTGTAAGTGAAATAAGTCACACAGAAAAAGAAACTTATCATAAGATATCACTTATGAAGATCCTGTAAACATGGCTACACATGAACTGATTTAGGAAAGAGAACAGAGTCTCACATTTAGAAAACACACTTATGTCTGCTTAAGATGGAAGGAGAGGTGGTGTGATGCATAAAACCAGAGTTTGATATAAGCACAGTTACCGTTCCAAAAACCAACTATGGAATAGACAAGACCTACACCTTCATCAGTGAAAGGGACTAAAAATACGATATTTCCCGCAGAGGAATAGAACTCACTAGTAAGAATCTTAAAACCTATGTATCGACATGTCTCCATAAGGGAATCAAGTGTGTCTAGAATGGCATAAACATGGCAGCGAGAATCAGCTCAAACCCACTATAAAAAGGAATTTCAAAAAGAAATCAAAAAAACAGGGAAATCCTGTACAATTCCTTCAGGGTCTCTGACGAAACCTGGAATGACACTATCTACAATGACAGCAAGATATGGCATAAGGCTGGACACTTGGGACTGAGAGGATTGGTGAGATTGGTTGAGCAAATGCAAACACTTTAAAGCAATAATGCATGGACCCCATGCCAAGTGTCCAAATTCTCCAGGTTGAAGGGAATATTACTACAGCTATAACATGTTCGGGAAACCCAGAGAATGGACACACTGTGAATACGAATGGTTTCTAAAACTCAACGAATAGTCCCTCTCCTGGTGCTCCGGTTTGACTTTCCAACTGCTTTACTATCAATCTCCCATATTGCAGAGACAGCCCCTTTAAGCTCCTGGTTCGCACAGGTTGCCAATTTGGCAGTGGATGAAAGGGAAGAGGGAGAACCAATGAGAGAGTAGCTGTTAGGCATTTGGACGGACACATGTCACTCTAATTTCCCAGTAGGAGAAGAATTAACAAAAGTCTCAGCCATCCACCGGGAACCAGTATAGGTCCTGAACCAAAATTTTGGACTGGCATTCAGCTCACAAAAAACGAGTTGAAAAATCGAGCTCAGGGGCACAGAAATTCACAAACTGGCAGAGTAATAAAGGACAACTATCATCAAAAACTCTGGTGAGGAAAGGCTACAAGGCCGACTTGAAAGCGAGGCTGAATAGCAGGAAACAGATTTCAAGAGGAACGTAGGAATCGCGTGTAAAGCACAGGAAGAGGGGCACAACCTCGACAATGATGCACTTGGTGAAAAAGGGCGTATGCGTTTTCTACAGAATATATTCAGGAGAAAACGCATACGCCCTTCTTGGAGAAGCAAGCAAGCCTGCAATGACAATCTGCACTACAAAGAAGTATCTCTTCCCACCGGTCACAAGTGAATTCCACAAAGTGTATAAAAACCAGAAAGGCAAGACAGGACCTGGAGAACAGGAGCCTTGATTTGCTGATGGGCGGGATGTAAATTGCCAACTGCCTCACAGGAGGAGTGAATTGTGTTCCGTAAAACAAGTAAACAACAGAGCTACAGAGCCTAGGGCATTTCCAGTCTAGGGAATATACCTTGGGAAATATGAAAATCAATAAGTCAGAGCCATCCACAAATTCAGGGCTACACTGCTTACAAGAACCTCAACTTGGGTACACCTTAAATATCCCAGGACATATGAAAATGGTTCAAAAAATTGTGGTACTTATGTAGGATAGAATATCCATCAGCCATGAAATCAATGTCATAAGACCAGGAGCAGCAAAGTGAGTGGATTCAGGTACGATGATTCTGAGTGAAATAAGTCACACATAAAAAGAATCTTATCATAAGATATCACTTATGAAGATCCTGTAAACATGGCTACACATGAACTGATTTAGGAAAGAGAACAGAGTCTCACAGTTAGAAAACACTCTTATTTCTGCTTAAGGTGGAAGGAGAGGTGGGGTGATGCATAAAACCAGAGTTTGATATAAGCACAGGTACGGTTCCAAAAACCAACGATGGAATAGACAAGACCTACACCTTCCTCAGTGAAAGGGACTCAAAACCCAATATTTCCCACAGAGGAATACATCTCACTAGTAAGAATCTTAAAACCTATGTATTGGTATGTCTCCATAAGGGAATCAAGTGTGTCTAGACTGTCATAAACATGGCAGCGAGAATCATCTAAAACACACTAAAAAAGGAATTTCAAAAACAAATCAAAAAAACAGTGAAATCCTTTACAATTCCTTAAGGGTCTCTGACGAAACCTGGAATGACCCTATCTACAATGACAGCTGGATGTGGCATAAGGCTATACACTTGGGACGGAGAGGATTGGTGAGATTGGGTGAGCAAATGCAGACCCTTTAAAGCAATAATGCATTGCCCCCATTCCATGGGTTCAAACTCTCCAGGTTGAAGGGAATATTACTACAGCTATAACATGTACGGGAAACCTAGAGAATGGACACACTGTGAATACGAAAGGATTCTAAAACTCAACGAATAGTCCTACTCCTGGTGCTCTGGTTTGATTTTCCAACTGCTTTACTATCAATCTCCCAACTTGGAGAGACAGCCCCTTTAAGCTCCTGGTTCGCATGGGTTGCCAATTTGGCAGAGGATGAAAAGGATGAGGAAGAACCAATGAGAGAGTAGGTGTTAGGCATTTGGACGGGCATGTGTCACTCTAATTTCTCGGCAGGAAGAAGAATTAACCAAAGTCTCAGCCACCCACCGGGAACCAGTATAGGTCCGGATCCAAAATTTTGGACTTGCATTCAGCTCACATAAAACGAGTTTTAAAATGGAGCTCAGGGGCACAGCAATTCACAAACTGGCAGAATAATAAAGGACAACTATCTCCCAAAAGTCTGCTGAGGGAAGGCAACGAGGCCGAATTGAAAGCTAGGCAGAATAGCAGGAAACAGATTTGAAGAGTTACGTAGGAATCGCCTGTAAAGCACAGGAAGAGGGGCACAACTTCGACAATGATGCACTTGGCCAAAAAGTGCGTATGCGTTTTCCCCTGAATATATTCAAGAGAAAACGCATACGCCAATTTTGGCCAAGCAAGAAGCGGGCAATTCAAATCAGCATTACAAAGAAGTATCTCTTCCCACCGGTCAAAAGGGACATCCACAAAATGCGTAAAATCCAGAAAGGGAAGACAGGCCCTGGAGAACAGGAGCCTTGTTATGCTGATGGGCGGGATATAAATTGCCAACTGCCTCACTGAAGGAGTGCATTATGATCCCTAAAACAAGTAAACAACAGAGCTACAGAGCCACGGGCATTTCCAGTCTAGCGAATATACTTTGGAAAACTGAAAATCAATATGACAGAGCCACCCCCAAATTCAGGGCTGCACTGCTTACAAGAACCTCAACTTCGGTACACCTTAATTATCCCAAGAAATTTAAAAATGGTTCAAAAAATTGTAGTACTTACGTACGATGGAATATCCCTCAGCCATGAAATCAATGTCATAAGACCAGAGGCAGCAAAGTGAGTGGATTCAGGTACGATGATTCTAAGTGAAATAAGTCACACAGAAAAAGAAACTTCTCATAAGATATCACTTATGAAGATCCTGTAAACATGGCTACACATGAACTGAGTTAGGAAAGAGAACAGAGTCTCACATTTAGAAAACACTCTTATGCCTGCTTAAGGGGAAAGGAGAGGTTGGGTGACAGATAAAACCAGAGTTTGATATAAGCACATGTACCATTTCTATAACCAACTGTGGAATAGACAAGACCTACACCTTCCTCAGTGAAAGGGACTCAAAACCCCATATTTCCCGCAGAGGAATAGATCTGACTAGTAAGAATCTTAAAACCTATGTATTGATATGTCTCTGTAAGGGAATCAAGTGTGTCTAGACTGGCATAAACATGGCAGCTAGAATCAGCTCAAACCCACTATAAAAAGGAATTTCAAAAACAAAACCAAAAAACATGGAAATTATTTACATTTCCTTCAGGGTCTCTGATGAAACCTGGAATGACCCTATCTACAATGACAGCTGGATGTGGCATAAGGCTGGACACTTGGGACTGAGAGGATTGGTGAGATTGGGTGAGGAAACGCAGACCCTTAAAAGCAAAAATGCATGGCCCCCATTCCATGGGTCCCAACTCTCCATTTTGTAGGGAATATTACTACAGCTATAACATGTACGGGAAACCTAGAGAATGGACACACTCTGAATACAAATGGTTTCTAAATCTCAAAGAGTTGTCCCACTCCTGGTGCTCCAGTTTGACTTTCCAACTGCTTTACTATCAATCTCCCATCTTGGAGAGACAGACCGTTTAACCTCCTGGTTCGCACAGGTTGCCAATTTGGCAGAGGATGGAAGGGAAGAGGGAGAACCAATGAGAGAGTAGCTGTTAGGCATTCGGACAGGCACATGTCACTCTAATTTCCCGGCAGGAAGAAGAAATAACCAGAGTCTCAGCCACCCACCGGGAACCAGTATAGGTCCAGAACCAAAATTTTGGACTTGCGTACAGCTCACAAAAAACGAGTTGAATAATGGAGCTCAGGGGCACAGCAATTCACAAACTGGCAGAGTAATAAAGGACAACTATCGTCCAAAAACCTGTTGAGGGAAGGCAACGATGTGGACTTGAAAGCGAGGCAGAATAGAAGGAAACAGATTTCAAGAGGTACGTTGGAATTGCCTTTAAAGCACAGGAAGAGGGGCACAACTTCGACAATGACGCAGTTGGCGAAAAAGTGCGTATGCGTTCTCTCCTGAATATATTCAGGAGAAAACGAATACGCCCTTTTTGGCCAAGCAAGCAAGCGGGAAATGCAAATCTGCACTACAAAGAAGTATCACTTCCCACCGGTCAAAAAGGGCATCCACAAAATGTGTAAAAACCAGAAAGGCAAGACAGGCCCTGGAGAACAGGGAGCCATGTTATGCTGATGGGCGGGATGTAAATTGCCAACTGCCTCACTGGAGGAGGGCATTGCGTTCCCTAAAACTAGTAAACAACAGAGCTACAGAGCCAATGGCACATCCAGTCTAGGGAATATACCTTGGGAAATCTGAAAATCAATAAGACAGAGCCACCCCCAAATTTAGGGCTGCACTGCTTACAAGAAACACAACTTGGGTACACCTTAAATATCCCAGGAAATATAAAAATGTTTCAAAAAACTGTGGTATTTATGTACGATGGAATATCCCTCAGCCATGAAATCAATGTCAGAAGACCACGAGCAGCAAAGTGAGTGGATTCAGGAACGATGTTTCTAAGTGATATAAGTCACACAGAAAAAGAAACTTATCATAAGATATCACTTATGAAGATCCTGTAAACATGGCTACACATGAACTGAGTTAGGAAAGAGAACAGTCTCACATTTAGAAAACACTCTTATGCCTGCTTAAGGGGAAAGGAGAGGTGGGGTGATGCATAAAACCAGAGTTTGACATAAGCACAGGTACCATTTCTAAAACCTACTGTGGAATAGACAAGACCTACACCTTCCTCAGTGAAAGGGACTCAAAACCCCATATTTCCCGCAGAGGAATAGAACTGACTAGTAAGAATCTTAAAACCTATGTATTGATATGACTCTGTAAGGGAATCAAGGGTGTCTAGACTGGCATAAACATGGCAGCGAGAATCAGCTCAAACCCACTATAAAAAGGAATTTCAAAAAAAAATCCAAAAAACAGGGAAATTCTTTCCATTTCCTTCAGTGTCTCTGATGAAACCTGGAATGACCCTATCTACAATGACAGCTGGATGTGGCATAAGGCTGGACACTTGGGACTGAGAGGATTGGTGAGATTGGGTGAGCAAATGCAGACCCTTTAAAGCAAAAATGCATGGCCCCCATTCTATGGGTCCCAACTCTCCATGTTGAAGGGAATATTACTACAGCTATAACATGTACGGGAAACCTAGAGAATGGACACACTGTGAATACAAAAGGTTTCTAAAACTCACCGAATTGTCCCTCTCCTGGTGCTCCGGTTTGACTTTCCAACTGCTTTACTATCAATCTCCCAAATTGGAGAGACAGCCCCTTTAAGCTCCTGGTTCGCACAGGTTGCCAATTTGGCAGAGGATGGAAGGGAAGAGGGAGAACCAATGAGAGAGTAGCTGTTAGGCATTTGGACGGGCACATGTCACTCTAATTTCCCGGCAGGAAGAAGAATTAACTAGAGTCTCAGCCACCCACCTGGAACCAGTATAGATCCTGAACCAAAATTTTGGACTTGCGTACAGCTCACAAAAAATTAGTTGAAAAATGGAGCTCAGGGGCACAGCAATTCTCAAAGAGGCAGAGTAATAAAGGACAACTATCGTCCAAAAATCTGTTGAGGGAAGGCAACGAGGCGGACTTGAAAGCGAGGCAGAAGAGCAGGAAACAGATTTCAAGAGGTACGTTGGAATCGCCTTTAAAGCACAGGAAGAGGGGCACAACTTCGACAATGAAGCACTTGGCCAAAAAGGGCGTATGCGTTTTTTCCTGAATATATTCAGGAGAAAACGCATACACCCTTTTTGGCCAAGCTAGGAAGCGGGCAATACAAATCTGCACTACAAAGAAGTATAACTTCCCACCGGTCAAAAGGGACATCCACTGATGTGTAAAAACCAGAAAGGCAAGACAGGCCCTGGAGAACAGGGAGCCTTGTTATGCTGATGGGCGGGATGTAAATTGCCAACTGCCTCACTGGAGGAGTGCATTGCGTTCCTAAAACAAGTAAACAACAGAGCTACAGAGCAAAGGGCACTTCCAGTCTAGGGAATATAACTTGGGAAAACTGAAAATCAATAAGACAGAGCCACCCCAAATTTAGGGCTCCACTGCTTACAAGAACATCAAACTGGGTACACCTTAAATATCCCAGGAAATATAAAAATGGTTTAAAAAACTGTGGTATTTATGTACGATGGATTATCCCTCAGCCATGAAATCAATGTCGTAATACCAGGAGCAGCAGAGTGAGTGGATTCAGGTACGATGATTTTAAGTGAAATAAGTCACACGGAAAAAGAAACTTATCATAAGATATCACTTAGGAAGATCCTGTAAACATGGCTACACATGAACTGAGTTAGGAAAGAGAACAGAGTCTCATATTTAGAAAACACTCTTATGCCTGCTTAAGGGTGAAGGAGAGGTGGTGTGATGCATAAAACCAGAGTTTGACATAAGCACAGGTACCATTTCTAAAACCAACTTTGGAATAGACAAGACCTACACCTTCCTCAGTGAAAGGGACTCAAAACCCCATATTGCCCGCAGAGGTATAGATCTGACTAGTAAGAATCTTAAAACATATGTATTGATATATCTCTGTAAGGGAATCAAGTGTGTCTAGACTGGCATAAACATGGCAGTGAGAATCAGCTCAAACCCACTGTAAAAAGGAATTTCGAAAACAAAACCAAAAAACAGGGAAATTCTTTACAATTCCTTCAGGGTCTCTAATGAAACCTGGAATGACCCTATCTACAATCACAGCTGGATGTGGTATAAGGCTGGACACTTGGGACTGAGAGGATTGGTGAGATTGGGTGAGCAAATGCAAACCCTTTAAAGCAAAAATGCATGGACCCCATTCCATGGGTCCCAACTCTCCAGGTTGAAGGGAATATTACTACAGCTATAACATGTATGGGAAACCTAGAGAATGGACACACTTAATACAAAAGTTTTCTAAAACTCACCGAATTGTCCCTCTCCTTGTGCTCCGGTTTGACTTTCCAACTGCTTTACTATCAATCTCCCAAATTGGAGAGACAGCCCCTTTAAGCTCCTGGTTCGCACAGGTTGCCAATTTGGCAGAGGATGGAAGGGAAGAGGGAGAACCAATGAGAGAGTAGCTGTTAGGCATTTGGACGGGCACATGTCACTCTAATTTCCCGGCAGGAAGAAGAATTAACCAGAGTCTCAGCCACCCACCGGGAACCAGTAAAGGTCCTGAACCAAAATTTTGGACTTGCCTACAGCTCACAAAAAATGAGTTGAAAAATGGACCTCAGGGGCACAGCAATTCTCAAACTGGCAGAGTAATAAAGGACAATTATCGTCCAAATATCTGTTGAGGGAAGGCAACAAGGCGGACTTGAAAGCGAGGCAGAATAGCAGGAAACAGATTTCAAGAGGTACGTTGGAATGGCCTTTAAAGCACAGGAAAAGGGGCACAACTTCGACAATGACGCACTTGGCCAAAAAGGGCTTATGCGTTTTTTCCTGAATATATTCAGGAGAAAAGGCATACACCCTTTTTGGCCAAGCTAGCAAGCGGGCAATACAAATCTGCACCACAAAGTAGTATCACTTCCCACCGGTCAAAAGGGACATCCACAGATGTGTAAAAATCAGAAAGCAAGACAGGCCCTGGAGAACAGGGAGCCTTGTTATGCTGATGAGCGGGATGTAAATTGCCAACTGCCTCACTGGAGGAGAGCATTGTGCTCCTAAAACAAGTAAACAACAGAGCTACAGAGCCAAGGGCACTTCCAGTCTAGGGAATATAACTTGGGAAATCTGAAAATCAATAAGACAGAGCCACCCCCAAATTTAGGGCCGCACTGCTTACAAGAACCTCAACTTGGGTACACCTTAAATATCCCAGGAAATATAAAAATGGTTCAAAAAACTGTGGTATTTATGTACGATGGATTATCCCTCAGCCATGAAATCAATGTCATAAGACCAGGAGCAGCAAAGTGAGTGGATACAGGTACGATGATTTTAAGTGAAATAAGTCACACAGAAAAAGAAACTTATCATAAGATATCACTTAGGAAGATCCTGTAAACATGGCTACACATGAACTGAGTTAGGAAAGAGAACAGAGTCTCACATTTAGAAAACACTCTTATGCCTGCTTAAGGGGGAATGAGAGGTGGGGTGATGCATAAAACCAGAGTTTAACATAAGCACAGGTACCATTTCTAAAACCAACTGTGGAATAGACAAGACCTACACCTTCCTCAGTGAAAGGGACTCAAAACCCCATATTGCCCGCAGAGGTATAGATCTGACTAGTAAGAATCTTAAAACCTATGTATTGATATATCTCTGTAAGGGAATCAAGTGTGTCTAGACTGGCATAAACATGGCAGCGAGAATCAGCTCAAACACACTATAAAAAGGAATTTCAAAAACAAAACCAAAAAACAGGGAAATTCTTTACAATTCCTTCAGGGTCTCTGATGAAACCTGGAACGACCATATCTACAATGACAGCTGGATGTGGTATAAGGCTGGATACTTGGGACTGAGAGGATTGGTGAGATTGGGTGAGCAAATGCAGACCCTTTAAAGCAAAAATGCATGGCCCCCATTCCATGGGTCGCAACTCTCCTGGTTGAAGGGAATATAACTACAGCTATAACATGTATGGGAAACCTAGAGAATGGACACACTGTGAATACAAAAGGTTTCTAAATCTCAACGAATAGTCCCTCTCCTGGTGCTCCGGTTTGACATTCCAACTGATTTACTATCAATCTCCCAAATTGGAGAGAGAGCCCCTTTAAGATCCTGGTTCGCACAGGTTGCCAATTTTGCAGAGGATGGAAAGGAATAGGGAGAACCAATGAGAGCGTAGCTGTTAGGCATTTGAACGGGCACATGTCACTCTAATTTCCCGGCAGGAAGAAGAATTAACCACAGTCTCAGCCACCCACCGGGAACCAGTAAAGTTCCTGAACCAAAATTTTGGACTTGCGTACAGCTCACAAAAAATGTGTTGAAAAATGGAGCTCAGGGGCACAGCAATTCTCAAACTGGCAGAGTATTAAAGGACAACTATCGTCAAAAAATCTGTTGAGGGAAGGCAACGAGGCGGACTTGAAAGCGAGGCAGAATAGCAGGAAACAGATTTCAAGAGGTACATTGGAAGCGCCTTTAAAGCACAGGAAGAGGGGCACAACTTCGACAATGACGCACTTGGCCCAAAAGGGCGTATGCGTTTTTTCCTGAATATATTCAGGAGAATACGCATACACCCTTTTTCGCCAAGCTAGCAAACGGGCAATACAAATCTGCACTACAAAGAAGTATCACTTCCACCGGTCAAAAGGGACATCCACAGATGTGTAAAAACCAGAAACCCAAGACAGGCCCTGGAGAACAGGGAGCCTTGTTATGCTGAGGGGCGGGATGTAAATTGCCAACTGCCTCACTGGAGGAGTGCATTGCGTTCCTAAAACAAGTAAACAACAGAGCTACAGAGCCAAGGGCACTTCCAGTCTAGGGAATATACCTTGGGAAAACTGAAAATCAATAAGACAGAGCCACCCCCAAATATAGGGCAGCACTGCTTACAAGAACCTCAACTTGGGTACACCTTAAATATCCCATGAAATATAAAAATGGTTCAAAAAATTGTGGTATTTATGTACGATGGAATATCCCTCAGCCATGAAACCAATGTCATAAGACCAGGAGCAACAAAGTGATTGGATTCAGGTACGATGATTCTAAGTGAAATAAGTCACAGAGAAAAAGAAACTTATCATAAGATATCACTTATGAAGGTCCTGTAAACATGGCTACACATGAAGTGAGTTAGGAAAGAGAACAGAGTCTCACATTTAGAAAACACTCTTAAGCCTGCTTAAGGGGAAAGGAGAGGTGGGGTGATGCATAAAACCAGAGTTGATATAAGTACAGGTACCATTTCTAAAACCAACTTTGGAATAGACAAGACCTACACCTTCCTCAGTGAAAGGGACTCAAAACCCCATATTTCCCAAAGAGGAATAGATCTGACTAGTAAGAATCTTAAAACCTATGTATTGATATGTCTCTGTAAGGGAATCAAGTGTGTCTAGACTGGCATAAACATGGCAGCGAGAATAAGCTCAAACCCACTATAAAAAGGAATTTCAAAAACAAAACCAAAAAACAGGGAAATTCTTTACATTTCCTTCAGGGTCTCTGATGAATCCTGGAATGACCCAATCTACAATGACAGCTGGATGTCGTATAAGGCTAGACACTTGGGACTGAGAGGATTGGTGAGATTGGGTGAGCAAATGCAGACCCTTTAAAGCAAAAATGCATGGCCCCCATTCCATGGGTCCCAACTCTCCATGTTGAAGGGAATATTACTACAGCTATAACATGTACGGGAACCTAGAGAATGGACACACTGTGAATACAAAATGTTTCTAAAACTCAACGAATAGTCCCTCTCCTGGTGCTCCGGTTTGACATTCCAACTGATTTACTATCAATCTCCCAATTTGGACAGACAGCCCCTTTAACCTCCTGGTTCGCACAGGTTGCCAATTTGGCAGAGGATGGAAGGGAAGAGGGAGAACCAATGAGAGAGTAGCTGTTAGGCATTTGGACGGGCACATGTCACTCTAATTTCCCGGCAGGAAGAAGAATTAACCAGAGTCTCAGCCACCCACCGGGAACCAGTAAAGGTCCTGAACCAAAATTTTGGACTTGCGTAAAGCTCACAAAAAACGAGTTGAAAAATGGAGCTCAGGGGCACAGCAATTCACAAAATGGCAGAGTAATAAAGAACAACTATCGTCCAAAAATCTGTTGAGGGAAGGCAACGAGGCGGACTTGAAAGCGAGGCAGAATAGCAGGAAACAGATTTCAAGAGGTACGTTGGAATCGCCATTAAAGCACAGGAAGAGGGGCACAACTTCGACAATGATGCACTTGGCCAAAAAGGGCGTATGCGTTTTCTCCTGAATATATTCAAGGGGAAACACATACGCCCTTTTTGGCCAAGCAAGCAAGCGGGCAATGCAAATCTGCACTACAAAGAAGTATCACTTCCCACCGGTCAAAAGGGACATCCACAAAATGTGTAAAAACTAGAAAGGCAAGACAGGCCCTGGAGAACAGGGAGCCTTGTTATGCTGATTGGCGGGATGTAAATTGCCTACTGCCTCACTGGAGGAGTGCATTGCATTCCCTAAAACAAGTAAACAACAGAGCTACAGAGCCAAGGGCACTTCCAGTCAAGGGAATATAACTTGGGAAAACTGAAAATCAATAAGACAGAGCCACACAAAAATTTAGGGCTGCACTGCTTACAAGAACCTCAACTTGGGTACACATTTAATATCCCAGGAAATATAAAAATGGTTCTAAAAATTGTGGTATTTATGTACGATGGAATATCCCTCAGCCATAAAATCAAAGTCATAAGACCAGGAGCAGCAAAGTGAGTGGATTCAGGTACGATGATTCTAAGTGAAATTAGTCACACAGAAAAAGAAACTTATCATAAGATATCACTTATGAATATCCTGTAAACATGACTACACATGAACTGAGTTAGGAAAGAGAAGAGAGTCTCACATTTAGAAAACACTCTTATGCCTGCTTAAGGGGGAAGGAGAGGTGGGGTGATGCATAAAACCAGAGTTTGATATAAGCACAGGTACCATTTCTAAAACCAAATTTGGAATAAACAAGAACTACACCTTCCTCAGTGAAAGGGACTCAAAACCCCATATTTCCCGCAGAGGAATAGATCTGACTAGTAAGAATCTTAAAACCTATGTATTCATATATCTCTGTAAGGGAATCAAGTGTGTCTAGACGGGCATAAACATGGCAGCGAGAATCAGCTCAAATCCACTATAAAAAGGAATTTCAAAAACAAAACCAAAAAACAGGGAAATTCTTTACAATTCCTTCAGGGTCTCTGAAGAAACCTGGAATGACCCTATCTACAATGACAGCTGGATGTGTTATAAGGCTGGGCACTAGGGACTGAGAGGTTTGGTGATATTGGGTGAGTAATTGCAGACCCTTTAAAGCAAAAATGCATGGCCCCCATTCCATGGGTCCCAACTCTCCATGTTGAAGGGAATATTACTACAGCTATAACATGTACGGGAACATAGAGAATGGACACACTGTGAATACAAAAGGTTTCTAAAACTCAACGAATAGTCCCTCTCCTGGTGCTTCGGTTTGACTTTCCAACTGCTTTATTATCAATTTCCCAAATTGGAGAGATAGCCCCTTTAAGTTCCTGGTTCGCCCAGGTTGCCAATTTGGCAGAGGATGGAAGGGAAGAGGGAGAACCAATGAGAGAGTAGCTGTTAGGTATTTGGACGGGCACATGTCACTCTAATTTCCCGGCAGGAAGAAGAATTAAACAAAGTCTCAGCCACCCATTGGGAACCAGTATAGGTCCTGAACCAAAATTTTGGACTTGCGTACAGCTCACAAAAAACGAGTTGAAAAATTGAGCTCAGGGGCACAGCAATTCACAAACCGGCAGAGTAATAAAGGACAACTATCGTCCAAAAATCGGTTGAGGGAAGGCAACGAGGTGGACTTGAAAGCGAGGCAGAATAGCAGGAAACAGATTTCAGGAGGTACGTTGTAATCGCCTTTAAAGCACAGGAAGAGGGGCACAACTTCGACAATGACACACTTGGCCAAAAAGGGCGTATGCGTTTTCTCCTGAATATATTCAGGAGAAAACACATACGACCTTTTTGGCCAAGCAAGCAAGCGGACAATGCAAATCTGCACTACAAAGACGTATCACTTCCCACCGGTGAAAAGGGACATCCACAAATGTGTAAAAACCAGAAAGGCAAGACAGGCCCTGGAGAACAGGGAGCCTTGTTATGCTGATGGGCGGGATGTAAATTGCCAACTGCCTCACTGGAGGAGTGCATTGCGTTTCCTAAAACAAGTAAACAACAGAGCTACAGAGCCAAGGGCTCTTCCAGTCTAGGGAATATACCTTGGGAAAACTGAAAATCAATAGGACACAGCCACCCCTAAATTTAGGGCTGCACTGCTTACAAGAACCTCAACTTGGGTACACCTTAAATATCCCAGGAAATATAAAAGTGTTTCAAGAAATTGTGGTACTTACGTACGATGGAATATGCCTCAGAAACGAAATCAATCTCATTAGACCAGGAGCAGCAAAGTGAGTGGATTCAGGTACGATGATGCTAAGTGAAATAAGTCTCACAGAAAAAGAAATTTATCATAAGATATCACCTATGAAAATCCTGTAAACATGGCTACACATGAACTGAGTAAAGAAAGAGAACAGAGTCTCACATTTAGAAAACACTGTTATGCCTGCTTAAGGGGGAAGGAGAGGTGGGGTGATGCATAAAACCAGAGTTTGATATAAGCACAGGTTCCATTTGTAAAACCAACTGTGGAATAGAGAAGACCTACACCTTCCTCAGTGAAAGGGACTCAAAACACCATATTTCCCGCAGAGGAATAGATCTGACTAGTAAGAATCTTAAAACCTATGTATTGATATGTCTCTGTAAGGGAATCAAGTGTGTCTAGACTGGCATAAACATGGCAGCGAGAATCAGCTCAAACACACTATAAAAAGGAATTTCTAAAACAAAACCAAAAGACAGGGAAATTCTTTACAATTCTTTCAGGGTCTCTGATGAAACCTGGAATGACCCAATCTACAATAACAGCTGGATGTGGTATAAGGCTGGACACCTGGGGCTGAGAGGATTGGTGAGATTGGGTGAGCAAATGCAGACCCTTTAAAGCAAAAATGCATGGCCCCAATTCCATGTGTCCCAACTCTCCATGTTGAAGGGACTATTACTACAGCTATAACATGAAAGAGAAACCTATAGAATGGACTCATTGTGAATACAAAAGTTTCTAAAACTCAACGAATAGTCCCTCTCCTGGTGCTCCATTTTGACTTTCCAACTGCTTTACTATCAATCTCCCAACCTGGAGAGACAGCCCCTTTAACCTCCTCGTTCGCACAGGTTGCCTATTTTGCAGAGGATAGAAGGGAAGAGGGAGAACCAATGAGAGAGTAGCTGTTAGACATTTGGACGGGCACATGTCACTCTAATTTCCCGGCAGGAAGAAGAATTAACCAAAGTCTCAGCCACCCACCGGGTACCAGTATAGATCCTGAACCAGAATTTTGGACATGCATACAGCTCACAAAAAACGAGTTGAAAAATGGAGCTCAGGGGCACAGCAATTCACAAACTGTCAGAGTAATAAAGGACAACTATCGTCCAAAAATCTGTTGAGGGAAGGCAACGAGGCGGACTTGAATGCGAGGCAGCATAGCAGGAAACAGATTTCAAGAGGTACGTTGGAATCGCCTTTAAAGCACAGGAAGAGGGGCACAACTTCGACATTGATGCACTTGGCCAAAAAGGGCATTAGCGTTTTCTCCTGAATATATTCAGAAGAAGTCGCATACGCCCTTTTTGGCCAAGCAATCAATCGGGCAATGCAAATCTGCACTACAAAAAGTATCACTTCCCACCGGTCAAAAGGGACATCTACAAAATGTATAAAAACCAGAAACGCAAGACAGGCCCTGGAGAACAGGGATCCTTGTTATGTTGATGGGCGGGATGTAAATTGCCAACTGCCTCAAAGGTGGAGTGCATTGCGTTCCGTAAACAAGTAACCAACAGAGCTACAGAGCCAAGGGCACATCCAGTGTAGAGAATATACCTTGGGAATACTGAAAATCAATAAGACAGAGCCACCCCCAAATTTAGGGCTGCACTGCTTACAAGAACCTCAACTTGGGTACACCTTAAATATCCCAGGAAATATATAAAAGGGTTCAAAAATTGTGGTACTTATGTACGATGGAATATCCCTCAGCCATGAAATCAATGTCATAAGACCAGGAGCTGCAAAGTGAGTGGATTCAGGTACGAAGATTCTAAGTGAAATAAGTCACACAGAAAAAGAAACTTATCATAAGATATCACTTATGAAGATCCTGAAAACATGGCTACACATGAACTGAGTTCGGAAAGTGAAGAGAGTCTCACATTTAGAAAACACTCTTATGCCTACTTAAGGTTGAAGGAGAGGTGGGGTGATGCATAAAACCAGAGTTTGATATAAGCACAGGTACCGTTTCTAAAACCAACTATGGTATAGACAAGACCTACACCTTCCTCAGGGAAAGGGACTCAAAACCCTATATTTCCCGCAGAGGAATAAATCTGACTAGTAAGAAATTTAAAACCTATGTATTGATATGTCTCTGTAAGGGAATCAAGTGTGTCTAGACTGGCATAAACATGGCAGCGTGAATCAGCTCAAACACACTATAAAAAGGAATTTGAAAAAACAAACCAAAAAACAGGGAAATTCTTTACATTTCCTTCAGGGTCTCTGATGAAACCTGGAATGACCCTATCTACAATGACAGCTGGATGTGGCATAAGGCTGGACATTTGGGACTGAGAGGATTGGTGAGATTGGGTGAGCAAATGCAGACCCTTTAAAGCAAAAATGCATGGCCCCCATTCCATGGGTCCCTAATTTCCAGGTTAAAGGGAATATAACTACAGCTATAACATGTACGGGAAACCTAGAGAATGGACACACTTGAATACAAAAGGTTTCTAAAACTCAACGCGTAGTCCCTCTCCTGGTGCTCTGGTTTGTCTTTCCAACTGATTTACTATCAATCTCCCAACTTGGAGAGACAGCCCCTTTAACGTCCTGGTTCACACAGGTTGCCAATTTGGCAGAGGATGGAAGGGAAGAGGGAGAAACAATGAGGGAGTAGCTGTTAGGCATTTGGTCGGGCACATGGCACTCTAATTTCCCGGCCGGAAGAAGAATTAACCAGAGTCTCAGCCACCCACCGGGAACCAGTATAGGTCCTGAACCAAAATTTTGGACTTGCGTACAGCTCACAAAAAACGAGTTGGAAAATGGAGCTCAGGGGCACAGCAATTCACAAACTGGCAGAGTAATAAAGGACAACTATCGTCCAAAAATCTGTTGAGGGAAGGCAACCATGTGGACTTGAATGCGAGGCAGAATAGAAGGAAACAGATTTCAAGAGGTACGTAGGAATCGCCTTTAAAGCACAGGAAGAGGGGCACAACTTCGACAATGACGCACTTAGCCAAAAAGGGCGTATGCGTTTTCTTCTGAATATATTCAGGAGAAAACGCATACACCCTTTTTGACCAAGCAAGCAAGCGGGCAATGCAAATCTGCACTACCAAGAAGTATCACTTCCCACCGGTCAAAAGGGACATCCACAAATATGTAAAAACCAGAAAGGCAAGACAGGCCCTGGAGAACAGGGAGCCTTGTTATGCTGATGGGCGGGATGTAAATTGCCAACTGCCTCACTGGAGGAGTGTATTGCGTTCCCTAAAACAAGTAAACAACAGAGCTACAGAGCCAAGGGCACATCCAGTCTAGGGAATATACCTTGGGAAAACTGAAAATCAATAAGACAGAGCCACCCCAAAATTTAGGCTGCACTGCTTACAAGAACCTCAACTTGGGTACACCTTAAATATCCCAGGAAATATAAAAATGGTTCAAAAATCTGTGGTATTTATGTACGATGGAATATCCCTCAGCCATGAAATCCATGTCATAAGACCAGGAGCAGCAAAGTGAGTGGATTCAGGTACGATGATTCTAAGTGAAATAAGTCACACAGAAAAAGAAACTTATCATAAGATATCACTTATGAAGATCCTGTAAACATGGCTACACATGAACTGAGTTAGGAAAGGGAACAGAGTCTCACATTTAGAAATAACTCTTATGCCTGCTTAAGGGGAAAGGAGAGGTGGGGTGATGCATAAAACCAGAGTTTGATATAAGCACAGGTACCATTTCTAAAACCATCTGTGGAATAGACAAGACCTACACCTTCCTCAGTGAAAGTGACTCAAAACCCCATATTTCCTGCAGAGGAATAGATCTGACTAGTAAGAATCTTAAAACCTATGTATTGATATGTCTCTGTAAGGGAATCAAGTGTGTCTAGACTGGCATAAACATGGCAGCGAGAATCAGCTCAAACCCACTATAAAAAGGAATTTCAAAAACAAAACCAAAAAACAGGGAAATTGTTGACATTTCCTTCAGGGTCTCTGATGAATCCTGGAATGACCCTATCTACAATGACAGCTGGATGTGGCATAAGGCTGGACACTTGGGACTGAGAGGATTGGTGAGATTGGGTGAGCAAATGCAGACCCTTTAAAGCAAAAATGCATGGCCCCCATTCCATGGGTCCCAACTCTCCAAGTTGAAGGGAATATTACTATAGCTATAACATGTACGGGAAACCTAGAGAATGGACACACTGTGAATACAAAATGTTTCTAAAACTCAACGAGTAGTCCCTCTCCTGGTGCTCCGGTTTGACTTTCCAACTGATTTACTATCAATCTCCCAACTTGGAGAGACAATCCCTTTAACCTCCTGGTTCGCACAGATTGCCAATTTGGCAGAGGATGGACGGGAGAGGGAGAACCAATGAGATAGTAGCTGTTAGACATTTGGACGGGCACAAGTCACTCTAATTCCCCGGCAGGAAGAAGAATTAACCAGAGTCTCAGCCAACCACCGGGAACCAGTATAGGTCCTGAACCAAAATTTTGGACTTGCGTACAGCTCACAAAAAACGAGTTGAAAAATGGAGCTCAGGGGCACAGCAATTCACAAACTGTCAGAGCAATAAAGGACAACTGTCGTCCAAAAATTTGTTGAGGGAAGGCAACGAGGCCGACTTGAAAGCGAGGCAGAATAGCAGGAAACAGATTTCAAGAGGTACGTTGGAATCGCCTTTAAAGCACAGAAGAGGGGCACAACTTGGACAATGACGCACTTGGCCAAAAAGGGCGTATGCGTTTTCTCCTGAATATATTCAGGAGAAAACGCATACGCCCTTTTTGGCCAAGCAAGCAAGCGGGCAATGCAAATCTGCACTACAAAGAAGTATCACTTCCCAGCGGGCCAAAGGGACATCCACAAAATGTGTAAAAACCAGAAAGGCAAGACAGGCCGTGGAGAACAGGGAGCATTGTTACGCTGATGGGCGGGACGTAAATTGCCAACTGCCTCACTGGAGGAGTGCATTGCGTTCCCTAAAACAAGTAAACAACAGAGCTACAGAGCCAAGGGCACTTCCAGTCTAGGGAATATACCTTGGGATAACTGAAAATCAATAAGACAGAACAACCACCAAATTTTGGGCTGCACTGCTTACAAGAACCTCAACTTGGGTACACCTTAAATATCCCAGAAATATAAAAATGGTTCAAAAATCTGTGGTATTTCTGTACGATGGAATATCCCTCAGCCATGAAACCAATGCCATAAGACCAGGAGCAGCAAAGTGAGTGGATTCAGGTACGATGATTCTAAGTGAAATAAGTCACACAGAAAAATAAACTTATCATAAGATATCACTTATGAAGATCCTGTAAACATGGCTACACATGAACTGAGTTAGGAAAGAGAACAGAGTCTCACATTTAGAAAACACTCTTATGCCTGCTTAAGGGGAAAGGAGAGGTGGGGTGATGCATAAAACCAGACTTTGATATAAGCACAGGTACCATTTCCAAAACCAACTGTGGAATAGACAAGACCTACACCTTCCTCAGTGAAAGGGACTCAAAACCCCATATTTCCCGCAGAGGAATAGATCTGACTAGTAAGAATCTTAAAACCTATGTATTGATATGTCTCTGTAAGGGAATCAAGTGTGTCTAGACTGGCATAAACATGGCAGCGAGAATCAGCTCAAACCCACTATAAAAAGGAATTTCAAAAACAAAACCAAAAAATAGGGAAATTCTTTACATTTCCTTCAGGGTCTCTGATGAAACCTGGAATGACCCTATCTACAATGACAGCTGGATGTGGCATAAGGCTGTACACTTCGGACTGAGAGGATTGGTGAGATTGGGTGAGCAAATGCAGACACTTTAAAGCAAAAATGCATGGCCCCCATTCCATGGGTCCCAACTCTCTATGTTGAAGGGAATATTACTACAGCTATAACATGTACGGGAAACCTAGAGAATGGACACACTGTGAATACAAAAGGTTTCTAAAACTCAACGAGAAGTCCCTCTCCTGGTGCTCCGGTTTGACATTCCAACTGCTTTACTATCAATCTCCCAACGTGGAGAGACAGCCCCTTTAACCTCCTGGTTCGCACAGATTGCCAATTTGGCAGAGGATGGAAGGGAAGAGGGAGAACCAATGAGAGAGTAGCTGTTAGACATTTGGACGGGCACATGTCACTCTAATTCCCTGGCAGGAAGAAGAATTAACCAGAGTCTCAGCCACCCACCGGGAACCAGTATAGGTCCTGAACCAAAATTTTGGACTTGCGTACAGCTCACAAAATACGAGTTGAAAAATGGAGCACAGGGGCACAACAATTCACAAACTGGCAGAGTAATAAAGGACAACTATCGTCCAAAAATCTGTTGAGGGAAGGCAACGAGGCGGACTTGAAAGCGAGGCAGAATAGCAGGAAACAGATTTCAAGAGGTACGTTGGAATCGCCTTTAAAGCACAGGAAGAGGGGCACAACTTCAACAATGACACACTTGGCCAAAAAGGTCGTATGCGTTTTCTCCTGAATATATTCAGGAGAAAACGCATACGCCCTTTTTGGAAAAGCAAGCCAACCAGCAATGCAAATCTGCACTACAAAGAAATATCACTTCCCACCGGTCAAAAGGGACATCCACAAAATGTGTAAAAACCAGAAAGGCAAGACAGGCCCTGGAGAACAGGGAGCCTTGTTATGCTGATGGGCGGGATGTAAATTGCAAACTGCCTCACTGGAGGAGTGCATTGCGTTCCCTAAAACAAGTAAACAACAGAGCTACAGAGCCAAGGGCACTTCCAGTCTAGGGAATATACCTTGGGAAAACTGAAAATCAATAAGACAGAGCCACCCCCAAATTTAGGGCTGCACTGCTTACAAGAACCTCAACATGGGTACACCTTAAATATCCCAGGAAATATAAAAATGGATCAAAAAACTGTGGTATTTAAGTACGATGGAATATCCCTCAGCCATGAAATCAATGTCATAAGACCAGGAGCAGCAAAGTGAGTGGATTCAGGTACGATGATTCTAAGTTAAATAAGTCACACTGAAAAAGAAACTTATCATAAGATATCACTTATGAAGATCCTGTAAACATGGCTACACATGAACTGAGTTAGGAAAGAGAACAGAGTCTCACATTTAGAAAACACTCTTATGCCTGCTTAAGGGGAAAGTAGAGGTGGGGTGATGCATAAAACCAGAGTTTGATATAAGCACAGGTACCATTTCTAAAACCAACTGTGGAATAGACAAGACCTACACCTTCGTCAGTGAAAGGGACTCAAAACCACATATTTCCCGCAAAGGAATAGATCTGACTAGTAAGAATCTTAAAACCTATGTATTGATATGTCTCTGTAAGGGAATCAAGTGTGTCTAGACTGGCATAAACATGGCAGCGAGAATCAGCTCAAACCCACTATAAAAAGGAATTTCAAAAACAAAACCAAAAAAAAGGGAAATTCTTTACATTTCGTACAGGGTCTCTGATGAAACCTGGAATGACCGTATCTACAATGACAGCTGGATGTGGCATAAGGCTGGACACTTGGGACTGAGAGGATTGGTGAGATTGGGTGAGCAAATGCATACCCTTTAAAGCAAAAATGCATGGCCCCCATTCCATGGGTCCCAACTCTCCAGGTGGAAGGGAATATTACTACAGCTATAACATGCACGGGAAACCTAGAGAATGGACACACTGTGAATACAAAAGGTTTCTGAAACTCAACGAGTAGTCCCTCTCCTGGTGCTCCTGTTTGACTTTCCAGCTGGTTTACTATCATTCTCCCAGCTTGGAGAGACAACCCCTTTAACCTCCTGGTTCGCACAGGTTGCCAATTTGGCAGAGGATGGAAGGGAAGAGGGAGAACCAATGACAGAGTAGCTGTTAGGCATTTGGACGGGCACATGTCACTCTAATTCCCCGGAAGGAAGAAGAATTAACCAGAGTCTCAGCCACCCACCGGGAACCAGTATAGGTACTGAACCAAAATTTTGGACTTGCGTACAGCTCACAAAAAACGAGTTGAAAAATGGAGCTCAGGGGCACAGCAATTCACAAACTGGCAGATTAAAACAGGACAACTGTCGTCCAAAAATCTGTTGAGGGAAGGCAACGAGGCGGACTTGAAACCGAGCCAGAATAGCACGAAACAGATTTCAAGAGGTACGTTGGAATCGCCTTTAAAGCACAGGAAGTGGGGCACAACTTCGACAATGACACACATGGCCAAAAAGGGCGTATGCGTTTTCTCCCCGAGAAAACGCATACGTCCTTTTTGGCCAAGCAAGCAAGCGGGCAATGCAAATCTGCACTACAAGGAAGTATCACTTCCCACCGGTCAAAAGGGATATCCACAAAATGTGTAAAAACCAGAAAGGCAAGGCAGGCCCTGGAGAACAGGGAGCCTTGTTATGCTGATGGGCAGGATGTAAATTGCGAACTGCCTCACTGGAGGAGTGCATTGCATTCCCTAAAACAAGTAAACAACAGAGCTACAGAGCCAAGGGCACTTCCAGTCTAGGGAATATACCTTGGGAAAACTGAAAATCAATAAGACAGAGCCACCCCCAAATTTAGGGCTGCACTGCTTACAAGAACCTCAACTTGGGAACACCTTAAATATCCCAGGAAATATAAAAATGGTTCAAAAACTGTGGTATTTATGTACGATGGAATATCCCTCAGCCATGAAATCAATGTCATAGGACCAGGAGCAGCAAAGTGAGTGGATACAGGTACGATGATTCTAAGTGAAATAAGTCACACAGAAAAAGAAACTTATCATAAGATATCACTTATGAAGATCCTGTAAACATGGCTACACATGAACTGAGTTAGGAAAGGGAACAGAGTCTCACATTTAGAAATAACTCTTATGCCTGCTTAAGGGGAAAGGAGAGGTGGGGTGATGCATAAAACCAGAGTTTGATATAAGCACAGGTACCATTTCTAAAACCAACTGTGGAATAGACAAGACCTACCCCATCCTCAGTGAAAGGGACTCAAAACCCCATATTTCCCGCAGAGGAATAGATCTGACTAGTAAGAATCTTAAAACCTATGTGTTGATATGTCTCTGTAAGGTTATCAAGTGCGTCTAGACTGGCATAAACATGGCAGCGAGAATCAGCTCAAACCCACTATAAAAAGGAATTTCAAAGAAAAAAAAAAAAACAGGGAAATTCTTTACATTTCCTTCAGGCTCTCTGGTGAAACCTGGAATGACCCTATCTACAATGACAACTAGATGTGGCATAAGGCTGGACACTTGGGACTGAGAGGATTGGTGAGATTTTGTGAGGAAATGCAGACCCTTTAAAGCAAAAATGCATGGCCCCCATTCCATGGGTCCCAACTCTCCATGTTGAAGGGAATATTACTACAGATATAACATGTACGGGAAACCTAGAGAATGGACACACTGTGAATACAAAAGGTTTCTAAAACTCAACGAGTAGTCCCTCTCATGGTGCTCCGCTTTGACTTTCCAACTGCTTTAATATCAATTTCCGAAATTGGAGAGACAACCCCTTTAACCTCCTGGTTCGCAAAGGTTGCCAATTTGGCAGAGGATGGAAGGGAAGAGGGAGAACAAATGAGAGAGTAGCTGTTAGACATTTGGACGGGCACATGTCACTCTAATTCCCCGGCAGGAAGAAGAAGTAACCAGAGTCTCAGCCAACCACCGGGAACCAGTATAGGTCCTGAACCAAAATTTTGGAATTGCGTACAGCTCACAAAAAAACGAGTTGAAAAATGGAGATCAGGGGCACAGCAATTCACAAACTGTCAGAGTAATAAAGGACAACTGTCGTCCAAAAATCTGTTGAGTGAAGGCAACGAGGCGGACTTTAAAGCGAGGCAGAATAGCAGGAAACAGATTTCAACAGGTACGTTGGAATCGCCTTTAAAGCACAGGAAGAGGGGCACAACTTCGACAATGACGCACTTGGCCAAAAAGGGCGTATGCGTTTTCTCCTGAATATATTCAGGAGAAAACGCATACGCCCTTTTTGGCCAAACAAGCAAGCGGGCAATGCAAATCTGCACTACAAAGAGGTATCACTTCCCACCGGTCAAAAGGGACATCCACAAAATGTGTAAAAACCAGAAAGGCAAGACAGGCCCTGGAGAACAGGGAGCTTTGTTATGCTGATGGGCGGGAGTTAAATTGCCAACTGCCTCACTGGAGGAGTGCATTGCGTTCCCTAAAAGAAGTAATCAACAGAGCTACAGAGCCCAACGCACATCCTGTCTAGGGAATATAACTTGGGAAAACTGAAAATCAATAAGACAGAGCCACCCCCAAATTTAGGGCTGCACTGCTTACAAGAACCTCAACTTGGGTACATCTTAAATATCCCAGGAAATATAAAAATGGTTCAAAAAACTGTGGTATTTATGTACGTTGGAATATCCCTCAGCCATGAAATCAATGTCATAAGACCAGGAGCAGCAAAGTGAGTGGATTCAGGTACGATGATTCTAAGTGAAATAAGTCACACAGAAAAAGAAACTTATCATAAGATATCACTTATGAAGATCCTGTAAACATGGCTACACATGAACTGAGTTAGGAAAGAGAACAGAGGCTCACATTTAGAAATCACTCTTATGCCTGCTTAAGGGGAAAGGAGAGGTGGGGTGATGCATAAAACCAGAGTTTGATATAAGCACAGGTACCATTTCTAAAACCACCTGTGGAATAGACAAGACCTACACGTTCCTCAGTGAAAGGGACTCAAAACCCCATATTTTCCGCAGAGGAATAGATCTGACTAGTAAGAATCTTAAAACCTATGTATTGATATGTCTCTGTAAGGGAATCAAGTGTGTCTAGACTGGCATAAACATGGCAGCGAGAATCAGCTCAAACCCTCTATAAAAAGGAATTTCAAAAACAAAAACAAAAAACAGGGAAATTCTTTCCATTTCCTTCAGGGTCTCTGATGAAACCTGGAATGACCCTATCTACAATGACAGGTGGAGGTGGCATAAGGCTGGACACTTGGGACTGAGAGGATTGGTGAGATTGGGTGAGCAAATGCAGACCCTTTAAAGCAAAAATGCATGGCCCCCATTCCATGGGTCCCAACACTCCATGTTGAAGGGAATATTACTACAGCTATAACATGTACGGGAAACCTAGAGAATGGACACACGGTGAATACAAAAGGTTTCTAAAAGTCGACGAGTAGTCCCTCTCCTGGTGATCCGGTTTGACTTTCCAACTGATTTACTATCAATCTCCCAACTTGGAGAGACAATCCCTTTAACCTCCTGGTTCGCACAGGTTGCCAATGTGGCAGAGGATGGAAGGGAAGAGGGAGAACCAATGAGAGAGTAGCTGTTAGGCATTTGGACGGGCACATGTCACTGTAATTTCCCGGCAGGAAGAAGAATTAACCAGAGTCACAGCCACCCACCGGGAACCAGTATAGGTCCTGAACCAAAATTTTGGACTTGCGTACAGCTCACAAAAAACGAGTTGAAAAATGGAGCTCAGGGGCACAGCAATTCACAAACTGGCAGAGTAATAAAGGACAACGATCGTCCAAAAGTCTGTTGAGGGAAGGCAGCGAGTAGGACTTGAAAGCGAGGCAGAATAGCAGGAAACAGATTTCAAGAGGTACGTTGGAATCGCCTTTAAAGGACAGGATGAGGGGCACAACTTCGACAATGACGCACTTGGTCAAAAAGGGCGTATGCGTTTTCTCCTGAACATATTCAGGAGAAAACGCATACGCCCTTTTTGGCCAAGCAAGCAAGCGGGCAATGCAAACCTGCACTACAAAGAAGTATCTCTTCCCACCGGTCAAAAGGGACATGCACAAAATCTGTAAAAACCAGAAAGGCAAGACAGGCCCTGGAGAACAGGGAGCCTTGTTATGCTGATGGGCGGGATGTAAATTGCCAACTGCCTCACTGGAGGAGTGCATTGCGTTCCCTAAAACAAGTAAACAACAGAGCTACAGAGCCAAGGGCACTTCCAGTCTAGGGAATATACCTTGGGAAAACTGAAAATCAATAAGACAGAGCCACCCCAAAATTTAGGGCTGCACTGCTTACAAGAACCTCAACTTGGGTACACCTTAAATATCCCAGGAAATATAAAAATGGTTCAAAAAACTGTGGTATTTATGTACGATGGAATATCCCTCAGCCATGAAATCAATGTCATAAGACCAGGAGCAGCAAAGTGAGTGGATTCAGCTACGAAGATTCTAAGTGAAATAAGTCACACAGAAAAAGAAACTTATCATAAGATATCACTTATGAAGATCCTGTAAACATGGCTACACATGAACTGAGTTAGCAAAGAGAACAGAGTCTCACATTTAGAAAACACTCTTATGCCTGCTTAAGGGGAAAGGAGAAGTGGGGTGATGCATAAAACCAGAGTTTGATATAAGCACAGGTACCATTTCTAAAACCAACTGTGAAATAGACAAGACCTACACCTTCCTCATTGAAAGGGACTCAAAACCCCATATTTCCCGCAGAGGAATAGATCTGACTAGTAAGAATCTTAAAACCTATGTATTGATATGTCTCTGTAAGGGAATCAAGTGTGTCTAGACTGGCATAAACATGGCAGCGAGAATCAGCTCAAACCCACTATAAAAATGAATTTCAAAAACAAAACCAAAAAACAGGGAAATTCTTTACATTTCCTTCAGGGTCTCTGATGAAACCTGGAATGAACCTATCTACAATGACAGCTGGATGTGGCATAAGGCTGGACACTTGGGACTGAGAGGATTGTTGAGATTGGGTGAGCAAATGCAGACCCTTTAAAGCAAAATTGCATGGCCCCCATTCCATGGGTCCCAACTCTCCATGTTGAAGGGAATATTACTACAGATATAACATGTTCGGGAAACCTAGAGAATGGACACACTGTGAATACAAAAGGTTTCTAAAGCTCAACGAGTAGTCCCTCACCTGGTGTTCCGGTTTGAATTTCCAACTGCTTTCCTATCAATCTCCCAACTTGGAGAGACAACCCCTTTAACCTCCTCGTTCGCACAGGTTGCCAATTTGGCAGAGGATGGACGGGAAGAGGGAGAACCAATGAGAGAGTAGCTGTTATGCATTTGGACGGGAACATGTCACTAATTTCCCGGCAGGAAGAAGAATTAACCAGAGTCTCAGCCACCCACCGGGAACCAGTATAGGTCCTGAACCAAAATTTTGGACTTGCATACAGCTCACAAAAAACGAGTTGAAAAATGGAGCTCAGGGGCACAGCAATTCACAAACTGGCGTAGTAATAAAGGACAACTATCGTCCAAAAATCTGTTGAGGGAAGGCAACGAGGCGGACTTGAAAGCGAGGCAGAATAGCAGGAAACAGATTTCAAGATATACCTTGGAATCACCTTTAAAGCACAGGAAGTGGGGCACAATTTCGACAATGACACACTTGGCCAAAAATGGCGTATGCGTTTTCTCCTGAATATATTCAGGAGAAAACGCATACGCCCTTTTTGGCGAAGCAAGCAAGCGGGTAATTCAAATCTGCACTACAAAGAAGTATCACTTCCCACCGGTCAAAAGGGACATCCACAAAATGTGTAAACACAGAAAGGCAAGACAGGCCCTGGAGAACAGGGAGCCTTGTTATGCTGATGGGCGGGATGTAAATTGCCAACTGCCTCACTGGAGGAGTGCATTGTGTTCCCTAAATGAAGTAATCAACAGAGCTACAGAGCCAAGGGCACATCCCGTCTAGGGAATATACCTTTAGATAACTGAAAATCAATAAGACAGAGCCACCCCCAAATTTACGGCTGCACTGCTTACAAGAACCTCAACATGGGTACACCTTAAATATCCCAGGAATTATAAAAATGGTTCAAAAAACTGTGGTATTTATGTACGATGGAATATCCCTCAGCCATGAAATCAATGTCATAAGACCAGGAGAAGCAAAGTGAGTGGATTCAGGTACGATGATTCTAAGTGAAATAAGTCACACAGAAAAAGAAACTTATCATAAGATATGACTTATGAAGATCCTGTAAACATGGCTACACATGAACTTAGTTAGGAAAGAGAACAGAGTCTCACATTTAGAAAACACTCTTATGCCTGCTTAAGGGGAAAGGAGAGGTGGGGTGATGCATAAAACCAGAGTTTGATATAAGCACAGGTACCATTTCTAAAACCAACTGTGGAATAGACAAGACCTACACGTTCCTCAGAGAAAGGGACTCAAAACCCCATATTTCCCGCAGAGGAATAGATCTGACTAGTAAGAATCTTAAAACCTATGTATTGATGTGTCTCTGTAAGGGAATCAAGTGTGTCTAGACTTGCATAAACATGGCAGTGAGAATCACCTCAAACCCACTATAAAAAGGAAATTCAAAAACAAAACCAAAAAACAGGGAAATTCTTTACATTTCCTTCAGGGTCTCTGATGAAACCTGGAATGAACCTATCTACAATGACAGCTGGATGTGGCATAAGGCTGGACACTTGGGACTGAGAGGATTGTTGAGATTGGGTGAGCAAATGCAGACCCTTTAAAGCAAAAATGCATGGACCCCATTCCATGGGTCCCAACTCTCCATGTTGAAGGGAATATTACTACAGCTATAACATGTACGGGAAACCTAGAGAATGGACACACTGTGAATACAAAAGGTTTCTAAAACTCAACGAGTAGTCCCTCACCTGTTGTTCCGGGTTGACTTTCCAACTGCTTTCCTATCAATCTCCCAACTTGGAGAGACAACCCCTTTAACCTCCTCGTTCACACAGGTTGCCAATTTGGCAGAGGATGGAAGGGTAGAGGGAGAACCAATGAGAGAGTAGCTGTTAGGCATTTGGACGGGCACATGTCACTATAATTTCCCGGCAGGAAGAAGAATTAACCAGAGTCTCAGCCACCCAGCAGGAACCAGTATAGGTCCTGAACCAAAATTTTGGACTTGTGTACAGCTCACAAAAAAACGAGTTGTAAAATAGAGCTCAGGGGCACAGCATTTCACAAACTAGCAGAGTAATAAAGGACAACTGTCGTCCAAAAATCTGTTGAGGGAAGGCAACGAGGCAGAATTGAAAGCGATGCAGAATAGCAGGAAACAGATTTCAAGAGGTACCTTGGAATCGCCTTTAAAGCACAGGATGAGGGGCACAATTTCGACAATGACGCACTTGGCCAAAAAGGGCGTATGCGTTTTCTCCGGAATATATTCTGGAGAAAACGCATACGCCCTTTTTGGCCAAGCAAGCAAGTGGGCAATGGAAATCTGCACTACAAATAAGTATCACTTCCCACCGGACAAAAGGGACATCTATAAAATGTGTAAAAACCAGAAAGGCAAGACAGGCCCTGGAGAACAGGGAGCCTTGTTATGCTGATGGGAGGGATGTAAATTGCCAACTGCCTCACTGGAGGAGTGCATTGCGTTCCCAAAAAGAAGTAATCAACAGAACTACAGAGCCAAGGGCACATCCTGTCTAGGGAATATAACTTGGGAAAACTGAAAATCAATAAGACAGAGCCACCCCCAAATTTAGGGCTGCACTGCTTACAAGAACCTCAACTTGGGTACACCTTAAATATCCCAGGAAATATAAAAATGGTTCAAAAAACTGTGGTATTTATGTACGATGGAATATCCGTCAGCCATGAAATCAATGTCATAAGACCAGGAGCAGCAAAGTGAGTGGATTCAGGTACGATGATTCTAAGTGAAATAAGTCACACAGAAAAAGAAACTTATCATAAGATATCACTTATGAAGATCCTGTAAACATGGCTACACATGAACTGAGTTAGGAAAGAGAACAGAGTCTCACATTTAGAAAACACTCTTATGCCTGCTTAAGGGGAAAGGAGAGGTGGGGTGATGCATAAAACCAGAGTTTGATATAAGCACAGGTACCATTTCTAAAACCAACTGTGGAATAGACAAGACGTACACCTGCCTCAGTGAAAGGGACTCAAAACCCCATATTTCCCGCAGAGGAATAGATCTGTCTAGTAAGAATATTAAAACCTATGTATTGATATGTCTCTGTAAGGGAATCAAGTGTGTCTAGACTGGAATAACATGGCAGCGAGAATCAGCTCAAACCCACTCTAAAAAGGAATTTCAAAAACAAAGCCAAAAAACAGGGAAATTCTTTACATTTCCTTCAGGGTCTCTGATGAAACCTGGAATGACCCTATCTACAATGACAGCTGGATGTGGCATAAGGCTGGACACTTGGGACTGAGAGGATTGGTGAGATTGGGTGAGCAAATGCAGACCCTTTAAAGCAAAAATGCATGGCCCCCATTCCATGGGTCCCAACTCTCCATGTTGAAGGGAATATTACTACAGCTATAACATGTACGGGAAACCTAGAGAATGGACACACTGTGAATACAAAAGGTTACTAAAACTCAACGAGTAGTCCCTCTCCTGGTGCTCCGGTTTGTCTTTCCAACTGCTTTACTATCAATCTCCCAACTTGGAGAGACAACCCCTTTAACCTCCTCGTTCGCACAGGTTGCCAATTTGGCAGAGGATGGAAGGGAAGAGGGAGAACCAATGAGAGAGTAGCTGTTAGGCATTTGGACGGGAACATGTCACTAATTTCCCGGAAGGAAGAAGAATTAACCAGAGTCTCAGCCACCCACCGGGAACCAGTATAGGTCCTGAACCAAAATTTTGGACTTGCATACAGCTCACAAAAAACAAGTTGAAAAATGGAGCTCAGGGGAAAAGCAATTCACAAACTGGCAGAGTAATAAAGGACAACTATCGTCCAAAAATCTGTTGAGGGGTGGCAACGAGGCGGACTTGAAAGCGAGGCAGAATAGCAGGAACCAGATTTCAAGAGGTACCTTGGAATCGCCTTTAAAGCACAGGAGGAGGGGCACAACTTCGACAATGACGCACTTGGACAAAAAGCGCGTATGCGTTTTCTCCTGAATATATTCAGGAGAAAACGCATACGCCCTTTTTGGCCAAGCAAGCAAGCGGGCAATGCAAATCTGCACTACAAATAAGTATCACTTCCCACCGGTCAAAAGGGACATCTACAAAATGTGTAAAAACTAGAAAGGCAAGACAGGGCCTGGAGAACAGGGAGCCTTGTTATGCTGATGGGCGGGATGTAAATTGCCAACTGCCTCACTGGAGGAGTGCATTGCGTTCCCTAAAAGAAGTAATCAACAGAGCTACAGAGCCAAGGGTATATCCTGTCTAGGGAATATAACTTGGGAAAACTGAAAATCAATAAGACAGAGCCACCCCCAAATTTAGGGCTGCACTGCTTACAAGAACCTCAACTTGGGAACACCTTAAATATCCCAGGAAATATAAAAATGGTTCAAAAACCTGTGGTATTTATGTACGATGGAATATCCCTCAGCCATGAAATCAATGTCATAAGACCAGGAGCAGCAAAGTGAGTGGATTCAGGTACGATGATTCTAAGTGAAATAAGTCACACAGAAAAAGAAACTTATCATATGATATCACTTATGAAGATCCTGTAAACATGGCTACACATGAACTGAGTTAGGAAAGAGAACAGAGTCTCACATTTAGAAAACACTCTTATGCCTGCTTAAGGGGAAAGGAGAGGTGGCGTGATGCATAAAACCAGAGTTTGATATAAGCACAGGTACCATTTCTAAAACCAACTGTGGAATAGACTAGACCTACACCTTCCTCAGAGAAAGGGACTCAAAACCCCATATTTCCCGCAGACGAATAACTCTGACTAGTAAGAATCTTAAAACCTATGTATTGATATGTCTATGTAAGGGAATCAAGTGTGTCTAGACTGGCATAAACATGGCAGCGAGAATCAGCTCAAACCCACTATAAAAAGGAATTTCAAAAACAAAACCAAAAAACAGGGAAATTCTTTCCATTTCCTTCAGGGTCTCTGATGAAACCTGGAATGACCCTATCTACAATGACAGCTGCATGTGGCATAAGGCTGGACACTTGGGATTGAGAGGATTGGTGAGATTGGGTGAGCAAATGCATACCCTTTAAAGCCATAATGCATGGCCCCCATTCCATGGGTCCCAACTCTCCAGGTTGAAGGGCTTATTACTACAGCTATAACATGTACGGGAAACATAGAGAATGGACACACTGTGAATACAAAAGCTTTCTAAAACTCAACGAGTAGTCCCTCTCCTGGTGCTCTGCTTTGACTTTCCAACTGCTTTACTTTCAATCTCCCAACTTGGAGAGCCAGTCCCTTTAACCTCCTGGTTCGCACAGGTTGCCAATTTGGCAGAGGATGGAAGGGAAGAGGGACAACCAATGAGAGAACAGCTGTTAGACATTTGGACGGGCACATGTCACTCTAATTTTCCGGCAGGATGAAGAATTAACCAAAGTCTCAGCCACCCACCAGGAACCAGTAGAGGTCGTGATCCAAAATTTTGTACTTGCTTTCAGTTCACAAAAAACGAGTTGAAAAATGGAGCTCAGGGGCACAGCAATTCACAAACTGGCAGAGTAATAAAGGACAACTATCGTCCAAAAATCTTTGATGGAAGCCAACGAGGCTGTCATGAATGCGAGGCAGAATAGCAGGAAACAGATTTCAAGAGGTACATTGGAATCGCCTTTAAAGTACAGGCAGAGGAGAACTACTTCATCAGTGATGTACTTGTCCAAAAGGGCATATGCGTTTTCTTCAAAATATATTCAAGAAAAAATGCATACGCCCTTTTTGGCCAAGCAAGCAAGCAAGAAATGCAAATCTGCACTACAAGAACGATCACTTCCCACTGGTCAAAAGGGACATCCACCAAATGTGTAAAAACCAGAAAGGCAAGACAGGCCCTGGAGAACAGGGAGTCTTGTTAGGCTAATGGGCAGGATGGAAATTTCTAAATGCCTCTCTGGGGGAGTGCATTGTGTTCCCTAAAACAAATAAAAAACAGAGCAAAGAGCCAATGGCAGTTCCAGTCTAGGGCATATACGTTTGGAAAAATGAAAATCAGTAAGTCAGAGCCACCCCAAAATTTAGGGCTGCACTGCTTACACGAACCTCAACTTGGGTACACCTTAAATGTCCCAGGAAAGAAAAAAAAAATGGTTCAAGAAATTGTGGTACTTACGTACGATTGAATATCCCTTAGCCATGAAATCAATGTCATAAGGCCAGTAGCAGCAAAATGAGTGGATTCATGTACAATGATTCTAAGTGAAATAAGTCACATTGAAAAAGAAACTTATCATAAGATATCACTTACAAAGGTCCTGTAACCATGGCTACACATGAACTGAGTTAGGAAAGATAACAGAGTAACAAATCTTATCATAAGTTATCACTCGTAGGGTGAATGTACACATGGCTACACATGAACTGGATTACAAACACTACAGAGTCACACATTTAGAAAACAATCTTCTGCCTGCTTAACGGGAAAGCCGAGGTGGGGTGATGCATAAAACCACAGTTTTAAATTAACACAGATACCGTTACCTAAACCAAGTATGTAATAGACAACACCTACTCCCCGCACAATGAACTGGACTCAACACCACCTATTCATTGCAGAGGAATATATCTGACTCTAAGAATTTTAAAACATATGTATTCTCATGTCTCCATAAAGAAAGCATATGTGTGTATAATGGCATGAACACAGCACTGAAATTCAGCTAAACCCCCTTATAAAAATAAGTTTCAAAAGCAAAATGCAAAAACCGCGAAACAGAGAGAAATCTTAAAAATTACGTTCAGGGCCTGTGATCCAACCTGGATTGACTACCTTTACACCCACAGCTGGATGAGACATAAGACTGGACACTTGGGGCTGACAAGATTGCTGAGGTTGTGTGAGCAAAACAACGCCACTTAGAGCAATAATGTGTGCTACCCATTCTAGTGGTCCCAACTCTCCCGGTTTAAGGGAATCTTCCTACAGTTAAAACATGCATGGGAAACCCAGTGGATGGTACACTGTGTAATTGGGAAAGTTTTCTAAAAGGTACCTCATTTTTCCTTTCGTCATGCTCGGCTTCACCATTCCATCTGCATTACTAAAAATCTCCCCACTTGGAGTGTCAGTGCCTTTACCCTCCTTTTATGCACAGTTTGCAAATTGTGCAGAGGATGAACAGGAAGAGGGGAAACAAATGAGAGTTTAGCTGTAGGTGTTTGGATGGGCACATATCACTCTACTTTCCCATCAGGAAGAAGCATTAACCAAAGGCTCAGCCTGAAGCCCTGGAACCGGACTAGGGCCTAAAGCCATCCTGCGGTATTGCAGCCAGCTCAAAAATAGGCGGTTTGAAAAATGGATATCAGGGGCACAGCAATTCACAAACTTGCAGAGTTATAAAGGACAACTATCATCCAGAAATATATTGAGGTAAGGCCGTGAAGAGGATTTGAACGCAAGGCAGAATTGAAGGAAACAGATTTCAAGAGGTACATTGGAGTCATCTTTAAAGCACATGAAAAGCGACAGAACTCCAACAATGTTGCCCTTGGCAGGAAAGGGAGTATGTGTATTTTCTTGAATATATTCGGGAAAAAATGCATACGCTCTTTTTGGCCAAGCAAGCCATCAGGCATTGAAAATCCACACTACATAGAAGTGTCCCTTACCTCCAGTCAAAAGGGCCATCCACAAACAGTGTAAAAACCACAAATGCAGGACAGGCCTTGGAGAAAAGGGAGCCTGGTTACACCGATGGACAGGATGTAAATTGCCAACAGCCTCTCTGGAGAACTGTATGTTGTTTTCTAAAACAGAGCTACAGAGCATAGCACACTTCCACTCATGGGCGTGTATTTTGGGAAAACTAAAAATCCGCAACACACAGCCAGCGCAAAGTTTAGGGCTGCTCTGTTTACAAGAACCTCGAATTCGGTACACTTTAAATATCCCAGGAAAGGAAAAAAAATGGATATAGATGTCATGGTACTTATATAGAATGGAATGTCACTCAGACATAAAATCAATGTCATAAGGCCAATAGCAGCATAATGAGTGGCTTTAGGTACGATAATGCTAAGTGAAATGAGCCACAAAGAAACAAAAACTTATTGTAATATATCACTTATAGAGGGAATGTAAACATGGCTACACATGAACTGAATTTCAAAAGAGAACAGAGTTACACATTTAGAAAACACACTTATGCCTCCTTAAGGGGAAAGGTGACGTGGGGTGATGTGTAAAAGCAGAGTTTGAAATTAGCACAGATACCATTCCATATACCAAATATGTAATAGACAAGACCTACTCCTTTCTCAATGAACTGGACACAAAACACCCTATTCACTGAAGAGGAATTTATCTGACTGGTAACAATCTTGAAACCTATGTATTTATATGTCTCCATAATGGAATCAAGTGAATGTAGCTTGGCATAAACACAGATCAATGGAACAGGACAGAAAGCCCAGAGAGAAACCTACATACCTATGGCTATCTCATCTATGACAAAGGAGCTAAGGATATACAATGGAGAAAAGACAGTCTCTTCAGTAATTGGTGCTGGGAAAACTGGACCCCTACACATAAAAGAATGAAATTAGAACACTCCATAACACCATACACAAAAATAAACTCTAAATGGATTAGAGATCTAAATATAAGGCCAGACACTATAAAACACTTAGAGGAAACCATAGGCAGAACACTCTATGACATAAATCACAGCAAGATCCTTTTTGACACACCTTCTAGAGAAATGGAAATAAAAACAGAAATCAACAAATGGGACCTAATGAAACTTAAAAGCTTTTACACGGTACAGGAAAATATAAACAAGATGCAAAAACAACCCTCAGAATGGGAGAAAATATTTTCAAATGAAGCAATTGACAAAGGATTAATCTCCAATCTTTACAAGCACCTCATGTAGCTCAATATCACAAAAACAAACAACCCAATCCAAAAACGGCCAGAAGACCTAAATAGACATTTCTCCAAAGAAGATATACAGATTACCAAGAAACACATGAAAGGATGCTGAACATCACTAATCATTAGAGAAATGCAAATCATAACTATCGTGAGGTATCACCACACAGCAGTCAGAGTGGCAATCATCAAAAAAATCTACAAAACAATAAATGCTGGGGAGGCCTTTATTGGAGAAAAGGGAACACACTTGCACTGTGGGTGGGAATGTAAATTGATATGGGCACTAAGGAGAACAGTACGGAGGTTCCTCTAAATAACTATCAATAGAGGTACCATACGACACAACAATCCAACTACTGGGCATTTGCCTTGCGAAAACCATAATTCAAAAAGAGTTATGTACAAAAAAGTTCATTGCAGCTCTATTTACAATAGCTTGGACATGGAAGCAACCTAAGTGTCCATCGACAGATGAATGGATAAAGAAGATCTGGCACATATATACAATGGAATATTACTCAGCCATAAAAAGAAGCAAAACTGAGTTATTTGTACTGAGGTGGATGGACTTAGAATCTGTCCTACACAGTGAAGTAAGTCAGAAAGTGAAAAACAAATACTGTATGTTAACAGAGATATACGGGATCTAATGAAGAAAAACAAAAAGATTTTGAAGAACCTAGTGGCAGGACAGGATTAAGGACACAGATGTAGAGAAAGGACTTGAGGACACCGGAAGGGGGATGGGTAAGCTGAGACGAAGTGACAGAGTGGCATGGACATAAATACATTACCAAATGTAACACCGATAGCTACTGAGAATCAGCCACATCGACCAGGGAGATCAGCTCGGTGCTTTGTGACCACATAAAGGGGTGGGATATGGAATGTGGGAGGGAGATGCAAGAGGGAGGGGATCTGGTGATATTTGTATATGTATAGATGATTCACTTTGTTATACAGCAGAAACTAACACTCCATTGTAAAACAATTATACTCCAATAAACGTGTAAAAGGAAAAAAAAACGAAAGCCCAGGGATAAACCTACACACCTATGGTCAACTAATCTATGACAAAGGAGGCAAGACTATACAATGGAGATAAGCCAGTCTCTTCAATCATTGGTGCTGGGAAATATGGACAGCTACATGTAAAAGAATGAAATTAGAACACTCCCCAACACCATACATAAAAATATATTCAAAATGGATTAGAGACCTTAATGTAAGACCGGACAGTATAAAATTCTGAGAGGAAAACTTACGAAGGATACTCTGACGTAAATCACAGCAAGATCTTTTTGATCCACCTTCCTATAGTAATGAAATAAAAAAGAAAACTAAACAGATGGGACCTAATGAAATGTAAAAGCTTTTGCAAAGCAAAGGAAACTACAAACAAGACGAAAAGACAACCCTCAGAATGGCAGAACATATTTGCCAATGAATCAATGGACAAATGATTAATCTCCAATATATATAAACAGCTCATGCAGCTCAATATTAATAAAACAAACAACCCCATACAAAAATGGAAGAAGATCTAAATAGACATTTCTTCCAAGAAGACATAGAGATGGCCAGTACGCACATGAAAATCTGCTCAACATCACTAATTATTAGAGAAATGGAAATCGAAACTACAATGAGGTATCACGTCACACCTGTTAGAATGGGCATCATCAGAAAATCTACAAACAACAAATGCTGGAGAGGGTGTGGAGAAAAGGAACCTTCTTCCACTATTGCTGGGAATGTAAATCGATAGAGTCTCTATGGAGAACAGTATGGAGGTTCCTTAAAAAACTAAAAATAGAATTACCATATAATCCAGCAATCCCACTACTGGGCATATACCCAGAGAAAACCATAAATCAAAAAGACACATTCACCACAATGTTCATTGCAGCACTATTTACAATAGCCAGGTAATGAAAGCAACCTAAGTGCCCATAGAGAGATGAATGGATAAAGATGTGGTACATATATACAATGGAATATTACTCAGCCATACATCGGAATGAAATTGGGTCATTTGTAGAGACCTTGATGGATCTAGAGACTGTCATACAGAGTGAAGTAAGTCAGAAAGAGAAAAACAAATATTGTATGTTAATGCATATATGTGGAACCTAGAAAAATGGTACAGATGAACCGGTTTGCAGGGCAGAGATAGAGACACAGATGTAGAGAACAAACATATGGACACCAAGGGGGGAACGCCATGTGAGGGTGGTGGTGGGATGAATTGGGAGACTGAGATTCACATGTGCACACATAAGTATAAAATAGATATCCAGTAAGAACCTGCTGTATAAAAGAAATAAATAAATTTTAAAAAAATTAAAAATAAATAAATAACATTTAATAAAATAAACCAAAAAAACGTTTTTCCCTTCACATAGACGTCTTTATATTAATGCATTATTTCCATGTTTATATCTCCAAATTTAAAAAAAAAGAGGAATAAATAAAATCTACCTTGAACCAAAAAGATAAAAAGAAAAAAAAAAAAAAAAAAAAAAAAAAAAAAAACAGAACCCACCAGTTATACAGAGGAAAATCGTATCAGGGCACTTGCTCCAGTTGTAAAAAAATCTTAAGTTGGTCAGAGGTGGGAAATCGTCTCCCATGCAGTGAGCAGCGCTCCCCCCCCACAAGGAACATCCTCATTGCAAAGCTGGGGGACTGTGTCGAGGCGTCTGTGAGTAAATGTGAGCTGAGCCCCAGTCCTGCTGCAGCTGAACTCTTCCCACCCTTTCCAGGTAAAACAGCTGAATATGTACAAGAACTTGCAAGCCTAGAGGAAGGGCTGTGGAGCCACACCAGCGACAGCACGCAGGCCAACTTGGTGCCTGCTGGCTAGCCAGGATGGTCCTGGCCCCAGATGCTCTTCTGGAAGCTTTCCATTTCCCTACCTGAGATACCCCTCCTGCCACGGCCCCCACTGCTTTTTTACTTCCTCACCTCTGCCTGGGGAGGAATTCCAGCGGCAGGTATGGGTGACACATCCTCTTCTTTAGCAGGTGGTAGCCTGGCAACTCCTGCAGAAAGTCCAGCAGAGCCCCACTCACACTGGGCCACCCACAAAGCCATGGCCCCTCACTCCCTCCCACCACCCCAGCCCCGACACTGCTGACGGGGCAGAGAATATGGCGTCAGGCACAGCTACAGGGGCTCTTGCTGACTGGAGAGGAGTTTATATTGACCTTAACCCAGGCACACCTGGGGAGGGCTGGCAGGCAGTGTCAGGCTGCCCAAATCAGCCAATCCTCACCCCTCAGGGGATCACAGTTGCAGAAAATGAACCTTGCTAAACAGGCCACGGCCAAGGAACAGGTGTGGGCTCTTGAGAGTCAGAATAGACAAGGGGCTTCAGCTGCGGCTTTTTTTTCTCATCATTTTATCTGGTCCATGAGTGGAAAACAACTTCAAGAAGACCCTATACTAATGAGAGGAACCCAGGAGTCAGGGAGAGGAGTGATGGTGGGTGGAGACAGAGGCCTGGTGCCCTGGCTGCAGTGGAAGTGTCTGGAAGACCAGGCTGAGAGAGGCTGCACAGAGTGATAGACAGGGTCACAGACCAGTCAGGGCTGCTGTTTGTTAGTTCAAGTCCTGCTCTGAGGCGTTCTGTGTCAGCTGTGAGCGACAGGTGAGATGGGGGTTCTCTGCAAGTTGGGCTATGTGCACAGTTCTTGTGTGTCCAGCCCTGCTTGGGTACCTGCCCAGGGGAGCTCCGTATCCTGGGAAGGGCCTGGATATGAGAGCCCAATGGGCTGCTGGGTAACTGCACAGGTGAGCTCCATACCCTGGGAGGGACATGACCATGAGGGCCCCGTGGGCTGAGGGGTGGGGTGTGCAGCCCAGGTGAGCTCCATATCCTGGGATTGGCCTGACCACGAGAGTCCCATTGTCTGCTGGAGACCTGGTAAAGGATATCAGGACAGTCAGTGAAGCCACCGAGGATATACATCCAGTAGCTCCTATTTCCTACAACCTGCTGGTCATTCTACCATCCACCAGGCCATGGCATTCTGTATTAGACTTCAATGATGCCTTCTTCTGTATTCCATTCATCTCAGAGTCACAAGGATTTTTGGCTTGTGAGTGGCAGGACACAACATGCAACCAAAGCAATAATGCTGGGCCATCCTTCCCCAGTGGTTCAAAAATACCCACACCATCATTGGGGAAATGTCCTCTAAAGACCTAAAAGTTCTACCTCTGTAAAAGGGAACCCTCCCTCAATATGCAGAGGACATTCTGATCACCAGGCCTACTAAAGACGCCTCTGAACTACCTAGTCAAGAAAGGATAGAAGGTGTCCAAGAAAAAGGCTCAAATATCCCAGGCTAAGGTGACATGCCTGGGCTTCATTGTCACAGATATTCGGAGAAACACATCCCAGTATAGGGAAGAAGCCATTTGCAGCCTTACCTCTTCTAAAACTAGAAGACAGTTTAGGGGTTCCTGGGGAGGCCAAGGTTTTCTGCATCTGGATCCCTAACTACAGTCTAATAGCTGGGCCTCTACATGAAACACTGACACGAAAAGATGATGATCCTTTTGAATAGCATCCAGAAGCAGCCTTTCAAGAATGGAAAGAGCAGTCAATTCAGACCCTTGCCCAGGAACTCCCTAATTTAGCTAAACCCTTGGACCTTTACATACCCAGTCATAGGTTAATCGCCTTGGAGCCTTAGTGCAAAAACTGGGACCACTTGAAATGGAGCAACAAAAGAATGCCCTTCAGGTATGATAAACTATGGTCACCAAGGGCTTTGCCCACCGACTCATCAGGCCAGGATACTGGGGTATCTAAAAAGCTGAATCAGAAGCCCGCAAGGCCAGCTCCCTCCTAGGGAAAAGGACCCCACGTGGTGATCCTAACCACCCATCATGCCCTGAAGTTGCAGGGGTCGCTCTGTGGACACACTGACCTCGAGTGAGGAGGCCCTCCAACTCCAACCTCCAGAGAGACAAATGGGGGCAACAGGCCCCCAAAAAGACTCGTGTGACCATCACTTGACCTGGAGTTTC